>NW_027397072.1:20046792-20268176 GCF_003265705.2 Callorhinus ursinus | reverse complement strand
GTGGTATATATACACAATGGAATATTATGCAGCCATCAAAACGAATGAGATCTTGCCATTTGCAATGACGTGGATGGAACTGGAGGGTGTTATGCTGAGTGACATAAGTCAATCAGAGAAAGACATGTATCATATGACCTCACTGATATGAGGAATTCTTAATCTCAGGAAACAAACTGAGGGTTGCTGGAGTGGTGGGGGGTGGGAGGGACGGGGTGGCTGGGTGATAGACATTGGGGAGGGTATGTGCTATGGTGAGCGCTGTGAATTGTGCAAGACTGTTGAATCACAGATCTGTACCTCTGAAACAAATAATGCAATATATGTTAAGGAAAAAAAAAGAAGAAGAAGAAGACAGCAGGAGGGGAAGAATGAAGGGGGGTAAATCGGAGGGGGAGATGAACCATGAGAGACGACGGACTCTGAAAAACAAACTGAGGGTTCTAGAGGGGTGGGGTGTGGGGGGATGGATTAGCCTGGTGATGGGTATTAAAGAGGGCACATTCTGCGTAGAGCACTGGGTGTTATGCACAAACAATGAATCATGGAACACTACATCAAAAACTAATGAGGTAATGTATAGTGATTAACATAACAAAAAATTTAAAGAAAAAAAATAAATAAAATCTTGTGAAATGACGCACTTAATGATGGAATGAAAAATAAATTTACACTGATGTAACTTTTTAATTTAAAAAAAGTTTGGGAAACTTTTTTATAAACAGTATATCAGTTTCAAAGATCCCAGGAAGGTCACTTCCCACTTGAGGACTTAATAAAATAAGAAACCTATCTTCTAGACTAGATAGGTCATCCCTACATCTCTGAGGTTATGCATAGGAGAAAACTGGCCTTTATTTCACAATATTATTCTACTATGATTACTTTGAGATAGTTCATCAACATAAAATGTCCACCTGTTTGGGTTTCACTATTTAATTCAACTAAAATTTATGCTTTCTAGACTGTCTAAATAGAACTATATACATATGTATTTTTAAAATGTCTGACTCCTTTCACTTAGCATTACATTTCTGAAGTTCAGAATCTTGTCACATGTAGCAATAGTTAATTTGTTTTCAAATATCAACCCACTGTATGAACATACCACAATATATTTATCCATTCTACTGTGATGGATTTGGGGGTGTTTCTGGTTTGGGGCTAATACAAATAAAGCTACTATGAACATTTTTGAACACATCTTTTGTTATATGTGTGCAAAAAAGTACTAATCATAAAGGAAAAAATTGACAAATTGGACTACATTACAATTACAATGAAGAACTTCACTTCATCAAAAGTACCATTAAAAGAAAGAAAAGGCAAGGTAAAGCATAGAGAAGATGTCTGCAAATAAATAGCCAATAAAGGACTCACCCAAAATATGTAAAAAACTCTTACAAGTCAATAAGAAAAAGACAACATATTGGGAAAATGGGCAAGACACTTGAATAGGCAGTTCACAAAAGAAGATATGCAAATGATCAAAGACATTTATTAGGGAAATGCAACTTAAAACCATAAAGTACCACTACACAGACCACAGAATGGCTAAAAGATTGACAATACCAAGTACGAGCAACAACATGGAACAACTAAAGGGAATTCTTGGTACACACTAGGAAAACTGGCGTTATCAACTAAAGATGAACATACACATATCTTATGATCCTGCAATTCCACTCGTAGGTATAAACTCAGCAGAAATGTATGTACATGTAAACCAAAACAGATGTACCAGGATTGCACACAATGGCATTATTTTATATAGCTGTGACTTTTTAAGTTAATTTTAAAGAGTGAGAGTTTTAATGTAGTTATTATTTAAAGCTGTTTTTCAGCTCAAAAACACAGTATTAGTTTATTTGTACCTCAAAGCACACACACTATAGAAGTAACCAAAATAGTGTTATTACAAATAGTCAATAGGGACAATACGGAGCACTATGAATGCAGAGAGGAAAGAAATGTCTAACGAGGGCTAGTGGAGAAGGCTTTACAGAGATGATGTCTGAAATGGTTTGTGAAGGATGAGGAAAAGTTCAGCAGACAGAAAGGAGAGCAAGGCAGAAGATGCTTAGAAGAGACATGGCTTATCCCAGGAATGGCAAGCACTTCCATATGCCTAGAATGCAGTATGCCTGAGGGAAGAGAGAGATTTCTGTGAGACTGGGGGAGAACATAAAGCTGGCTCAAGAAATGAAGGACCTAAGCACATGAAGTGTGAATCCTGTTTCACAATGGAAAGTTTCATTGATAAGATGCTTTGTAAGTACATTTTCAGCTATTCCATACTTGTCTATATTCTTTCTAAATAACTTGCAAGCTCAGAGGGGAAGAGACTATATTTTTTGTTTTTCTTAAACTCCTTCAGGGTCCACAGCAATTATCTAATAAATGAAGGTGCCTGTTAATTTCGCTCCACCCCCACCTCAGCCTAAACACAGAGGTTCCTAATCTGTAACAATTTATGCAAAGGTTTATTTATGTTTACTTCTGTTTCAGAATACTCAAAGTCCCTATTCTGATAAGGGTTAAAGGTGCTTAGAATCAGATGAGAAGAAAAACAGCCTTAGAAAACGCTTCAAGGGAAACTAAATGGCAAAGAAAGCCAGACTAGGCAGTCTTGCCCACCTCCTCACACTTCTCTCCCATTTCAGTTACATCAGAGGTTCCCAAACTTAGCTACACATCAGAGTTCTCTGGGGAGCTTCTTAAAAATACAGATTTCTGGGTCCTATCTTCAGAGAGTTGGATTCAACAGGTGGGGATGGGAGGAGGGGGGCAGGAGAGGTATGTTTAAAAATCTCCAAAGCTGTGAACTGATTTTATAGAAAGAAGCAAATCTCCACTTGCTCAGAATACCACACTGAAACTGTAGCCCTCCGAAGTTCCAAAGAGGGCATCATGTGATGCTTCAGCCATCGATACTAACCTTTTAACACATGCCCAAAGGGTAGGACAAAACATAGCCTGAATCCAAATCTGATTTATGGTTGGAGTAAAATACATGAAAAGGAAAAAGTAACTCTGAATGTTCATTCTGTGAAGCGAGGGATCACCTACCTGGCTCTGGGACTCCAGTTTAATTTCCTCAGGAGCAGGTTTGGTCATTGGGGTGGGGTTTGTGTTACAAGGATCCATCTGTTCTTTCTTTTCCACTTTCACTTTTACATCATCCAGGCTCAGGTTTGGAGTTGATCTTAAATCTTTCTCATCTTTATCTAAAAGATATCGTAGGAGCTGATGGTCTTTTGATTCTTTTTTCTTTGAAGCATCCAGTTCTAGTTTCACACTCGAGCTCCCTTGTACCTGTCCAGTCACGGATACAGAAGTAGATGAACTGTCCTTTTTATCAGGCTCAACAGACAAAGTGGTGATATCCGAGGGGCTACCCTCCTGGAGGAGCCGGTGCAAAATCTTGTGCCGCTCTGTCAGCGAGCTATGAGAGGAGGGGCAAGAACCGCTTGAGGAGTTAGCAGAGGCAGAGCTGGAAGTGCCTGAGCAAGACAGTACCTCTTTGCAACTTGTGTCTATATCAGCATGCCGCAGCTGCTGCTCTGCAGTTGTTGTCAAAAGCTGCACTAGTTTGTGACTGGTTTGAGAGTATTTATTGTCTCCATCTGAGAGTCTGTCATTGTTATGCAGAAGCCCAGAATCCAGAGGTTTGCCATCACTAGAGCTGTTGTCAGACTGAATCATTTCATTTAAAATGGATGCAATCTCTTTGTTATCTTTGGACTCAGCTTTTGCTGGTTGTATATTTAATCTGCTAGGTGAATTCTGTGAGCTCATCTGCCTGAGGACTGGAGAACTGGCAGAGAAGCCAACAGAGTTATTGGGTCCTTCATTCATGCTCTGTAAAGATGTTACTGGGATGTTTGAGTAAGATCGGTTACTATTATTACAGGCAGTACCTGTCATGACAACGGGGGAGCTTAATGTTGGAATATTAGGAGGGAACGAATTGTTTGGCATCCTGGGCCTTGGTGCCAATCCAGAACTAACTTGTCTCCTCGGAGACATGAACTGTGCAAGAGATATTCCTGTACCTTCCATAGGAGAATTATTGAGGTTTAAAGAGGGGTTAGTGCTCTGGGAACTGGTCTGTCCCTGGTTTAAGGCAACACTGGCTACAATCTGATTTCCAGGTGAGCATCCAAAACTCCCTTGGCTGTTGCTAGAATTACTATGACTGCTGCTATGGAGGTCTGAGCTCTGTTGGCGGTTTACTCTGGGGGATACCATGTTGTTGCTGGATGGTGGCAATGTGGATGAACGGGCCACACCATGAGCTGGCGAGATACTAGAATTGACGGAGGGGTTTACTCGGGGAATTGACATTCCAGAATTAGTGTCATCTTGAGGAGAAAGACCACTGTGTTCCCTAGGGGGGGGAAAAAGACATTATTATTCAAACATCTTCACTGGTTTCCATTAAAATATTTTTATGATGCATATTATAAACCAAGACCATTAACCTCATTAATATTGCAAGCCATCAAGTAAAGAGCTTCTCTGTATGACTTTAAATTAAGGAAAAACAGTGGACTGTTAGTGCTACTGTGAAATATTAGCACCACTTAATAGGAAACAGTGCTCATGGTCTCATAAATTTGATAATGGTTTCAGTTATACGAGAAAGAAATCTTCCTTGGTCTTGGAAAAAATCCAATATATGTACTTTAAACTTTTCAAAATTTAATACAAATACTTAACATTAAAATAATATCTTTGGTTGAAAGAGAAACTTCCCACACCTCTGTTTACAAAAAGTCTTTTATTCATGACTCCCTTGTTACAGCTTTTAAGTATTTCAACTCCAAAGAGGAAGACTGGGTAAGGAAAATACTGTGTCACTGATGTAAAAATTAAAAAGGGTGATATGCAGACATAGCAGATGTTTTGAAAGAGAAATCACAATATGAAAAAAAGAACTGTGCTAATTCCACTCACAAGCATAAATTAAACTAAAATTAGAAAAAAACAGAATACTGAATTCAGATTTTCATCGAGCTCTTTACTCAAATCCATAATTATGACAACAGATTTGTGACTGGTATTACCATGTTCCAATAAGCAAATATATCAGATGAGGAAAAGATGAAGTGAGGGGAAATGTCTTTGTTTTTGTTTAATGCTACATTTTAAATAGTTGCAAATGTAGGGTTTTGAATAATTCATAGGATAAAAGAATGGTTCCATGAATTTACCATATATACCAATGTAAAATGTATTTAGAGAGAAGAACAAATTAGAGGCAATGACAGTCAAAAATCTCAAGTTGATAGTTTAATGACTTGTGGTTTGAGAAACTGTCAACTTGAACTCAGGAGCCATCGAGTTTGCCCTAATGAGAATACAGCACTTTTAAAAATAAAAACAACAATATTAACAAACTCTGAAATCTTTTATAAGACCAAAGTTCACATACAGAAAGTTGGCTATTTTTAGCCACCTTTTTGGTTTTTACCCCTAAAACACATATTTTCAGCCTAACCTTTCCTGTGTTCCTTTCTTTCTTTTTCTTTCTTTTTCTTTCTTTCTTTCTTTCTCTCTCTCTCTTTCTCTCTCTCTCTTTCTTTCTTCTTTTTTTTAACAATAAGGTTATTGCTAGGCGAAAAACCTATAAAACCCAGTATGGATATAGTGATTATATACTCATCACACTAGCTTAATGCCTAACTTAGAATTTTTGTTTTCTAGCCATCAGGAGTATTAAAAAATTTTCTCTAAGAAGAGATATATGAACTGACTTATTTCATATGAAGCTCTCCAAATAAGTAGTACCTGTCGATGATATGAATTCCCATGATGAAAGGTTGCATGTCTGGACTTTGAGGGTAGCAAAGTTTACACTTGGTGTGGGCGCTAAGCATTGTCCCATCATTCAATATGAATCTATAGGATGGGCTGGAGGCAGTGCCACGAGTCATCACTGTTTCAAACAAAAGAAAAACCTAGTTAAAATTCTGACACTTGTACTTTGGGCAGAGGAGAGTTACCAAGCCTTATTTCTACCTTGAACCTCATTTTAAATGCCCTCCCGACAGCTGCTTGCGCAGACTCAAAATAAAGAATAGTTCAGACAAAGCAGATATCTGAGGGCGGGGGGAATGATTCTGGTTGAAATAGACCACTTGATGACAAGTTTTAATTCAGTACTACTTGAATGAGTGCCTCCTCATATAAGTTAAAATTATGAAGAAACTTCAAACCAGGAAAAAAAAATCAACCTTAGTATTTCCCCATAATGGGACAGTTCTTCAAATTTATTAAGTGTCCATTAAAAATACCAGGAAGTAATCTCCCTTCTCCCTTTCGGAATTATCTCTATCAATTTTTTTTTTCCTTTTGCTGGCTGATTTTTTTAACAACAGCTTTACTGAGATATAATTCATATACCATTAAATTCACCCTTTATGTTTTTATTAGTTTGCAGAGTCGCTTAACTGAAATTCAAATTTAATTTTTCACTCAGGAATGTGAATCACTAAAGTCCCATCTGACAAATTAGTGTATTCACATATTATTTTTTATGTTTGAATTTAGTGGAGGAAGTAAATTAAGATAAAGCCAATCATGACTAATATAAAAAACAAAAACTAGGTTAAGGCAGTCAAATCACTAATATAAACAACATAATTTACTTTTGTCTTAAAGGTTTATTAATAGCAGACAAAATTCTAACCATATTGGCAAGTATTTATTAAATATGTAAAGGCTATACCAGACTACTAAAGTAAGAAAACGTCATTGATGTTTTAGCAGTATAATAAAATTCTCTTTTAAGATTTAATAGGTAGATTCAGCTATACCAAGGTTAAAAATCATATTCATGGAAACACAAGAATTACTACCATAAATGACTATTACAATTTAGCCTGTAATGAAAGTTAGTACTATTTTTCCAAGACATTTCAGAAAGCCCTTCTATTACATTTTAAAGACATGTTAAAAAGACTTAAAATGAGCAATTAATAAATATTTTTTTGAAACTACATATTACTTTAAGTAAAGAGAAGACATACTCTCTTTTATTGCTTTGGGCATACCTTACGTACTGAAGAGGGCATAATCTGTTGCAAATCTATACCACACACAAATCAGCCTAAGTACCAAAATTACGATATAAACTTAATGGAAAGGATTAAGACTGATGTCCAACCAATCACATTCTTTACCCATCTGGCAATTTCAGCCAAATCACTGGTACATTTACCAAATATAACACATGGAGAAATTTAGTACCAAATGAAATAATAACTGATGAAAGAGAGTCTTAAATGAAATGGATAATTTTTGTATAAGGATATAAATAAATGTTTTGCTATAGCAAAACCCTAAAAAAATTTAATGATTTCAAACTGTTAAATCTTTTTAACAGTATTTTGGAAGATACACCTACAACAAAAAAGTAGCATTTCAAGATAAATTATTAATCTGGGATAATGATAAAGCTACATTATATAAAGGGCCAAGCAAGACACAATATATTTCATGTTATTTTGCTTATGCCATTTTGTCTCTTCATCATTGTTTACTGCTCTTTAGGGTCTCCCCATTCTGCTGGAAAACACTGGCTCTTCACTACTGAGCTGTACTGTCACCAGCCACATGTGGCTATTTAAATTTAAAATTAAATAAAATTTTAAATTCAGTTCCTCAGCCACACCACATTTCAACTACTCAATAGCCACATGTGGCTAGCATCTCCCATACTGGACAGTACAGTATACATATATACAATCTGACTTCAACTTATATTTCCAATCTTATTTTTCATTGCTTCCTAAACATTTCTTCTGTGTCACTTTAAATAAAGGTAGATAACTTTACACACTTATTTTCTTCATCAGCTAAAATAAGCATAAGGGCTAGTACTATGTCGCATGCTTGTTTTCCACTCTCCTTGAATCTTGCATGAAGCTTTGCATATAAAATCACCCAGTACTTGCTAATTGACCCTCAACTTGAATCTCATGTAAACAGATTAATATTGACTTGTGATCAACTACCACAACATTTCTTTAAAGGACAGATTTTAGATCTTAGCTGTGTTCTCAAATGCTTATATCTCAATTTATGTTCTTGCTCTCATAGGAATCTGGACTTAACTTTTGTAATGAAAATTAATGGAAAGAAATGTCTTGATTTGTTGATAAGCCCTATAAAGTGAGAAAGAACTAGAAACTCAGACTAGCATGGAAACATTAAGATACTGAATGTGGATTACACAGAAACATCACTGGCCCGCCCTTTGTAACTATGCTGTCTTAACTTGGAACTCTATCTATCTAAACTAATAAAAATTCCAAAATTGAGAACCCCTATTAACTTTATATAAGGAATTTACTGCACTTTAAGTTTTGAAGTTAGAATATTTTGGATGATAACGTGTGGAGAAAAGACTTAGCATACATAATAATTCACACATTCTTTGAAAAGGAAAAAAGGTAATATAAACTATAATAAAACTTTAATTATTAGAACTTAAGACTATCCAGTTAACTAGGGGCACCGGGGTGGCTCAGTCATATAAGCATCTGCCTTTGGCTCCTGTCATGATCCCAGGATCCTGGCATGGAGCCCCACGTGGGACACCCTACTCAGCTGGGAGCCTGCTTCTCCCTCTCCCTCTGCCCCTTCCCCCTGAGCACGCGCACTTGAGCGCCCTTGCTCTCTTTCTAATAAATAAATAAAATCTTAAAAAAAAAAAAAGACTATCCAGTTAACTAAAATTCTTCTGGTGCTCAATTTTTCAGATGGAGAGATAAACAGGAAGGTAGCATGGATCAATGAAAAGAACAAGAGTTTAGAAGTCAGATTTAGGCTTGAACTCTGACTTTGTCATTTACAACTTCAGGACTTCATAATGCAAATTAACCTTCACCCATCATCACTAAAACTGAGCCAGTAATATTGTGAGATAATATCTAGTATGGAGCCTAGTACGTAGCAGGTACTGAATGAATATTTCCTGAAAAACACCAAAGAAAACACAAATACAAAGTACCTATGTCCTGAGTCATATACACATTCAGCCAATCCCTAGATACTATTCACACCAACAGCTTCAATCTTATAAAACAATCATTAATATTTTGAATTAAGACATGAGTAAGGGCGCCACAGTTCTTTACAGAGCTGGCTGGATAAACATTTGCTCCGCACACCAAATTTTCCCCATAAATGGGTTTCAAGGTTTACGACTGGACAAAACTATTTGGAATGTCACTGATCACAGGTCCCGGCCTTGTCTTCCAGTCTCGTTTTGCCAGGTACATAGCTAGCTAGTATTGTGATCCCTGCCTCCTGTGTCCATTTCTAAAATTTTTAGAACACTTAGTGGGGAGGGATACTATTGATGTGGTATTACTGACACCCCCCAGAAACTCTTCTAGGAACCTTTTAAAATAACAACTGTTTTGTTTTGTTTTCCTCTCTGGAATAGGCCTCAACAGAGCTATGAAGCAAAGAAAAACATTTTCTCAGATCATAGCAGCTCTAAGAGTAGAGCTATTTGGGTTTTTGACTCCAACCAATTTGGTACCAAGATAACCTCAACAAGCATGCTTTACTGATGTTAACTAAATGGGCAGGTATAAGATGTGCGGTAGGGTACTACCGGTCAAAGCTGGTAGAGATTTCTTTTTCCTTTTGTTATTTCCCTAGATACATGCAGAAAGAATGCAATTAAAAAAAAAAAGCTGTTCCCATGACTGCTACTCTCCCTAAATGCTGATAGATGTGCTACAGGAATAAGTATTCTGAGGAAAAATAAGTCTGGATAACAAAGTCAAACAGGTACCTTTATTGCAGAGCCTCCCAGAAACTTAAATATATGTTAAATATATGTCTTATGAATTCTCAAGAGTGGGAGACTGAAACATTCCCCAAACTTAATTCAGTATGAAACATCATTCCCTAGTTACAGCTATTAATATCTTGTGGAATGTAGGTTTATGTTCTCCAAACTTCTCTGTAAGAAAACATCTTAGACTATAGACTGATTCAGTAGTGTGGGTGGATCCAGAAATCTGGCTTAACAACTGCCCTGGATGAATGTTATCAAGGACCCTTGGGAAGTATTTCACCTAAACCTTTCTTAAAGGAATGGTTCTCAATTGAACTCAATCTGGGAAACTTCCAAACCACATACCCCTACAGAGACTTCCTCCTCCTAGTTTAAAAAGTTCCTCAGGTGATCCTGATACCCATTTCCCCCTAATCTCAGTGGAGAACTACTGCTGTAATCTAGTTCATGTTGAATGCCCACATATTGTTTGACTGAAATGTGTTTGTTTTGTTTTGTTTTTCAAATTTGATTCTGGAAAATAAAATGGTAAACCCCCTTTAAAACCTGTCTCTGTCAAAAGCAGCTGAAAAACCAAGCTAAGAACTAAAGTTTAATGCATATTAGGATTTTCTACCAGCCATTGCCTTCCAAAAGTAAGTTAATGGGCAGGGAAATAAAAAAAGACTCAATCACTATAGAGTTTTACCAACTTTTAACTTTTTGAAAGTTTCACACAAAATCAAGTTTCACACAATGGCATAATTTCACTCTTTTCACACTCTCCTTAAGTGAAGAAGGAGCAATGGAACTGCATATACAAATTTACACCTCCCCCAACTCTGATAGACCAATGGATCTCACACTGGATGTACTTCAACGCTGCTGCTGGAGCTTCAGATACCTGGGCCCTCACAGGAGATTTTAATGCAGCAGGCCAACATCTTTAGCAGATGATCCCCATGTGAGTGTTTCATGGACCACAGTTTTCTTACCAGGTTAGATACTACTGAGTATGAAATATCAGAAAAAGATGTGTTCAGTCCATGAACACTGTTAGGCAAATTGCCCAGAATCTCCAAAACTATAAAATCAGAGTCATGTGAACTCTGGACAACGGTGCTGAGAAAAATACAAGTTATCTCTATTGAGGAATGTTTTCTTCCCCCAAAAGTGGAAGAAAAGGACACGAAGAAATTACTAATGGGAAAGTGGTGTTGAATTACATTTCTTTACATTCTACTCTAAATTGTTTTATTTCATATATTAATGATAGTTACTTGTTATACTTTAATCAATCTGTTTTATAGAGAATTTTAATGGTTTAGAAACACATGAACTGTGGTTCAGTCATATCTACAGGGAGCCTAGTCATTTAGACAATAAGACAATAATCTAGACCTGCTTTGCCTTGGTGCAAGTATATATAAATTACAGGCAAATAAAATTAAAAGTCTTTCACATAAAGTCTTGGAAGGCCCAACTTATAAAGTTAAGGTAAAAACCAAAGAGCATCATATACTTTAGCATTTTCAGCAGTGAATGGAGAGAGTGCTCCGAGTCTCAAACTTAGGCAAAAGTCAAGTGCCATTATTGGTAGAGGGAGTCACGAAGTCTGCAACCAGTAAATGGCATTAGTTGCTTATTGCAATGGTTTCCAAACCTGACTGCACTTCAGGATTGCCTGGGAACTTTTAAAAAATGTAGGTTCTTGGTCCTATCTACTGAAATACCATCTTTGGGGAAGGTATCAGTCTAGTAAGAGGCCCACTGGAGAACCCTTCGTCTATAGGAAGTTGTCCCAGAAGTAACCAGACTAGTGAGGTTCATATAGATGGCTTCCTGGAAAAAAAAAAAAAATCAAGCTGCTTCCTCTCCATGTACCGCCTGGAAGCAGTTGACCTAAAATGTAACTAATGGAAAATCATCTATAAAGTTAGGAATCCTAATATTACAGGGAAATATTAAAATTAAGAAGGGTGATGGAATAATGGAAAACATTTTTAAACTATTTTTCAGGAGGAGCCATACAAAGAGTCTCTTTCCAAAGAAACTATTAGAGAACAGAGAATAAATTATACAGGGAACTGAGTATTAGGCTAACATAATTACGTGACAATATTTTTAAAGTATATCAAAACCCTCACCACCTCTGAAACTCTATGAACTTTCTCAAATAATTTTCCCTGTTTCCTGTAATACTGTTAAGTTCCTTAAGGGCAGAGAATATACTTGTTTTATCTCCCACAGTACCATAGCATAGCATCTATACAATTAATTTCATATGACATATTTTTAACTTGAAACTTCAACCTAAGTCAGGTGATACAGGTACCGTAACAGGAATGAAGTCAACCTGTGGGATACAGATTTCTGTATTATCTAGAAGCCCTTTTACACATGCCTGTTGTGCTGGGAATGATCTTCAAAAGTCAGACGAAATTATCACTTCCCCTCCGAAGCCATCCCTGATTCTCCAAGTCAGAATTAATTTTTTTCTTCTTTGGTTATACCTCTGGGTATAAGCCCATGTCACACTGATCTTTAAAGTCATATATTGTCCTAGTATATTTTCAGCTCATTGAGGGCAAAACCCTGCTTCTTACTCATTGTTGTACCCCTGCCACCTGACATAGTGTTCTATGTATGTGAAGAACTTGGGACATGTCTGCTGAATGAACGAATGAATGAATGAGTGGGTGGGTGAGTGACCACCACATGATACCCTGTTCTTTAAAATGTGCATCCCAAATTCAGGATCCACTCATGAATGACTTTGCTTACCCATTTCTTCCTTTCCTAAGACTGATTATTGCAAAAACTGTAATTTGGAGAAAATACTTATCAAGCCATAAGTTCTATATAAATTACTTCAATATTAATAAAAAAGCAAGGTGAATGAAAATAATTAACAGGAAAAAAAACCTTACCTTCTTGAAATAGTTGTCTGGCGTAAGATGGTTCTCTGCCCTGGGGCTGGAAAAAAGCATAAATGCACTTCCTCACTAAATCTTCCCAGCCAGTTCTGCCGGCAGCTCTCAGGGAACTGGTATCAATAGAGATGATTTTACCTACACGAAGAACGGAAGTTTCCATTTGTGATAGCCTCTTGACATAAGTCATCCACCCATATTTCAAAATCAACAACTACATCTAAGAAATTTGCTGCTGTCCCTAAATGCTTAGTGGACAAACACATTAATAAACACTACTAATTTTTATTACATACGATAACAGTGTATCCTTACACAATAATAAAAAACTATTTTGGCCTTGGAGTGTGTAATATGTTAGCATATCATATTCTAAAATTCAATTCCAGTCAAGTATTAAAATCGTACCATAAAAACCTGAAGCTGCACAGACTAACACAAATCCAACTCCTCTGGTTTGCTCTTTGGATTCTACTCTCTGTATACTAATGACTGGATCACTTATTGGGAAAGGAGAAACAGAGATGAAATATATTATTTTGGTTTAAATTAATTTCCAATAATTAAGTGAAAAGAATATGAGAAAGTAAGCAAAACTTTCCTTTTCTACCTCTTCTTGGGCCGTAGGCAATACTGCATTTAAGAGTAAAAAAAGACCGAGGGCAACAGAAGTTATATCAGAAAAAGATAACAAGTGAGAACATTAAGACTGGCTAGATACTCTGCACACAGAACATATGCTTTATAAAATGTAGTAGTGATTTGCTATTATCATACTTGAACAAATTTCCTAGAAGGCTATGGAAGAATTCAGGTAAATTATTCCTTAGGTAACCAGGGGCCAATTATTCCAGTTTGGCATTATCCAGATAAGTTCTACCTTTTTATGCAATCTTATATTAACACAAAATAATATAGGTAAGATATATACATGTATAGAATTAGATTAATAAAATGAAAACCTGCAAACCCACCATCCAACTTCAGAACTGGAACATTACCTATTCCATTCCATGATGTGTGTACTCCTCACCTGTCACATCCCTCTGTTTTTACATTCTCCTGTCAAGGGACATCTAAATTGTATCCCATTTTTTTGATATTACAATCAATGCTGCTGTGAACACTGTCTACATTTTCCATGATGCATGTGTGTGAGAGCTTCTCTAGGGTACATACGTAGGAACAGAACTGTTGAGTCATAGGTTATGTGAATATTCAACTTTATAGCATTAAACAGTTTCTTAGAAACTTATATAAGAGCTACTGTTAATCCAACATCCTCTCCATCACTTGGGATATTGTCAGGCTTCTTTATATTTTACAATTAGTAGCTGAAAAATGTGTTTGATCTAAATTTGTACTTCCCAATTAATGAGTTTGAGAATTTTTCATGTTTCCTCTTCTGTGAATCGCTGATTTGTCTTTTCCTTATCTTCCCTCTTCTCACAACAAACTCAAATCTGTTGTACTATTTGTGCATCTTCATTTTAACTAATCCCTTCTTTAAGTTTTTCACTTGGTTTGCTTGGAATTTATTAGGCCTCTTTAACTCAGAGTCTTGAATCTGATATATCTGAATCTGTCTGATAAGGCTGTTGCCCAAGTCTTGGCATAAATGTAAATAGTAGAAAGAAAAGAAATTTAAACTTAAAGAAAGGAATTTTGTTATTTAAGAATAGTTTGGGAAAAGCGTGGTGAACACTTGACTGCAACTACAGACAATTCTGGATTTTCTAAGAATTATAATTATTTAACCTGTGTCTCTAATTACATCAGAGGTCAAGAGTTGGTTATAGCAGAGAATCGACTGTCACAGGATCTTCACACGCAACAATGCTCCTCAGATGTAATGACAAAGGGAGGTGCGTGGGGCTGTGTGTGTGTGTTTATGTATTCATGTTAGTACTAACCACAAGAGAGCAAGAGTCTAGAATTGCATGATCAGACGGGAGAAAGTGATTAAATTATCAGCAATGGTAACAAAGGATTAATGCAGTGACTATCTTAGAAGAGAATCATGAATGGATTGATTTAGAGTACCTCTGCTTGCTAGAGGAAACTTCAACCAACCAACCAACTCACCCAACTAAGCCGCTGTTCAATATTTCTTGATAGAGGACTTTTTGTTTTTTTTAAGGGACATAACTCTATGTAGTTAAAACTACTACTTCGTAATACTTATTGCAACTAGTTTAAATTATTTTTTTATCTAAATCAATTTGATGATATAATAAAATGTTATTTACATTTTAAGAACACTTTATATTTCTTTGGCACTTCTCTATTTTCCTTATATTTTACATTTCCTCTGGTATCTTTTATGTAATAAGCGTATACAGTACAGTGATGTCCTTGTAATCGTGCTTTGGTGGCAGGCAATGCAATATAAAAGAAGAGTTCTATATTAGGGTCTATGGATGTCTGTTCTCAGCAATTAGCTGTATGATTTTGGAAAAGTCAACATTCTATCCTTTGTAAAATGAGTGGGCTAGAGTCTGTGATCTCTGAGGTTCCCTCTGGATTTATAATTATTTTATGATTCAGAGCTTATTTTTTATATTTGTACACATCTACTTTAAAATCAGTTATATCTAAGATTTTAATGCTGGGTCCTTGGTCAGGAACAAAACTACCAGTAATAACATTGTTACTACGGGAAAATACAGTCTTCTTTAAAATAATCCAATTTAAGGGGCATCTAGGTGGCTCAGTCGGTTAAGGGTCTGACTCTTGATTTCAGCTCAGGTCATGATCTCAGGGTCTTAAGATCAAGCCCCACATCAGGCTCTGTGCTCAGTCGGGAGTAGGTCATGATCTCAGGGTCCCTCCCTCTGCTTGTAACGCTCTCTCTAAAATAAAATTTAAAAAACATAAAATAATCCAATTTAAGATTCAATGTCTAGAAATGCAATATGAGGAAAAGCTGAAATATATTGTGCCTAAATCATCCTCATAATATTTAGGCCTCCTTCGCCTCCCACATTTATTCAGTAATCTTACTTCCACTCTTTCCAGCAAGCTCTTATTCTGCTCACAAGCCTTTACTTGGTTTTACTGACACAAAAGACCAGTTATATTTTTCAGTGGACCCTATTTTTCCTCCATGCGTTAGTATTTTTGGTTTTCAATAAAGGTTATTCAATTTTTCCAGAGCTGTACATTGGTCAAATATGGAAAAGGACATGTAGATGGTAGACTCAAGAGGGAGGGAGGAAAGTTATGGTGAGGGATAATTACTATGCGCAGATGCTATATCTCCAAGTCCTAGACATTCTCTTTACAATACTCTATTATTCGTGCTAATTTATCCCCACCTATTCTTCAGTAAGGGCAGCTGGGAGCTTATCTTTAAAAACCCAAGAATAAAGCACACAACAGGAATATTTTATTTCTGGGACTAAAAAACTAATAAATATTGTAACAAATATTAATAAATGTTATAAGTAATGGTAAGGGTCAAAAAGTACATTAAAACTAACTTTGACAAAGAGTAAAATTCAGTAGAAATGATTTTTAAAATCTCGGTTTGCTAAAAAATATCTCTGTGGTATCTATCCCTATTTTAAAATGAGAGAGGTAATCGATACATAAGTAACTCTGATGTAAAAGTATGAAACTTGATGTGTTAAAGATAAGATTACATAACATATGAAAAATACCATAGAAAATTGTAAAAAACAGTAACAATTTGTTTTGGCTGAAAATCAAATCTGAAGTAGGCCTTTACAAAGAGGCCTTACTTCCTGGCACTCACTTTTGGGCTCTACTGCCCTTCTTTCGGTTCCTCTAAAGCACCTGTCTGTTTTCCCACAGGCCTTTGCAGCTAGCTCTCCTTCCTCAATCAGGAGTACTCATGCTGCACAGTGACCCTTCCTTGCCAGCCCTGCCACACTTTGCAGAGTTGGCACCACCTCATCCTTTGGAGCTTAGGGCTCAAAATCAGCTCCTCACACTGGTTAACCAGCTAATTTAAAAAATAGGTTTTCCCTCTCAGTTTGCTTTTTACCATCTCACACCTTTTCCATCATAAAATGTACCACAATTTGTAATTATGTTGTTGATTTTTCTCAGCTATGTACACCCTGAGCAGTCACACACACTGACAGGCACTTCTAGGCACTTAATCAGTATGTGCTGAATACATTTTAAAAAAAGGGGAAAGGAAAAAGAAATAGCCAGATACACTGAAGCATAATTTTAAAACCACCATTTATAAATAAATGTATTTACATCTATGGTGCCAAATTTCTTTAAAAATTTTATTCCATGATTATGAAAAATAATTTATAACCAAAACAATATGTGAATAGTTATAATGTTCTCCCCAGCACCCTGCCCATGACAATGATTACAGCATCTAAAATGCACAAGACAAATGGGGCGCCTGGCTGGCTTGGTCAGGGAGCATATGGCTCTTAATCTTGGGGTTGTGAGTCTGAGCCCCATGCTGGGTGTGGAGATTGCTTGAAAGTAAAATCTTAAAAAAGTTAATACAATAAAATAAAAATAAAATGCACAAAATCAAGACCATCTAAAATATTTTCTGTATAAGAAGAGTGAACAGAAGCTGAATAGCAGACAACAGAAGGACATAAAATTTTGGATGTAATTCTAAACTTTGCAGTTAATACCTGTAGTATCTTGCTTGGTCATAAAGGATTCTACACCTGTAATAGTTGGAGGCCGAGGTAATCGCCGTGCAATACAAATCAAACATGACTGGAAATCTGCCCAAAACAAGAAAGGGAAGTTGAAGAAAAGAAGGCAGAAAACAGTTCACATCTATCATTTGCCATTAATGGTTTTCATAAAAACAACACATGTTATACGATCTGACGCAATAGTGGAGTCACTCTGATCTAATAATATAATATTAGAGATAAAATTCCTGGTAACCAAAAACTGGCAGCTCCGGGTGGAGATCTAGTTAGCATAAATTAATCCCTTTCGCATTGAATGTCCGGACATAAACCAGAGGAGACGGACACATTTAATGTACTTGGGTGGTAACAACTTGAAGAAGTAGTTTTCACTAGATTTAAGGAACACAGTGATTTTTTTAAATACAGTTTTTAGTCAATTTCCTCTATTTATCAGTACTTAATGGCTACAAAGACTATTCTCATAACCACTGTGCAGATAATAATTACCATATGAGAAAAACATTTGACTCTTTCTGAAGAAGCAATTATTTTGCCCTTGATGGAGGACTTCATGTTTTAGGATCTATAATTTTTTCCAAGTCCCATTTCTAATTTTTTTGAGTGCTACACACAATATCACACAGCTAAACATGAGCTTCAATCATGTAAGACAGACTGGCACTGGCATGTGTTTTTGTAAAAAGTCCTCAGTTGACTGTGGCACCCATTTGTGGGTGAAACCTGCTACGTGCATGACCTTTCTTATATCCAGTTAATTTCTCATCTTTTACCTTCCCCGGTCCTTACTCCAGTTTCCAATTTGTGGTGTCTTCACTTAGCTTTACTTAAGCTTTACTTAGTCTAAAACAGACTAGCTCATGTGCAAAACTCATCCTCTGTCACATATTTGACTAATGCCATGTTGATACCATGTTCGTATTAGAGCTTCAGCTGTGTTTTCATCTGTTCATACGCTTTCTCCTTATAAATTACCTTGCATGGCCTCAAAAATGCTAACTCTATCCTCCAACGTTCCCCACACTCTAAACTTGAAACTTTCTAAAAATCAGAGCTGTTCAACAGCCTGCTGCATCTGGTACACTTCCAACTGGCAGCAGTTAGCTACGTCTCTTATTTCTAGGCAGCAAGTTGGTTTGAATTTGACATTTTAGTGGAATGCCAGCTTAAAACTGAGAGTGGGGGCGCCTGGGTGGCTCAGTCGTTAAGCATCTGCCTTCGGTTCAGGTCATGGTCCCAGGGTCCTGGGATCGAGCCCCGCATCAGGCTCCCTGCTCTGCAGGAGGCCTGCTTCTCCTTCTCCCACTCCCCCGGCTTGTGTTTCCTCTCTTGCTGTGTCTTTGTCAAATAAATAAATAAAATCTCAAAAAAAAAAATGAGAGTGTGGGGGCATTTTAAAGGGGTGATTCTAGATGTTGGCAATTTTTTTTCTTAAGTATTAGGAAATAACATAGCTGAATAGACACTATAATACATAATATAGTGACCCAAAATACTATCTGAAAAGGCTGTTTATAATCAATTACCTCCCTGATCTTTAAAGCCACGGAAAAAGCGATCAAACACCTTAAAATCACCCTTTGTTTTACCTTCTCCATCCTCTTGAATTGATTTTGGCTGTGACACAGTGAAACACTGCATGACTTCATACCGCTGGCAAGCTTCTTGGTTCTCGGTGCCTGGCTCATCTGGAGGGTGAATTAGCATCCTGCAGTTAAAGGTATGGCTATTTCGTCGTGTTGCCTCCTGAGGCCAAGGAACTCCATTTACTGTGGAAGAAAAACTGATTATATGGCCACGAATAGGGTGAAAAACTCTGAGGATACAAAAGACATACATTTAGCCATCTGCTTTATTAGATATTCAGATTAAAAGACAGATCTCTTCACATCTAACATTATCCTGAGGCAACAGAATACTTATCTTCCTTAGCAAATCTAAACGTCTACCAATTACAAAATTGTAAAATTTCTAAGAGATTGTATAGGATTTCCCCCCTCAAAAATAAGACCTTACATATTCCTAATTCATTAACAGTCTTTACAAACAGTTAAAGACAAAAATTAAAAATTAATAATTAACAGCTTACTACTCTTTTACTCAGATTTTTATAGCAGTTAATTAATGCACTTTTCCATTTATTTCCAGTTACACCCTGGAAATGAAAAAATGATTGAAAACCACAGATCCATTGTTAAGCAGGAGTTTTAGCCTGGTAGGTATGTATTCTTAAGGACGGGCTTGTGAAAATGTGCCCCTTTTTGGGGAGAGGATTCCAAGTTTCTCAAAGGAGACTGTGACTCAAAAAAAAATATTTAGATTAGACAGAGACCAACCTTGGCTTCTTCAAACCATTTTTCTCACACTTTATTTTATTTGTACAGTTTATATGCAACAATGCCTTGAATATAGTGGGTAGTCAATAAGTTATTACATAAAAATTGGGGTGCCTGTTGGCTGGGTTGGTTAAGCTTTTGATTTTGGGTCAGGTCATAATCTCAGGGTCATGAGCTGAAACCTGTATCGGGCTCCACACTGGGCATGGAGCCTGCTTAAGATTCTCTCTCTCTCTCTGCCCCTCTCCCTCACTCCCTGCCTCTCTAAAAAATTAAAAAATAAAAAATAAGTTATTACATAAAAATGACTGTTAAAACATAAATGTTGCCTGATTTGATATAAGAAAACTGAATTCAGTTATAGAAAAGATGTCTGTACATTTCAAATGATCACCACTGTGTGATGGGTCACTTTTTCCCAGTTAACAATGCTATATTCAAACCATGGTGGCAGTCAGAGTGTTTTTAAGACTCTTCTCTCGCCATTCCCAACAGTTTTTTTATTTTGTCCTCTTCACTGACCATCCTTCCTTTTTAGTATCTCATTAGCCTGTAACTGTTAGAGGAAATCATGGAAACAAACCTATACTGGAGGAAGGAGTCTTGGTTTTGCTATGAGCTAGCTGTGAGGTTTGGGTTATTTTATCTTTGTACCATTTTTAAAATAAAGGAATCCAGGGGCACCTGGGTGGCTCAGTCGTTAAGCGTCTGCCTTCAGCTTAGGTCATAATCCCAGGGTCCTGGGATCAAACCCCACTTCGGGCTTCCTGCTCAGTGGGGAGCCTGCTTCTCCCTCTCCCTCTGCCTGCCACTCTTCCTACTTGTGCTCTATCTCTCTGTCAAATAAATAAATAAAATCTTAAAAAAAAATAAAGGAATCCAGTATATTATCTCTCAAGTCATTCATACCCTAAAATTCTATAACAAAACACGTAAGACCCCTTGATAATTCAAATATCAAACTGGTGATTTTAACAGAAATAATCATTTCAGGTCCCCAGGTACTATAAACACATAACTACTCTTTTCAAAGAAGAAATAAAGCTTCCATTCTATTGAGTGATCAATACAGAAAATAAAGAGTTACAGATAACATTTTATTTGCATGTGTGATTTAGTTACATAGAATTTCTAGTCAAGCCCCTCCCCTTACTTTTAGAGCACACACAGGCAAAGGAATAGGCACAGGGTTTAGCAAATGGAACAGAGGTTGGAAATCAGACCCCCTCTGTCCTCTCAGCCGGGCTCCTTTGTAGCAAACAATCTGTCCAACCATACTTGAAACTTCTGAGTTGAAGCCACTTATATCCAAAAATGTCCGTTTTAATACATATAAAATATGACAGTATATTTTTCCCTCCCTCCCTCCCTTTTTTCTTTTTGAGCAGGGTGGTAGGAAGGATATACATTTGTCTCTTTCTTGGACATAATCAAAACTGAAAACAAAGGAAATTTCAAGGAGAAGCTTCTAGTGGCAAGGCACCTGACGGCTCTGCTTCTTACTACTGTCACATGACTAGGGCATAACGAGAGGAACAGGATAAAAGGAATGCTCTCTATCAGCTATTTGATGATACTCTCCCTTCATATTTACATATCAGGCTGAAATTAAATTTAAAAATATTTTTTGTATGTTATAACATTCTAGAATAATACTATGTATTATAAATATAATAATTGTATAATGGAAAAAAAGCTATAGAGAGTTCATATTCCTTTAAAAAACACATTGCTTTGTACCTAGTGATTTTGGGAGCAGATTCTTCACAAACTCTGCATGATCCCCCACATGCAATATGCTGTAGACACTGGTATTCATTAATTCCTCCTGATTGTAACCCAAGTAGCTGGTCACATTCTCTGACACAAATACAATTCTCCCTTCACAGTTCACAACAAAGAAAAATCCATCCAAAGCCTGCAAAGCCAAAAAAACAAAAAAAGGATTAAGAGATTAGGATGTTAAAA
Source organism: Callorhinus ursinus (assembly GCF_003265705.2). Taxonomy (NCBI): domain Eukaryota; kingdom Metazoa; phylum Chordata; class Mammalia; order Carnivora; family Otariidae; genus Callorhinus; species Callorhinus ursinus. The sequence goes on along the minus strand of NW_027397072.1, from coordinate 20,246,476 downwards.
AAATAAAAGAAAAATAAACACATACATTTCTCTATTGAAAAAGAGATCAGAAATATATGTCAAGTTAAAAGAAAAAGGGAGCCTGAAGAGAAGACATAATATTGCATGTTTTCTGTAGAAGGGGAAGGATTTTGAAACAGACTGTACGGTAAAGTACAGCAGGCATGAATGAGTGTATCAACCCTCTTTCTTAGAGAGAAACTTTATGGTAGCAGATGTGAAGCAAGTAATTGATATTCACGCAGTCATAAACATCTCTAAACTATAGGTTAAGACCTGGTCTCTACCCTCAAAGAACTTGGGGTACGGTGGTCGAGAGACATAGACATAATAAAGTACCAGTAATGCAGTGTCAGAGTCATACATGGTCTCTACCCTCAAAGAACTTGGGGTACGGTGGTCGAGAGACATAGACATAATAAAGTACCAGTAATGCAGTGTCAGAGTCATACACCAAATATTCTATGAGCACAAAGAGAAACACCTAACTTGAGGCTGGGATGGGGGACAAAGAAAGGCTCTTTACAGATGACACAGTGGAGGGGGAGGAGAGGAAGGAGGGAAGAACACTGTAGGCAGAGGGGGCAGCATGGCACATGAAGGAACAAATAAAGCAGTTTTGAGTTGCTGGAGTACATGGTACAAGACCGGATCATGGAAGGATTTAAGTCTGGAGAGGTGGACAAGAGCCAAATCACAGAGGGCCTCCTATGCTCTGATATGGAGCGAGGGGTCTCCAAAAGGAAATGTATATGACCTAAGGGGAGCATTAAATCTTAGCGGTGAGGGAAAAAGAATCTCTATTTATAGTGTAATCTAAAATATAAAGAAGAAATTAACATTAGGAGAAGGAAGGGAAAAATGAAGGGGGGGAAATGAGAGAGGGAGATGAACCATGAGAGACTATGGACTCTGAGAAACAAACGGAGGGTTCTAGAGGGGAGGGGGTGGGGGATGGGTCAGCCTGGGGATGGGTATTAAAGAGGGCACATTCTGCATGGAGCACTGGGTGTTATATGCAAACAATGAATCATGGAACACTAAAAAAAAAAATGAAGAAGGAGGAGGAGGAGAAATTAAGCTTAATAAACCATACTGACACCCTGATACCTCAGCTCAGTTCAGATAGTCACATATCACAAACCAGGGAATCCTAGATCCAGAATACAACAGTTGATAGTGACACCTTACTTATTTATAATCTTTCCACTTACTGTAACATATTGCAGTGTACTTGCTATAGGATATGTATAAGAAATAAAAACAAGACCTTTAGAAAGGAGAACATTTATAGGATTTTGTAACAAGATGTAAAATGACCATGAAAATCCTTTGTATCACACATAAGTGTGCTAATTATCTGTGGCAAAATCCTTAAAAGAGCTAACGATGTCACCGGTGATTCGTCTTTCTTTTTAAAAAAGGCAAGTGTCCCAAATTTGCTGACCTTTTCTCTGATGACAAGTGGTTGTGATAAGTTACCTAGCAGATGTTTTCCAAATAACAAACACACTTAATTTTGTCCCCCCAGGGTAAAGATAAAATTTAAACAATGAATAAGAAGTAAAGTGTCTTTCAAAAAGACACTTATGCTATAGAGACAGCATGTGAAAATGCATGTTTTGAAATGTTACTGCAGTTGTGACTTTGTCACCAAAACGATGAGAATTACTTGTAAAATTCTCTTCTCAGTTTAAAAATTTAAAAACAGGACTTTTTACCTGCTCAAAAATCTTCAAGTTTCAGTGGGCTTTAAACTCATTTTTTTTAAATATGAAAATGCAACACCTTTTGATTACTTTGGAAGAATCACTGTTTGAGATCAAGAAATATGGAATTTCAATAAAAACCCAGGGATGTGATTAATGATCTAAAAACCTCACCCCTAGATAAAACTTTTGCCAACCTATTTCGTGTTTAGAAGAGCACAGGAAAGCACCCTCATTTCTAACTGGTTTTTTTTTTTAAGTCAGATTAGCTATAAATTTCATAGCAGGTGATCAATACATATTATTTGCCTTGCAGTTTATGTGAAAATAGGAACAATGGAAATACAGATATATCAATTTTTTTAAAAGTAGACCTAAAAATTATTTAAATTGTTCTTAGTTACTAATTGAATCAGTATAAATACAATTTTACTTATTTTATTTTTGGTCTCTTAAAAGAGTTTAATAAAGAATAGTGTGGGTATAACTGTGATAGTTTAGAGCAAGAAACAGTATTGACACCAAAGACAGGCAAGCAAAACCTGGTTGTTCCATGGAGAACCTATTGCAAGGGCCACACTACCCAACCTCTTTAGCACTACTTCCTCCCTTTTATCACCTAGTTTTCAGGGCATCCTTCTTGGTTTCTCCCTCTCTGCCTCCCTGGTGACCCTGTCTATCCTCAAAGCCAGTTACTCTCTCCCTTGCTTTCTTCACTTTCCATGTCTGTCTCTGGATATCTCTGGAAGTTGCCTGTTATCTGCAGAGGGAATGGGAGAGAAAAAGACCCATTTCTGGGATCATTTCTGTCCAGTCTGAAGACTAGCCAAAGGTAGGCTCAGCATCCAGCACCAGAAAGACTTACAGGTTCACCTGGACTATTTGCTGCAATTATTTTTAAAGTATTTGCAAAATCCAGAACTTAAAAAAGTTCTCCTTCATTGTAGTAGGCCTGGAGTCCCTGTAGTATCCTTTCTTTCCACAGACCTACTGGGGCTTCTCCAAGTTCTCCTCCCATTGACTGTACCTGACTTCACTGCCAGGCTGGGAAGTTATTCTAGTAACTGGCCTCTGGAATATGTAGCTGATCGGCCTTACAGGGAGTGTAGAACTTTCACCGGGTCTCTGCTTGGCCTCAGTTACATGGACTCGTCATTTCCTCTGTGAAGTCTGGGGCATCATATTTCTTTTGAGCTTCCCCAGAAAAGGCTGGCTTGGAAAACAGGTCTACAAAGGCTCCCTCATGGTTGCAGAGTTGTCCTGCTGATCCTACTCCTGGGATGCAAGACAGCCTATCTCTTGCTGGAAATGCCTTTTTTTTTTTTTTTGCTTTTTAATTACAAATGATATATATACTTATAAAAATTGCTTAAGTATGAAAATGAAATAGTATAAGATCTGCCAAAATCTCACCCCCAAGAGACTGGTAACATTTCAGGGAATATTCTTTGAGACTATTTCTATGAATATACAAACATCTCTAATTTCTTCAAGTATGACTGACTAATATAATCTGCTGATACTTGCTCTTATTCTACAAGTTTCCCTCATATGTTGTGCATATAATTAACTTCCAAGTGTGCTTTTGGGAAGAATCTTCCTGTTTTTCCACGCCCTGGCAGCCAGTCTTCCACTGAGCTGCACTCAGATGATAACAAACGTCCATCCATTCAGCACAACATCAGCAATCTGAGGGGTTATCTCCTGACCCCCCAAGTGTCTCACAGCAGGGGTCCACAATGGCCAAGGCTTCCCACAGGGCCTTGGCTTTACATGACCCCACAAACTTCACTATCACCTATGTGCCAGACAAAAATTCTGGAGATAAAACACACAATTCTCAACAATTCTGTAGTCTCTGAATGGAAAAAGACAAGTACACATAGTTATAATATAGTACAAAGAGGAATTCAAAAAGGTTATGCACAGAGTGAAGCACTCGAAATGGGCAAAGGAGCAACTGTGACTGGTACAGATCCTGGGAGGAGGACACACTATGCCCAAGCGAAGTCCTGAAGGACACAGAGTAGTAACTCAGGTGGATGAAGGATGGAAAGGACATTCAAAACAGAGGAAACAGCTCAGAGGTTAAAAACAAAATCACCTTGTATGCACTTGTTATATTTGTGTTATATATAATGGTAAATGTGTTTTTTTAATCTTCAAGAAAAGCAAAAAAATAATTTATTCTAAAGGCAATGGGCATTTTCTTGAAGGCCATGTTTTTAAGCACAAGAGTGACATGATCTGCTTTTACAAAGATCCTTCTGGTAGTAGGTTTGGCATGCAGACTGGAAGCAAGAACTGTTGCAAAGCTATTGTGATACTCCAGTTCCAATGAGAACCTGAATTAAGGCAACAGCAATGGAAGTGATAGAAGAGAATTTGACACAGGCAGAACAAACAGCATTTGGTGACCTCTAGCAGCTGTGGGAATGAGGATTTGGGGTGATCCTTCATTAATGACGTAAGGGTTCTAGTAGATAAGTGCCTTTTCCTGAGAAAGGGGACCAAGGGGTAAGGAAATCTGCTCTTATTTTTTTTACTTTTTTTCCCTATTTTTAAGCAGGAGGTAAGAGGACAGATTAAAAATTTAGTTTTAGAGGCGCTTGGGTGGCTCAGTGGGTTAAGCATCTGACTCTTGATTTTGGCTCAGGTCATGATCTCAGAGTCGTGAGATTGAGCCCCGCATTGGGCTTACACTGGGCATGGAGCCTGCTTAAGATTCTCTCTCTCTGCCCCTCCTGCCCCTGCTGTCTCTCTTTCTTCCTCTTAGAAAAAAAAAAAAAAGATGTTATATTTGAAATGACTAAGCAACATTTAGATGGGGATGTTCAAAAGGCAGCAAGATATAGTAAAAGAGAAACTGAAGAGAGATCTGAGCTAAAGATAGACATTTGCAATTTACAGGTACATATGGTATCATTTGGTTTTTTGTTTATTTGTTCTTAACTACAATCATCTTTTTCCCTTCCAAAGAATATCTATTTCCTTCGGGGAGTTACTTTTTCCCCCTTAAATAAGGTCTCATGAGATTCTTAATCAGGCCATTGGGAGACTTCCAACTTAAATGGGAACCTTGAGGAGAATTGCAGAAAGAATGAACACAGGTGGAATGCATTCATTCTAGCAGCAGGGCACTGCCCAGATGGGTCTTTCTAAAAGACCATTTGTATCATATCTGCTTCCTCGCCTCCTTAAGATGCCTTGGTTTCATCTTATTTCCAAGCATCGTTCTGTGATATCCAAATAGCACTCCAATAAATTCACATGTACTAAATTTAGTCAGAATTGGTGTCACTTGAAAACCAAGAACCCTAATTGGTAATTTATACATGCTTACATGTGCACATGCATACATGAATACATCAGAGGACACAGACATAGATGAAACTGCCCAGGAAATGTGCACAGAATAACAAAAAGGAAAAGAGCCAAGGCCAGAACCCTAAAGGATGCTAACATTTAAGAGGCAGGTGACGAAAGAGAAATCTGAGGGAGAGGCTGAGGAGTAGCCAGAGAGGAAATAGTTCTGTCAAGGAGGCAACAGGAAGAGTCTTAAGAAAGAGGGATTGGGTGGTGAATGGTGTCAAGAGGCTCACAGCAATGTAAGGAATGGCACAACGTGAGGTAAGGAGGCCTGAATGCATGAGCAAGATATAGGGAGCCCTCCATGACTAAAACAGAATTTTTCTTGGGAAGCAATGGGAGATAAAGAGCTAGAGTGATATGATGCAGAGCTCTGAACAGGAGGCAGAGGAATTTAGACAGCAGAGAGCAACAGACAATGAGGACAAGATAAAAAAACGCAGGAGTACTTACTATGCGTCAAGCAACAAATGTTTGTTGAATAAATAAAGTCTAATTCCACTCTCCCTTTAAATGTGAGGAAATTACCTCCAATATCTTCATTCTTAACTCATGCTACTTTATGTTTAAAAGGGGAAGTGAGGGGATAACTGGAAAACTGTATGGTGAGAATTCCTCATAGAATGGTTGATATTTGGTTACTTTTTAGATGTGCACATCTTCCATCTAAGCAAGTCCCTCTAGACCAATGCTGCCAAAGAGAACTTCCTGTCATTGCAGAAAGTTCTATATCTGTGTGTCCAATACAGTAGTCACTAACCACATGTGGGCACTGAACATGTTAAATGTGGCTGGTGAGGCTGAAGCACTGAATTTTTAATTTTACTTTGAATAGCCCTGTGTGGCTAGGGGCTATCTTACTGAATAGTGCAGCTCTAGACTGCAGCCTGAATGAATCCAAGGAGTGTCACGGTGGTTTTTCACCACTTCTCCTAGCTGCCCTGGATTAGACTCTATAAAGTTTAAGGCAGTGAGGATGAGGTTGGGGGGTACAGAAGAAGGCACAGAAAAAGCTGCTGATGGAGGCAACTCTGAAGTCTGTAAAAGTTAGGAATTCTATTTTGCCATCTGTTTCACATATCTATATCTCATAAATAAAAATACTATTAGCTCCTTGAAGTCAAGAACCTAAATATATTTCTATTCTGAGGTTCTGGAATTTCTTTTTCCTCTTTGAAAATGCTTACCCGATGATATCTAACTCACGTGTGATGCTGTGTCACAGCTTTCCTTGATTTCACAGTGGTCTTCAGGGTAATAATTTCATCAGCTAAAAGAAATAATTCCTACTCTGTTTTCTTTTTATAGTAGCTTCAAATGGACGTTTTCTTGTCATTTTCACTTCATGTTAAAGTGTTGTGGATTCTCTCACACATCAATAATGAATGTTTATATAAATTAAAGTAACAGTAGTAATATTCTCTGTCTCTAGTTGCGCTGTGTTCAGTTTGTTGATAATCTGCTTGCTGTTGAAATCTGTGGTTTCTGAAGAACCTGTGATGAAGCTAGGATTTAAATGATCACCACTTTCCTACAGGAACCCCAGAAATCTTAAGAATCTGTACACCTTATACTAATTAGTATCTCAAAGGACAGTATATGCAGAAAGCAAATTTAATAAAATATTTAATGAATTGAAAGGAGTCCTGAGGCTAGTTTTAAACCTAAGGCACTGATAAGGCAGACAGAACCTACAAAGAAAAACTTGAAGATATGAAAAAACTAGCGTACTAACATCCTGTAGGGTAGAGGAGATAGGCAGTAAATGCTAGGACAGATCAGGTCTCCAGGAAGGGTCCAGGGTAACCAAGCAGTGGGCCAGTGACAGGTGCCAAGCAGGGCAAAGAAATGGAAGTTAGAAATGAACCAAAAGTGCTTTTCTTTCTTTAACATATTTTCTTCCAATAGCTTATATTTTAAAATTTCAAGATACAGCAAAGTTGAAAGAATTCTGTAGTGAACATCTGTATGTTCACAACCTAGATTCTACCATACATTTTTATTATACTTGTTACAACACTGTTTCCAAAATATAGTCATGTGCCACGCAATCAATTTAATAGATTATGAAAAGGATACAATAAAAACCATCAGACTCTATCACATGTGGTTAGCTCTCCCCTCCCAGTTACAACTTGTGTGCATGCGCTCGCATGGTAGTCATTTCTATCCAGTTTCAATGGCCTATGTCTTTTATATTTTACAATTCTACAAAATACGTGCCCATTCCCTTAATAAAAATCATCAAGACCGATACCGTAAGTAACAAAAGTGCTTGTGTCACATGGAGGGAAAATGAAGAACTTGGATTTTGAGGGGGAACTGCTACTAGGAGAGGAAAAAATACATAGCAGCCTGTGAAAAATACAGGAACAGAGTATGTGAAGAGGTGAGAGCAAGAAGTACGTATTTAGGTGTCATCCCCACAGAGATGAAAGGTAAAGCAAAGAGCAGACAAGAAATTTCTGGGGCTGGAAAATCAAGAACTGAATTCTCAGAATATTCTCGTATTAGCAGTGCTGGCAGAGGGAATTATGGATAATAATAAAAAAAACAGAGGCATAAGTTGGGATAATAGGAAAAAATGCATAAGGGAGTTAGAAAATAAAGAGACCTGTACATGTCTGAGTTGTTAGAAAGACTTCACCAGAAAGGAGGGCCTTCAAGTAGGACAAGAAAAGGAGAATTTATTATATACACAAAATATATTAAAAATATGTAAGCGTGTGTATATATATATATTTATATACGTATGTATACACATATACACATACATATAGGTGTACAAATGACACTAGGCCTAGAGACAGAAAGGCATACTCTGCAGAAATGAGTGTGTCCAGACACACGTGTTCTTAAACATTCATGTATGAGAGGGAGCACTTAAGGTGATGAGCCTGCTTGGAAACAAACCATCTGCGTTGAGAACAGACGGAGTGAGGATTAGATACGAAAAGCTGAGGAGAAAATTACACAGTAATTACAAAATAATTCAAGTTTAAAAGTTCTTCATTTTAAAAAAGTTTGGTAGAGAGTTGTTAAAATAGTAAGTTTTCTGACAGTGTTTACATAAACAATTAAAAATTTTAGGAAACTTTTCAGAAAAACACATACTGCAATAAAGTGAGGCATCCCTTACTCAAAAGTGAAATTCTATCACAGACAAATAGATAGCACTAGTGAGCTAAATAATTCTAATGTTTTATAATCCCGATGAGTCCCAACCTCCCCAGAAATAAATGGCAGTCATCCAGTAGGTTTCAGTTTTCCATCTGACTATATAGAATGCCTTCATGAAAGTCCTATTTATCAATCACATTTAATTCTGAAATAGCCACAACTGTCAAAACAGGTTACAAAATAAAATAATTATTAAAGGTTTTCTTAAAACTTACTTTGTTTTATAATTTATTAATTGGAAGACATAAAAGAAAAAGAAAAAAACAAATTGGCTTAGACCAAAGATTTTGATCACTTTGTTACTCAGTGAAACCAGCTACCTCCAACAGAAGAGGTCCCAGGGATTCCTTTTCTATGACTCCCTGACTGCTGGACGAGATATCTGACTTCTGCACTTCATCATCAGTTGTGGATTTCTCTATAATAAAGAAACAAAAAGTCATACATCCAAAAAGGGCGCATTTCCATGATGGCAAGTTTGTGAAGACACAGATTCACCTGATTTAAGATTCAAATAATACTTATCTATTATCTAGGTGATATTTATTAATACTATTGTTTAATCTTAATTATACTCATTTTATGGATGACAAAATTGAGGGTCACAAAGGTTGAGTAATGTGTCTCAAATCATATAACTAATAAGTGGCAGCAGGAGAATTTGAATTCTGACCTATTAAGTCCAGTGTTCCAACAATGGGAAAAATGGTATAAATATACAGCCTGTTGAAAGAGTCTACACTGAAAGTTTTTAAGAAATGACTAAATTGTAGAAGAATGATGATTTCCTCCATTTTTCTTTATCCTTTTCTGATTTGATCAATTGCCACTGAATAAAGAGTGAACAAACGCTTTTTCCTTTTGTAAGCCTGCATGAATTAGCTAACCTTTCACATTCACGTCATGGCGATCTGATTGATAAACCCGTAACCGCTAAATGATCTGGAGTTCTTTTGTGCAGTGATGTTGGAACAGCCATCCATCATCTTAAAGCAGCACCGTAATTAAATACGTTTCCAATCTGTCAAACTAGTTAGTTCGTCAGCCCAAAACCGAATGTGGTATTATTGAATATAGACACTCATTTTTTTCACTTTAAAATATGAACTATTCCATACATTCCAAAAAAATACAGAAAGTGACATAGCATACATTCACATAGCCATCGTTCATTTTTCACAGATGTTAACATTTGGTTCAGGTCCTTCCTTTTTAAAAAATGAAATGCTGCACATAGAACTAATGCTCTGCCACCATTCTTCCTCTGTCCCTTTTCAGAACTAATCAGTATTCTGAGATCAGCCTAATAATTTCTAAGCCTGTTTTTATTATTTAAGTACACATGTATGATTTCATGAACAATATATTACTGTTTTGTATTTTCAAGTTTACATAAATATATAGAGACTTTTCCAACTTACTTTTGCCATTCAATATTGTTTGAGATTTAAGCACATTGATATAGATTTGATTCATTCATTCGAACTGGGATATAGTATTATGTCATATAAATAACTCACAGTTAGACTTCCTAGTCCACTACTGACAAACCTTTGACCACCACATACAGTGTTGTGGGAAACTATTTTCAGTATTTCCTTTTTTGTACATGTTGTGACAGTTTCTTTAGGGTAAATAGTAAAAGTGAAGTTGATCATATAGGGTCTATGCATTTTTGACATTATTAAGTTTGGGGCACCTGGGTGGCTCAGTTGGTTAAGTGTCTGCCTTCAGCTCAGGTCATGATCCCAGGGTTCTGGGATCGAGCCCTGTGTCAGGCTCCTTGTTCAGCAGGGACCCCGCTTCTCCCTCTCCCTCTGCCCTCCCACCCTCCACTTGTGCTCTCTTGCATTCACTCTCTCTCAAATAAATAAATATCTTTTTTTAAAAAAAAGTACTAAGTTTGACAGACTGCTCTCTAAAGAGAATGTACCACTAGCAATGTCCAAACGTTTTTGTTTTTCTGCATCCTCACTGGCAACTGATGTCACAATTTCTTTTTTTTTTTTATTTTTGTGAATCTAATAGGTGTAAAATGTCATCTCATATAGTATATTGTAATAACAGCTTTACTGAGCTACAATTCACATAGCATACCATTCATGCATTTAAAGCATAAAATTCAATGATTTTTAGTATATTCACAGAGTTGTGCAACCACCATCACAATAAATTTTAGAACATATTCATCACCCAAAAAAGAAAGCCCGGGCCTTTAGCAGTCACTACCCATTTTCCCAATACTCCCAAGCCCCAGGCAACCACCAATCTACTTTGTTTCTATGGATTTGCCTATTCTGATCATTTTATATAAATGGAATCACACAATGTGTGGTTCTTTGTGGCTGGCTTCTTTTGCTTAGCATGTTTTCAAGGTTCATCCATACTGAAGCATTTGTCAGTAGTTAATTCCTTTTTGTTGCCAAATAATATTCCACTGTGTAAGTATATCTCATTTTACTTACCCATTGATCAGCTGATAGATATATGGGTTGTTTCCACTTTTCAGCTATTTATGAACAATGATGTTATGAACATGTGTGTGCAAGTTTTCGTGTGGACCTATGTTTTCATTCGTCTCAGGTATATATCTACAAATGGAATTGCTGGATGATATGGTAACTCTATGTTTAACATTTTGGGGAACTACTGGACTGTTTTCCAAAGTGGCTGCACAATTTTATTCTACATTCTTACCAGCAGCGTATGGGGGTTCCAGTTTCTCCCATCCTTACCAACACCTGTTACCTGTTTCTTTGATTACAGCCATCCTAATATCTCATTGTGGTTTTGATTTGCATTTCTCTGATGGCTAATGATATTGAACATATTTTTCCTGTGCTTATTAGTCATTTATATGTCTTTGGAAAATGTCTATTCAGAGCCTTTGCCCATTTTTTAATTGGATTATTTATCTTTTTATTATTATGGTATAAAAGTTTCTCATTTAGTTCTAAGATGTACTTCCTTCATCAATTCGTATGTTTATGACATTAAGACAGGCTTTTGTTTTTAAACATTAGTTTGCAAAAAAACATAAACTATCAAGTTCAAGTAAATTAAATAACTGTGTGAAAAGCACAACATCTAAAGTTTTAGGCAAATCATAAGGCAGGAGTGGCTATGGGACCTACTTTCTGGCTTAAGAAATGTGAACAGAAATGACATGCAATTTCTGGGTCTTATCCTTGAAAGAAGCATGTCTTCCCATTTTCTTCTTCCCCCTTCCTGTCAGCTGGGATGTAGACAGCTGAGCCATGTCTGACCACCGAGGTGATGGCAATACACTAGCAATGGCACAGCAAAAAAGACGGAAGGAATCCCAGCCTCTGACACATACCTAGACTATCTTGTTAGAGCCACTGTACTTTGGGCCTCTTGTTACAGTAGCCTAGCCTATATGCTAACTAATACATTCTGTATTTCTCAATGACATGTTTATTTGCTATATCTTGATTATACCCACGACAGACATTACTGACATGCTATCATGAAAAGTAAGACTTGAACTTACTTACATCAACCTTCTACATACACATTTCTCCCTCCTTCCATCCTCCTCATATAGTTACAACAATTTTTAGAGCAATCAGTATTTAATGTCTATGTTACTATGACTACATAAATATACTTCACAAATAAGCCAAGGTGTGTGCTATAATTTATGTTTCTTATATTTTGTGATTTAGTTTTGTTTAGTTTAATTCATCTCTAAACTATCCCCAAGAGCTGAAAAATTCCTCTCAATTTGGTCAGTCATCAGATACTCTGTTCCGTTCTTTTTTCTATGGAAATATACCTCTGGAAAACCCCTATCCACCTGCTCCAACTAGGACTGGCTATGTTTTTAGGTTGATGCACAACTGTAATCCTGGGTCTCCTTCTACCTTTCCTATGTTAAGACTCCATGGTTTCCCTGGATTAAGATCTTATGCCTTTCTTTCTTGGTTTACTACCTTGGTTTTGATAGGTATTTCTGAAAAAAGGTAACTTTTCAACTAAGGCTCTGAATGTCTGAAAATGTCTTTATTCTGCACCCATACTTCATTTGGATGCACACAGAATTCCAGGTTTAGAATTCTCATTTTTTAGTACTGTTATTCAGAAATCTGGATACATTCTGAATCTAGCGTGTGTCCATTTTTTCTCTCTCTCGTTTTTTTTCTCTAGTGTCTGAAAATTGTGCATTGGTGTGTTTTTCTTTTCCTCCTTTCTTTTTTATTCACTATGAGTGCTTTTAATCTGGAAACCCACATCTCTCTAATTCTGAAAAGTATACTGTTTTGTTTTTGTATTATTACTCTTATAATTTCCTCCCTTCTATTTGGTTTGTTCTCTATCTCTGGAATTAATCATACGACTGCTTATCTTTTTATTTTACTTTCTAAGGGATTTCCTCACATTATCTTTCAACCCTTCATCTATTTTTTCAATAAATACTCACAGAAAGTCTACTATGTAGCCAGGACCCGTTTTAGGTACTGAGGACATAATGATGAACAAACAAAAATCCTTGCCCTCATGGAGCTCTAGTAGGAGTAGGCAGACAATAAACAAATAACACATGTAATATGTTAAATGCAAAAACACTGTGGGGAAAATAAAGAAGCTATAGAGGGGTGTGTGTGTGTATTAGATAGGATAGTTATGGACACGTTCATTGAGAAGAAATATTTAAACAAAGACTTAAAAGGGATGAGGGAGTGAGCCTTGTATATATCTGGGAAAGAACATTCCAGACAAAGGGAATAGAAAGTGCAAATACCTGAGGCAGAGAGTGCCCAAAATGGTTAGGCAGAGGGTATGAGTAGGCAAAGAGTAGAAAACAAGGTAAAGAGGTAAAGTTTATTTCAGCTATCCTGATTTAAGTACCAAAATTTATTTGGTGTCTTGAATGTTTTATAGCATCTTATTATCATTTCATAGATGAAATCTCTTCCTTTTTGTCTCTAAGGGACTGTTGGATGGTGTTAAGTTTTCTTCTGCTCCCTGCATTGTCTCTGCTTTCTCTGAGTTCCTATTTTTTCAATTTGCTTGATTTCTGCCTTTCCTTTTTCTGTTTCCTTGATTACAGCCTTTCCTCAAATATCTGGATTTTTATTCATATTAAAGAGTGAGGTACTAAAATGCTGACTGGCAGCTCTGTGAATAGAGGGGGAAAGATAGAGAATGGATTTTTGTCTTCCCAACGGTCAGTGTCTATGTGTCTTTTCCTCTGGACTGCTCAGTGTGCCCAGAAGAGTCCTCCCACCTCTGACTTAGGGAATATGAGTCAGGCTGTCAGGGTTTGAGACCAAACAGCAAGGAGACATATAGCCTCTTACTGGCTCTCCCCTTTGCAGACTTAAAAATACCAGCTTCTCCCCTCTGCTCAATCGGCTGTCACTAGACTGACTACTTTCCAGCTTATAAAATCTTAAAATCCTATCACTTTAATCATTATAAATATATTTGTTTATAATCTTTTCACATTGCTATTCTTAATCTGAACTTCTTTTGGGTCTATTCCTTCTGTTATTTGTGCTCCTATTTACTTAGATTATTTCCTCGTACGTTATATAAATTTTTAGCATAAAATCACCCTGAGAAGCACTTTTTCTTTGGGAATGCCTTGGGGCCAGGTGTGGGAGCTTTCCTCCAAAGTGCTTTGCCTTTGTATCTACTTTAATTCTTTGCCAGGGGTTTTGTGGTGTGGGGTCCTCAGTAAATATGGATAGTATAAATGAAAATCATAAAAAAAAAAAAAAAAATCAGGATCTTCTTATAGGAGACTGTTCCCCATGCCCAGAGCCCAGGCAGAGACCAGCTTATTATTCAGACGGAGGGATTTTCCTATAACTGAGCTACTGTCTTTCAACACTATGCCAGAGCTTCAGGTCTGACACCACAACTTATGTCTCTTGACTCAATCCCCTAGGATACTAGGTTCCATAACCTCCCAAGGCAACAAATGTTCAAGTTAAATTAATAAGCCTTGTTGTTGTAACAAGAAGGCTCTCAGATTCACTTTTTTTTTTTTAAGATTTTATTTATTTGACAGAGAGAGACACAGCGAGAGAGGGAACACAAGCAGGGGGAGTGGGAGAGGGAGAAGCAGGCTTCCCGCGGAGCAGGGAGCCCGATGCGGGGCTCGATCCCAGGACCCTGGGATCATGACCTGAGCCGAAGGCAGATGCTTAACGACTGAGCCACCCAGGCGCCCCTCAGATTCACTTTCTAAAATAAAGACCATCTAGGGGTGCCTGGGTGCTCAGCCGTTAAGCGTCTGCCTTCAGCTCAGGTCATGATCCCTAAGTCCTGGGATCGAGCCCCACAACGGGCTCCCTGCTAGGCGGGAAGCCTGCTTCTCCCTCTCCCACCCCCCTGCTTGTGTTCCCTCTCTCGCTGTCTCTCTCTCTGTCAAATACATAAATAAAATCTTTAAAAAAAATAAAGACTATCTAAACAAAAATGTTTAATAAAATTATGAAATTCAATGCAACTTCTTAATAATAAAAAAATAAAAGTCACATATTATGAAAGTCTTCATAACAAAGCACACAGCTATGGGTTTTGTTTTGTTTACCTTGTTCCATTCTTTTCATTAGCTGTATCTGATCGACTGTCTTCTTCAAAATCTTGCATTTGTCTGGCTTTACACTCAAACTGTCAATGTCACTGATGTTAGCAGACAGTAACTCAGCTAGCTCTTCTAAATACTTATTTTCTTGCTCCCTGCGCCTCTTTTCAGTGCTGTTACACAAAGAAAAACCAGTTAGTGTACATTTCTACCACCATACGTCCCCTCTGTTCAAGTACTTAATATTTACATACTTAGAGAGATCCGTAATTTTATCCAGAATATAAAATCAGATTTGAAAACAATCTAAATTCACATCTGAAAAACAGGTACTACAAAATACCAAAGTACAGAAAACAATTCTGGTCAAAATACATAAAAAGAATGACTACCATCACAGATATATTTCTTCAATGATGTAAATACATCAAATATTTCAAATAGCCAATGAATGTTAGATATTAAAAGGAAGCAGACAGTACATATACAAGTTGCATTTGGAATTTATTTTACATTCTAAATAATAACTCCTTGAAATAGAAAATATGAATTTTCAAATTTTCAAACAACTTTGTTATAAATTAAGCAGTGGAGACTATACTATAGTATAAGTTATACTATACTATATACTATATACTATACAAATAAGTTATACTTGGAAATCTGATAAACTTTCTTAATTTTTTTGCTACTGAAAGAAATCTGATAAACTCTTAATTCTTATAATGATTAGACCATTAGTTGGTCCTCATCAGAAAGAAAAGAGTATCCATCCAAAAAGTAAAATAAGAAGAATAAAAAATCAATAATTAGAGACAAAGGTACAGAGAACAAGGTCTTTCGTATACAACTTTGTTCTAAAAAACAGAAAAGACATCTATTTATAAGTTCTTATAAATGTAATAAATAAAATAAATTATGATATATCTTGAAGCAAAATAATGAGAACAAAGGATAGTAGTGCAAACAGTTAGCACTTTATATTCATTCAAATGTAATGAATGAATATTGTTCACTTTTGTTTTCCTGTCTTTACTTCTGGTTTAATTAGCCAAATCATCAGGCAACTTGCTTTATGTAATACATACAAAGATAGTGAAATATTACTTTGAAATGAATTTTTCCATTATCAAATCAACATAATAAAAAGACTGGTCACAAATAGCTCTTTGTTTTATAAGCAGCAGTCAAAATCATCTGGTATAATGGCAGAAAAGTGGTAGGAAAAAAAGAGGTGAAAAGAGGGAAAGATCAGTTGCTTTTTAAAAAGCTCATAATTGGCAACAATTAAAATACCACTTACTTTTCATAATAAAAAAACTGTAAAAGCAATAGCATTTCCATAACAACACAGTAAGTTGAAAAGAACAAAGTCAACCAATCAACTGTATTTAACTACGTAAAACAAAATACTACAAAATAGTACACATCCCAAAACAAAACCAAATTATAAAACTATAATAATCACATTGTGTTTATCTTTAAAACCTTTCATTAGAGTTATTAGTCTCATTTTACTTAGTAAAATTTTATCTTACAGTTTCTGCAGAGAGTACATGTAGTAAGATATTTTGACAAACTTCACACCAAGGCATCGAAAACATGAAGAAAATAAGTAACACACATTTTGATATATGCAAGGTTTCAGAGAACTCCATCTCTGCAACTTGATAGTGTTTTAGAGGACATGTGATTTTACCCTAGAGAAACTCATTCATACTGGACTTATTTTGTAGATTCAGTCTAAAGTATGATCTGTTTAAATCTAGGGGTCTAAATTCCAACATGAGTAAATTGGATTCATGTGGTAGAACTACCAAATCTGTTTTTGACATTAAATTTTATGTAAAACTGAAGTGCCTGACACTACTGCAGAGTAAAAGAAAGTGATAGAATGGCAGGATAGTCAGGGAGGTGACAGAGGAAGCAAGAAGCTAAAAGTAATGAAATGCTGAGGTGTCTATAAAATGACTTAAGAATGAGACTAGGAAAATCACCATGAAATGACGTAACTAATAAGCAAGGACAGAAAATGAGAGCAGATATATTCAAATAAAGTCAAAACTGAAGAAGGGGCAGATGTGACAAAAAAAATTCTACCTTAATAGAAAAGAAGGCTTCCTGTATTACTCTGGGCCCTTACATTTCTCCTCACCAGCCCAATGGATTTCTATTGATACTGCACACATGCTGGTTAATAATGCTATGAATTAACTCCTCATGTATCTTTTGTCTTCAACTTACTAGCTTTTTCAACAAATGCTCCTCTGCTTATTACGTGCCAGATAACTGTGTACTATGTCCTGGGGACCCAGTGGTAAATTAGAAGTAGTCCCAATTAGGGTGAGAATAAAGAAAAGGAGCCATTACAGTGACAAAGACTGTAATACTATAGAGGCTCACAGAAATTGCGCCTAGACCTAGAGAACAAGGTGTCTAAACCTAGTGGTAGAGGGGAGTTGGTTTCAGGCTGGGGGAGGCAGACAAACACACCCAGCTTTTTCAGAGGTATAAAACGGGGATGAAAATGTCAAGTAAAAGGACCTAGAAGTAGTTCAGTATGGCTGAACTATAAATAAGAAACAAAAGGGCAAGAGATGAGGTCCAGGCTTGATCATGAGGGCTCTTGCATACACCAAGATAAAAAGCACAGTACACTGCTTAAAAGCACAAATTCAAACTTCTCAGTCATTTATTAGCTATGTAGTGCTGGGCAAGTTACTTAACAGCAATTTAACTTCTCCAAGCTTCAATTTCTTTATCTGTAAAACAGGGATGATGACATTATCCCCAGAATTTTGTGAGGATTAAAAAAGATGATACATGTAAAAAGCTTGGCAGAGTTCCTGGCTATTAGTTCAATAAATGTTATCTAGCATCATCATTTTGGCTATGAACATTTATTTTCAGGGTAAGAGGAAACCCAGAAGGGTTTCAGAAGAATGCATGGCAAGACCCGATCTGTAAGCTCCCTGAAGATAGAAACATGTTTCACTTCACTTATATCCTTAGTAACATTATGCACACCATGCTGGTTGAATAGTAGGCACTGAATAAAGCACTTGTTGAGCTGAATTAGAAATGTTACACAAGCACAAGGCACAGCTACCCACCATTTTGAGACCAGCATTCTCCAGTAGAGTTAAGGAATGGAGAAGAGGTAATAGGAAGAGATATGAGACATCTCACCCCACCAAACAATTACTAAGAAACTCTGTCAGGGCTCTGGTGGACAGGGCTGGCAATACCCTGAAGTCTAACATATGCTCTTTATGATTAATGAGTTCACAATCTAGAGAAAGTGGATGATAACAAAGCCAAAAGAAACATGACAAGGTGGTATTCATGCTCAATCAGTTTCAAAATCACAAAGTTCTGGTTTACCATATCAAAAATATCAACTGAAACTAAAGCCCACTTATAAACCTGAAGGAGGGAATGCTCTCAAATATTTTGAAAGCAAACATACAAAGATAAGGATTATCCTTACAAACATATAAGGATCATCTTCAAAACATCTAAGAAGAGAAAAATATTAAATTTTTGATATTTGTAATAACATGATTACGTATGTACAAAAAAATCAAAGACCTACAGATAAACCATAAAACAAATAAGAAAGTTCAGAACAATGGATGCACACGCACACGAGACCAGTAATCCCAAATCATTAGTATTCCTATATATTAAAAATTGCCAATTAGAAGGTGCAACAGACAAATGATCCCATTTCTAAAAGCAATAAAAAATTCTGTGGTGCCCAGGAATACATCTAACTAAAGATGAGGTAGTTGTTTAAAGGGGAAATGTATAAACTATTACTAACAGTGAAGACTTGAATAAGTGAACAGCCTTTATATTTATAAATAAGAACACTCCAGAATCTACAGTCTAGAAAATGAAAATGTCTTTCTCCCCCAACTTAATCTATAAAAGTAAATGAAATTCTAATCCAAATCCCAGGAGTATTTTTTTCCAGGGGAAACTTACGAAAGTTAAAGGGACAAGAAGAGGGAAAACAATATTGAAAAATGACAAGGAAGAAGGACTTGCCCCTTCAGAGATCACGGTGATTGTCATAAGAAAGTTCAGACCCAGATCCCTATCTTTTCAGGAACTCGATCTATGATAAAGGTAACAGCACAAAAGCAGGGAAAGGATAGGGTCATAACCACTTTCGTTCTACACGGGAAAAAATAAAATTATATCACACGCAAAAATAAATTCCAGATTAATTAAAACTCTACATATGTATTAGAGGAAAATACGTAAAGATACAGTTAAGGCCTTGAAGTAGAGGGGAAAAATTCTTTAACAAGATCCCCCAAGAGCTTGACACATGAAAACGGAAGGTTCCAACCTACAACAACAGATTTCAAAAACAGAGTTAAACAGACTTGGGAGAAGATACTTGCATCAAATATAAGCAAAAAAGGGTAGTACCTAGAAAATTAAAAATAACTCTTACAAACAAAAGGAAAAGGAAAAACACCCTAGCAGGAATATGGGCAAAAGATACAACCAGGAAATTCACTGAAGAGGAAAAGAAAAATCATGATCAATTAATCTAGTGATTGGTTAAATATACTTAAAACTGAAACCCCACACTCATCAGACTGGCAAAGAGCTAAAGTGAGGAGAGAATAGTGTAAGGATGTGAGAAAAAAGAACTCTCAATGCTTCTTATTTGAAGAGCAATGTGGTAGTGACCCAGTTAACATAAAAATGTACACAGATCCTCGGGATGCCTGGGTGGCTCAGTCGGTTAAGCGTCTGCCTTCGGCTCAGGTCATGATCCCAGGGTCCTGGGATCAAGCCCCGCATCGGGCTCCCTGCTCAGCAAGAGGCCTGCTTCTCCCTCTGCCTGCTGCTCCCCCTGCTTGTGCTCTCACTCTCTCTCTCTCTCTCTCTCTGGCAAATAAATAAAATCTTTAAAAAAAAAAATGTACACAGATCCTAAAGGAACTCTTATGTATAAAGTAGGAGGTATGTATGAGGGTGTTCGCTGCAGTGCTAGTGGTAAGAGTGAAAATTTCTAACAAAAAGGTTGTTTATCTAGAGGGAATGTCTCTCTGTAGAGAAAGGGATCTTTCCAAATGGGGTACATTCCTGTAACACAATATTTCATCAAAAATTGTATTACAGTCAACAACATTGTGTTACAAACTTCAAAGTTGCTAGAGACTAGTTCTTAATTGTTCTCACCACAAAGAAGACTTAATAATTGTGGGAGGTGGTAGAGGTGTTAGCTAACACTATACATATGGTAATGTATAAATGTATCAAACCAACACACTGTACCTCTTAAACTTACACAATGTTATATGTCAATTGTATGTCAGTAATAATAAAAAAATAACTAAAAAAATGATAGGACTGAATCTACATGTATTTATCTCTCAAGATGTATGCTGAAAAGAGCATATTATAGAAAAATATATACAGTATACAGCATTGTACAATATATATTTATAAACAATCTATATTACTCACCAATCCTTATATATATAATTATTAAAAATGGAGAAATTAGTTGCAGACAGATCAATTTAATCATTAATCATTCTACTACCTTTATTCAAACAAGACTATGCAAATATGATAAAATATTAACACAATGCTAATAACACTGTAAAATATGAATAATTATATGTGATGGGTATACATAGATTCTTAGTCTCTATATTTTCATAGATTTAAAAAATTCCCCCAAATAAAAATTAAATCTAAAAAACATAGTTTTAATTATTTATTTGTAAGTTTTCTTCTGAAAAAGACTGAATTTATATACATATAAGAACATTAACTCTGACAACACGAAGCTAGATTGTATCTTGATATCAACATTCCTCTGAGCACCTGGACACTCACCTGTGGTTATGAGTACTTAGGTTATGATCTCTCTATGCTAGTTCTCTGAACTGATTCACTTTTCACCCTCCACCCTGGAGCCCTGGCACTCACTCTCCTCTTAAAATCCTTTCCTCCCCCCTGGCCCCCATGAGAAAGAAGCATGTAATCCAGTGACAAAAGAGTCTTCTGCCACTTCACTCCCTAGATCACTGATTATCAACTGGAGCCATACTGCTTTTCCCCATCCTCAGGAAATACTGACAAACATTTGATAATGTTTTGAAGACATTTTTGGTAATCATATAACTGCTATGACATTTGGTTATCGTAACTGATATAAAGATGCTACTGGCCTCTAGTGTGTGAAAGCCAGGGATATTGCTAAACATCTTACAATATACAGGATGGCGCTCCACAACAAAGAATTATCTGGGGGACAATGCCAATAGTGTGAAAGGCTGAGAAAGCTTACTCTAGACCCTAGAAGGTGAATGGATCCCCACTCTTCTCCTCTCAGATGGGAAGCTGCTCTTTTGTGTGATTAAGGTCCCTTCTCTATCTGGTATTTGTTAGAGTCTCCTTAGCAATAATTCTCTTTTAGCCTATTTAAGGTGATCATATTCCTTATAATATACAAATATTTAATTTCACAATATGCATTCTTTAAAATCCTAATATAACAATATATTTATTTGTTCTTCTAAGACCGTAATGTTCTAAGACAGCAATTAAAGATGTACAATGGATTTATTTATTCACTTGACAAATTTTTACTGTGTCCTTACTATATATAACCCAAATACTATGCTACAAACCAGGAATAAAAGGGTAAGAATAGACAAGGTCCTTACCAAATGGCAGCCTAGGTGTGTAGTGGAGAAGCCAGGGATTTGTGAAATAATCACATGAACTAGTAAAAATCTGAAAATTATGGAGCAGAGCTATAAACATACATGTGAGACAGATACATGAATGAGGGAGATTTAAAATAATAGTTATGGAAGTAAGAGAAGGCTTCTTTTAAGGTGGTAATGTCTAAGCTGGCATCTGGAGAACATATAGGTGTTAACTACAGGAAATCTAGAGGGAGCGAGCTGGATTAAGGGAGCAGCATGTGCAAAGGCCCTGGGGAAGCAAGAGAACATGGTGAGTCTAAGGGACTCAAAGATGATCAGTAAACTTGGAATAGATGAAACAAGGGTTCTAAAGTGTCAATGAAAACGATACAGAAGCTCTCCCTGATATAGACTAAGAAAAGAGTGTCCCTACCTTGATGCCAGTGTGTCACATGGCGATCCTTTCCTCTTATGTGAGTCTGGGTTAGCAGGGTCGGATGAACTGTCCCCGAGGCCACTCATGTTGAAAAATTTCACACCTAAAAAGGAAGGACAACAATAAGAAATCTACCCTGGTGAACTTTCTAACCATAGGGGAGGAGGAAGCTCCCTTATGTTAGAAGATATCTAAACATTGTAGTCTCTTAATGAATAGCTAATTACAGCCATCATAAAAGCAACCACATCTATATAAAAGCACAGAATCATCAGCTAGTTATTGTTTCTACACTTTCTTTTCTGTATCTGTAAAACAAAAGTAATAAGCCCTTATGAAATCATAAAGGTTAATCAGGATGAAAATATTGTTAGAATAATGAAGTAGATACTGAAATTTTTTCAGAGAAAAATTCACGTTCAGATGTAAATGTAAAAACAATGTATAATTGGGAGTCAGGGAAATTATTTTTTATGTTTAGTTCAGATTATACTTTGAAAAGAACTTTAAACAACTTTTACTCACAAGGTCTGGGATTTTATATTGCTAAGAAAATAAATAATACATATACAATTAAAGTTAAAGCGATGAACTAGATTTGGTACTTACCAACTTTGAATTCTATACTCCTAACCTTGTGTCTATGTAGTCAGGCGACAAAGATCAAATGTTTAGTCTATGTTAGGATCTTGGTATAGATGCCAGAGAACACAAAGTCATTTCCCTGAGCATGCCAGCCAGGTCTCTCTCTCACATGCTGTGCCAGTTAGTGACTGCACTTACAGATCCCTTCTGACCTGTCCCTATCACCCACTAGGCTCCGTGGAATCCCTAATGGCACTCAGAATCCTATTCCTGGCCTTGGATTTATCACCACCTTTTGTATTTTATTAGTGCCAAACAACACACCTCCTCCATTCCCTTTCACTCCATCTACCCTTATAAAAGGCAAGAAAATTCCTGTTAAATGGAAAAAACCTTTAACTTTTCCTTAAATTATAAAATTACTAAACCACAGCAATGGCAGCTGTGCTTATAAAGTTTCTTATAAAGAATGCTGAGATCCGTAAGAATCGTCATCACATGGTTCTAATGACTACGTCTGAGAAAATCCTTTTCCTCTAGCCCTTTCTGAACACCAAAGACTGTCATTTCCCCTTTTCAGTGTATAAATAGTACCTAAAATTCTAATCACAAATTTATGATTTCATGCAACCATTTTGAATTTCTCCCATATTAGAAGTGCAGTTCATAAAACTCTCCAATGCCTAGGATTGTAGTCTTATAATTACTTTTTAATTTTCTCTTTTACTCATTTCAATTGGTATCTATGTCCTGTCAATTCTTCCTTAATAAGAGATCTTAGATTGTCCCTTCCTTCTTTATTCTCATATATAGTTATGATTCCAGTTGGAACCAAATGCCTCATTCTGGATTAATGCAAGATCTGTGTATCTGGTTTCTCAATTCCAGTCACTCTCACTTCTAATCTGTCCTATAAACAGCACCTAAACCATTCCTGCTCAGATGTCATTTTCAAGGTATCAGTTCCCTGATGAAGAATCAACTGGATCCCCCTACTGGAGCATGGTGGTTAAAAGCATGGGCTCTGGGGTCAGAAAGGCCTTAAATTTAAGCCCTGGCTTAATCACTACCTGCTTATTCTTGGGCAATGTATGTAATCTCCTTAAACCTAATTCCTCATCTGTAACACAGGGATAATAATCACCTTCACCTACCTTCAGGTTTGTTGTGAGGATTGAATAGTGCATGTAAAGAGCACAATGAAGTTCCTGGAGAAGCTAGATATTGTCATTACCCCTCTGCAGACAGAGAGCTCCACGAGGGGCAGTGTTCACTTGGTGGATAACTCATCCCAAACCTCCTCACTGATAAATACAATGGATGCTTTTCATTCCTTCATTTATTAGTGCTCAATATCTGCTATTATTATTATTATTTTACTGGACTCCCTGGAGCAGCATTTGAAATAATTACCTTCTGAAACATTGTCATCCATTGGCTTCTGTGATCCCACACCTCCTTCATACTTAAATAAATTTATCATGCATCAGGCACCGTGCTAAAAGCTGAGCAAATAATGGACAGCAAAAAAAGAGGTTTCTGCCCTCATGGAGTGAGAGACATAAACAGGTAAGACACAAAAATAACATGTAATTTTAACCTGTGAAAAAAGTTACAAAGGAAAAGAATAGGGCTCATAGAAAAGCCATAGAGGAGACCTAATTTTAATTGGGAGATCACCTGAGCCTTCTCTGAAGAGGTGATGTTTAAGTCATGACCTGAGGGATTACGATTAGTGTGGTTTTCTTCTTACCTTATTCTGAGTACTTTTTGTCCAATTCTTCGGAGTCAGAAGTCCTCATGGCCCTAACATCCTAGGCTTCTTTTTCCCTCCAACTATATACATTATCCTTGGGTGATACCACTCACTCAACATGACTTCAAAACACATCTCTATACGGACTATCCCCGAAACTCCATCTCTAGCTCAGACCTCCTGGGTCTCAGACCCCGAATCCAATTCTCCATCAGATATCTCTATCCAGATGTCACACAGGCACCTCAAATTCAACTTTCCAGAATGAACTTAACATCACCTCATGTATTTCTTCTCTCAGTCGGTATGCTGGAGTCATTCTAGCCTCTTCTCTCGTACCCCACATGCAAGCAGACACCAAGATTTGTCAATTTTTATTTCCTAAATATGTCCAAAATCCATCCCTTCCTTATATCCTCCTCTCATCACCTCCTGATGGACTATTAAAATAACTTTCCAGATGGTCTCCCTGAGCCACCAGAGGAGGCTATCAAAAATATGTCTGATCATCTCAATCTTTGCTTAAAACCCTTCACTAGATCCTCACTGCCCACAGGACATTTAACCTCCTTGACATAATATGTAAAGTTTCCATCAGCTCTCACCTACTGTGTGCCTATTATAGAACTTGGTGAATAAGTGACTAAACATCTGTTCAATCAAGTATTTATAGATTATAGATTTTTTATAAGTTTTTTTAAAGATTTTATTTGTTAGAGCGAGAGAGACAGAGCGAGCACAAGCAAGGGGAGAAGCAGGCTCCCTGCTGGGCAAGAAGCCTGATGCGCGACTCAATCCCAGGACCCTGGAATCATGACCTGAGCCAAAGGCAGACACTTAACTGACTGAGCCACCCAGACATCCCTAGATTATAGATTTTTTAAAAAAGATTTTATCTACTTATTTCAGAGAGAGAGAGAGAGAGAGAGGCAGCACACAAGCCTGAGCAACAGGAGGGGCAGAAGGAGAAGACTCCCCACTGAGCCGAGAGCCCAATGTGGGGCTCAATCCCAGGACCCTGGGATCACAACCTGAGCTGAAGGCAGATGCTTAACCGACTGAGCCACCAGGCACCTGCAGATTATAGATGTTATATATATTATATATGACATATATATATATATATACACACACACATACAGACACACACACACACACACACACACACACACACACATGTAAACAGATATATACACATGTAGTTTAGTTTTGACCCTAAGGAAGACTTTAAAAATAAAACCCTTGTTTATATTTCATGTTCCCAGCAAAGGTAAGCATTAGTTTGAAAACTTCAAATTGTTCTCAATGTGGGTAGCCCTAACTTAGCAACAAATATTTATTGAGCTCCTAGTATATGCCAGCCTCTGTTTGAGGTGCTGGGGATACAGCCGTGAATAAAATTTATCAAAATCACTGTCCTCATAGAGGTACATTCTATTGTGAGAGAGAGACAATAAATAAAATTAATAAAATTTAAAAAGTAGATTATAGAGTATATTAGAAGTGATAAGTGTTACACAGACAAAGCAGGTGAGGATAGAGACGTGTGTGGAAGGGAAGGGACAGCGATTTTAAGTAGCATAGTTAAGAAAAGCTTCATTGAGAAGGTGAGATATGAGCAAAGACCTGAAGGAGGGGAGGGGGAGGGAAAGGTGTCTGGAGGAGGAGTGCTCCCGCTAGGGCAAAGGGAAGGGCTGTAAGGCCTTGAAGGCCAGAGCAGCACAGCTACGCTTTTCCAGAAACAGGAAGGAGGTCAGTGTAGCCAGAGCCCGGGAATGAGGAAGTAGATGAGCTCAGAAAGATCACAAGAGGCTACACTGTGTAAGGCCACCAAAACCGTTTGAAAGACTTTAGCTTTATTCTGATTGAATTAGGCAATCAGTGGAGGATAAAGAACAGAGGAATGACAAGATCTGATTTTCATTCTAAGACTTCTGCTATGAAGGGTAAGTACAATCTTTCTCATCCAAGTAATTTGGTATTTAAGTTTCCAACTGCTAAATGGCCTTTTTCATTTGGATATCTCACTGTCACCTCAAACTCAACATGTAATAAGATATGTTTTTATATTCTCTAAGTTCCAGACTTCTATTAATGATGAGCTGCATTGTCGATTAATGTCATCATAAAAAATACCTGTTAAATCTCTTGTGGTGGGGAGGAGATGAAGGGCCTATGATAAGGAAAATAATTACAATTTAAGGTGGACAACCTCAGTGTAAAGGCAAATATGCCAGACTTGTAATAACAACCACCACAACAAAAAAGATGTCAAAAGACCTGGCATGCTTGTTAGCATCTATTCTGGAACCCAAACCCAAATAAGAATAATCATCTAATTAACACAACTGCTACTTTCTTTTCCTTATGGAAATTCACAGAAGCATAAATGAGGTTAACCAAATATCAGAGAAGAAGCCTCTTCATTTATATTTATAGAGATTTCTATTCACATAGAAATAAAATGTAGTATTTTTAAACGTATTAACGCAACAAATTTTATAATAATGAAGGAGCATTAACTTTAAACTTTTCAACAGAAGTAGAAATAAAAGAGAGCAGAAAACGAAGAGGGGGAAGAAAATGAAAGAGAAGACTCTAGAGTTTGCTAAACCAAAGGAAAGCAAATAGCTAACTCCCTACTTCCTGCTCAGGGACTACTTCTTAACTTCCTTATCTTCCCATCTTTTCTGTTTCCAAAGACATTAGGTTATACCCATCTGAGAATTTACCCATCTGGAATTCTACTGGCTGCCAAAATTGAAAGGGCCATATACTTCTTCTTATACTACGCTATAAATTATAACTCTCCTGCTTGTCTCCCCTTCTATATTATGAACTCAAAGACAGTTACTAGATCTTTTCACTGTATATCCAGTATCTAACATAATGCCTAAAAGATATAAAAGCTAAAATAGGTGATGAGTTAGAAGTGATAAAGCCCTTAGCTAATACAAGATTTAAAAGTTTAAAGGATATTTAAAATATTTTATGGTTAAATATTTTCTGGAATCTTTCATAAAGCTTTGGAATTCTTTCCTATAATTGAGAAATTGAGCTTACTTGAAATCCTTGTTACCCTGTGTTCAATGCGGGGGGGCAGGGGGACCAAAAAACCTGTCTTCTTGATCTAGAAATTGGAGAATATCTCTTCTGATTTTGAAAAGGTAAAAATCTACTATTTTGGGGAAACCTCACACAATATTTCATAGTACTGTAGAGACATGAAGTCATGTTACAGTCCTACAACTGTAAACATAAATAATACAATTTTGATACAACAAATAATTTTGAACAAAAATAAACCTAGATTTAAAACAAGATTCCCAATACTGTGCTCCCCTCAGACTACTGGCTGGACTGGCATCTTCTAAATTTATCTGAGATTCTGGGGCTGAGGAGACATTAGACAATAATTCAACAGCAGCCAGACAGGCTGGCCTACCAAAATAAGAGCCAACAATAAGAAGCTATGAGAGAGTCACCAACAATGTGCTGATGATATGATTCTGGTATTAACTGCTTTCTATTTACAAAACACAATACACAGATAGTGGGATGCAAAACCTCTGATGAGTGAAAACTATTACAGCTGTTCTATTTGTGGAATGCTTTACATTTGGCAGTAAGGGTACTTAAATAAGGTTCATTAAGAAAAGATATGTTGGTTTCAGAAAGGAAACCAACCTGCCTACCACCTTTTTAAAAAGAGGTAAGGTTTCTACGTAAAAGTACTCTGTTGATTTGAAGAGTTGCTAAGTTATACCCAAACAACCTCATGCAATCTGTAGAGAACAGTTTTAGGAATTAGAAACCACATCCATCTCAAATAGACCAGACAAAACCAAACAGGTGGGGCTGAAGAAATAGGTCAATGTTTTGTATTTCAATTGAATTATAAATTTCTAGAACATAAGACATTTTGTCACTCATCCCCCAGACTTAGCTGAGAACCATATAATTTGAAAAATAAGTAACAATATATTAGTAAACAACTCTAATAATACACTTTAAAATGCTTAGCGGGCAATTAGCACAAAACAGCACAGACATGATGAGAAGGGCATTCTGCGAGCTAAACCTCTCCTAGTTGACAGCTGTATGAGAAGAATCACACAGGAAAATCATGATAAACAAAGAACTCCTGCACTGGGCAACTGCCATATGGAAATATTTCTCAGACTAGCGTCCTCAGACACCTAGGGTTCTCTGAAAGAAGTTTTCAATTTTCTTGTCTTTTTGTTGCCTTGTCAACTGAAATCTTTCCCATGTGATAAGAAAGTATGGGGACTTTGGGATTTTCACCATCCTTTTTATGGCTGAATAATTTTCCATTGTTTGGATATTCTACATTTTGTTTATCCATCAGTTGATGGACATTAGGTTTTTCCATTTCAGGGCCTTTTAATCAATAACTGATTCTGTGAACATTTATATGCATAAATGTGAGCATGTCTTCAATTCTCTTGGTATTCTTAGAGTGGAACTGCTAAGTCATACTGTAATTCTCTTTAGCTTTTTGAGGAACTGCCAAACTGTCTTCCACAGTGGCTATCTCACCTTAAATTTTTACTAGCAATGTACAATTGTTCCAATGTCTCCACAACCTCACCAAATTTGTTATCTTCTGTTTTGTAATCTTATATTAATTCTGGCCATCGTAGGAGGTGTGAAATGGTATCTCATTACAGTTTTGATTTGCATTTATTTCCCTAATGTGCTTTTTCATGTGCTTATTGGCCATTTGTATATCTTCTTTGGAGAATGTCTATTCAGGTCCTTTGCCCATTTTTAAATTGGGTTATTTGTCTTTTTATTTTTGGGTCATGAGAGTTCTTTATATTAGGGTACTAAGCCTCTAACAGATATATGATTTGTGAACATTTTGTTTTATGAACGAAGTCTTTAATTTGATGAAATCCAATTTATCTACTTTTTCTAGTGGAGTAAGTGCAATGCCTGGACTTCCTTAAAGAGTTTCTATTGATTGTTATTTTTCCTGTGTATACGCCTTACTTTCTTGTTTCTTTGAATGCCTCCTAATTTTTTGTTAAAAACCAGGTATTTTGAAGCCAATGCCTAAACAAAGATTCCCTAAATGTCTGGAAACAAAAAGTCTCTCTGAATCCACAAAGCCAGAGACCAGAACTCAGATGCTGGCTATCTCCCTGGCCCAGAAAGGAACCCCTGCCATAAGTCTCTGCCATAAATGGCGTGCCAGTATCTGAACTCTTACAGCCAGGAATAAAAAACAAAGGCAAAGAAATGGATCAAAACAATAAATTCTTAAAAATAAAGACAACATTTTTTCTCATTTCATTGATTCTATAAAACATCAGATTTTTCTTAAAAAAAAATCCCATGCAAAATCTTATTTATATTTACTACGTTAATAATAAAGACATTGTCGGTTTTCTTTTGGTTGTGTTCACTGTTTCCTTTGCTGTGCGAAAGCTTTTTATCTTGATGAAGTCCCAATAGTTCATCTTTGCCCTTGCTTCCCTTGCCTTTGCCGATGTTTCTAGGAAGAAGTTGCTGCAGGTGAGGTCGAAGAGGTTGCTGCCTGTGTTCTCCTCTAGGATTTTGATGACTCCTGTCTCACAGTTAGGTCTTTCATCCATTTTGAGTCTATTTTTGTGTGTGGTATAAGGAAATGGTCCAGTTTCATTCTTCTGCATGTGGCTGTCCAGTTCTCCCAACACCATTTGTTGAAGAGACTGTTTTTTTTTCCATTGGACATTCTTTCCTGCTTTGTTGAAGATTAGTTGACCATAGAGTTGAGGGTCCATTTCTGGCCTCTCTATTACTGTTTCACTGATCTATGTGTCTGTTTTTGTGCCAGTACCATACTGTCTTGATAGCCAAACTATGGAAAGAGCCGAAATGTCCATCAGCAGATGAATAGATAAAGAAGATGTGATATAGATATATACAATGGAATATTATGCAGCCATCAAAAAAAGAAATCTTGCCATTTGCAACAACGTGGATGGAACTAGAGGGTATTATGTTAGGCGAAATAAGTCAATCAGAGAAGGACATGTATCATATGATCTCACTGATATGAGGAATTCTTAATCTCAGGAAACAAACTGAGGGTTGCTGGAGTGGTGGGGGGTGGAAGGGAAGGGGTGGTTGGGTGATGGACACTGGGGAGGGTATGTGCTATGGTGAGCGCTGTGAATTGTGTAAGACTGATGAATCACAGACCTGTACCTCTGAAACAAATAATACATTATATGTTTGAAAAAAAAAAAAAGAAGATAGTAGGAAGGGAAAAATGAAGGCGGGGAAATCGGAAGGGGAGATGAACCATGAGAGACTATGGACTCTGAGAAACAAACTGAGGGTTTTAGAGGGGAGGGGGTGGGGGGATGGGTTAGCCTGGTGATGAGTATTAAAGAGGGCACATACTGAATGGAGCACTGGGTGTTATACACAAACAATGAATCATGGAACACTACATCAAAAACTAATGATGTAATGTATGGTGATTAACATATATAATAAAATAAAATTAAAAAATAAAGACATTATCAAGGACTTGGTAACTTAAATTCTAAAAGTATGTAATGTTTGAAAAACTGCATTTAATCAATTTGTTTACCATTAAAAGTTTATCCTATAGATTAAGAGAATGCTTTCTTTGCATTATTTTTTCTAAATGGAGAGTAAGTTTGGAAAAGCTATAAAAGTTTATTTTTTGGGGTGCCTGGGTGGCTCAGTCGGTTAAGCGACTGCCTTCGGCTCAGGTCATGATCCTGGAGTCCCAGGATCGAGTCCCGCATCGGGCTCCCTGCTCAGCAGGGAGTCTGCCTCTCCCTCTGACCTTCTTCCCTCTCATGCTCTCTCTCTATCATTCTCTCTCTCTCTCAATAAATAAAAATCTTTATAAAAAAAAAATTTTAAAGTTTATTTTTTGTTTTCTATTAACAAAAATATAGGAAAAAGAAAAAAATCAAAATTTAAAACCCAATATTTTAAATTCCTCACATTGACTTTATTTAAAATTTAATTTTTAAGATTAAAAAAATAAACATATATGCATTCACCTTGCTAAAATACTCCTGTTGTATGAATTTGTACCTGAGGAAAGATAGTCAGCATATGAAATACATATTTGTGGCAGCTAACTTATTAATACAACTGGGCAGAAACAACCCTCAACATTTCCTTGCAAATCCATGAAATTGGATGATTCCAGTTATTGTACAACATTGGGTAACTGCAGATACACTGTACAAGTCTTCCAAAAATTAGTTCTATATCATTCTAACTTGTGGAAAATATATTGGTATTTCTTAAAATAAATAAAATAAAAGAGATTAAAATCAGTCTTCCTGACCCCAGCTCTCTTTAACTGAGTAAACAACAAAATAAGTGTTATTTACTTGTACATGCACAGGAGAAAAGTTTATTAAAAAAATAGGTTAGCAAAGTAACAGCCTTAAAAAATGAAAATGGTGATCAGAGAGACAAAACTAAGTGATAAAAATTTCACTGTCTCTCTCTTCCCTCTCTCAGATTCAAATACAAATGAGCAGAAAATCAGCTAGAAGCTGCGGCCAGAAGAGAATGAAGATCAACATTAGACAAAGATAATTCACAGATGATTATTCAAATCAAAATCACATTTACCACATAAAACTATTCCAATATCTAGGGGCGCCTGGGTGGCTCAGTCAGTTAAACACTTGACTCTTGGTTTTGGCTCAGGTCATGATCTCAGGATGATGAGATTGTGCTTGGCATGGAGTCCGCTTGAGTTTCTCTCTCCCCCTCTTCCTTTGCCCCGCCCCCTGCTCACATGCATGTGCGTGTGCTCTCTCTCTCTCTCTCTCTAAAATAAATAAATCTTTAAAAAAATATTCCAATGTCTAAAATAAAGGGCTAAGTCCCTGATCAGAAGTTGTTCAATTTTCCTCAAATATATCAGAAACTCATTTCAGAATACAGTATGGTTAAATGTACATATATAAACCAGTAAAAGAAAAATAAATATAGTAAAATTTGATCCTTAAAGTTATAAGGTAACAGAAGTACCAAAGTAATAGAGCTGCATGTCAATTATTTGCCAAAACAATGGAATTATATTTCGAGGGCATTAGAAAATGATTAAGTCAGGTAAACCTCCAGTTAATTTCAGGGTCATCCCCCCAACTGCAGCAGAAGGGACATGAATAAAATCACAATATAAATGTACATACAATCTTCACTGCCCAAATTTATAGAAGAATATGTACTTTTTAAAGCCTAGCTTAAAACTTAAGTCATCTCACTTGATTCATTTTTTTTTTCTTTTTTTGGCAAAAACCTTATTAAGACCCACTGGGAAATGAAAAAAAAAATCCCCAAGCATTTCAGGTGAATAATTGGTCAAACAGCATTAACATTTCCTCAATGATCATACTAATTGAACTAGCTATATTCCTTCCAGTGCAATGCTCAACAAAAGGATAACTCTAAACAAGTGAAAATCAAATTTCACTTTCCAGCATTCTCAACAGAGTAACTATGAAAATAATGGTTATATTCCATAATCAATGGAAAATAATGTAAACTTTCAGAATCAGAGGAACCCTAGCAATTGTCATCTAGTGCACTGCTTCTCAAACTTTTTGACTATAGGCCACTTAAGACTACACAAAATGCCTATCTTGCCTGTTTTCACTTGCACAGTATGAAGTCAACAACAAAGAATTTGAGAGGAACAATAAAAAAGGTTCACAAAAAAAGAGGCCTATTAATATGCATTTAAAGGATATAACAATTTAATAATATATATATTGTTTATGCATATTCTCTGTATTAGCTCATTTATTCCTCACGACTGCTCTATGAAGTATGTATTATTATTATTTCTACTTACAGAATCGCTGAGTTCCAACAGTTTTATCTTACTGATAAAGAAAGTACTGTCTGACAATAATGATGATGATGACGATGATGAAAATGATGATGATGATCAACACTTAACACAGGATTTATTATATGCCAATCATTGTTCTAAGCATCTAACTTATTTACTCATAAACCTTACTGATTCATTCACTCATAAAATATGAGACAAGTAATACTATAATCCATTTTAGAAATGAGGAAACCGAGGCATAGAAACATTATTTAATCTGCTCAACTTCATCAAGCGGCAGAGGTAAAAATCATTTTTGGGTAGTTCGTTCCAGATTCTGGCTATGCTTTAACTTATATAACTAAATTACAGTCATATAACTGATAAGTAGAAAAGCCAACAATAGATTCCCAACTTTTGCTTTTGCTTCTAAACTAAAATCCTTCTTCCTTAGTTTTCCCAGAAAAGCTGACATTAAATTATGCCACTTCTAGAAACCGTGGTGGTATTTACAAGAATTTCAAACACACGAACAGAGAGTCTTCTCATTCTTAGTCCAAACATTACACATAAATAAATAAAATTGATTAAGTATCTAATTCTGACTTCTCTTGGCATTATAATATAAAACAATTGTTTCCTGTAAGATGTAATTCACTTTAAAATGTAAATGTGCAGGACGCCTGGGTGGCTCAGTCGTTAAGCGTCTGCCTTCGCTCAGGTCATGGTCCCAGGGTCCTGGGATGGAGCCCCGCATGGGGCTTCTTGCTCAGCGGGAAGCCTGCTTCTCCCTTCCCACTCCCCCTGCTTGTGTTCCCTCTCTGTCTCTCTCTCTCTCTGTCAAATAAATAAATAAAATCTTTTTAAAAAAATAATAAGAATAAAATGTAAATGTGCTATTTCCTTAAGATAAAAAATTTTGCCATTACAAACCCTATTTTTTGTCCAAAAACCAGTAAATCTTGTTGGATTTTAAGATTATATGTATACATATACATATAAAATTCTTTTCAATAACACCCAAATCATCTTTAGGATTCTACCTTTTGGAATTTGGGGCTCCTACCATGTTTTAACAGACTTTCTCCTGAAAAAAATCTTTATAGGCCTTGTTCTACCAGACAAGGTTCTCAGTTAACAAATCCATGAATCTCCAAAGTCCCACATCATAGTCTCTTTAGAAAGGAACACAGATGGAAAGACATCTCAAGCTCCAAATGAGTGCTCCTGTACAAAACAGCTGGCCTGTACTCTTCCAAAATGCCAGTTTTATGGAAGACAAAGAAAAGCTGATAAAGAATTCCAGGTTAAGAAACCAAATAGCTGTAAAAACTGCACAATGTGTGATTCTGGATCAGACGACTGATAAAATTCTAATACGAACTATAAACTAAATAATAACAATAATGAAAATGTTTCCTGAATTTCATTATTATATTATGGTTAAGTAGGAGAAACATATTGAATATTTAGGAGTGGAAGATCATAAATGTCTACAACTTATTCTCAAATGATTCACTGTCATCATAGTGGTGGTGGTGGTGGGAGAGGAGGAGCAAAAATAGGAGTAAAGTACACAGAGAGAGAAAGTAAATGATAACAAAATGTTTACAATTGGTGAAAGTGGGCAATGGGCATACCAACCTTGCAACTATATAACAGGTTTAAAATTGTTTTTGATAAATGTTAAGGGGAAATAGAAAAGATAAAAGTTTTCATTGTGATATGAAGAAAAAGGATTTTCTCAGAGTCACTCAATGAACAATGAGCTACAGAAAAAGACACCCACACCAGAGATCAATCATTAGATCATTCTGTTTTCTCTCTCTTTCTCTTTCATAAAGTCATGGTACTAACATTCTCTTCCTGAAAACTCTTAGAGAGAGGGCTCTCCTATGTGATTAAAATTTCTCTGAATTATAATACATCCTACTCTGCAAAATGGCTTTTTAATATTCAAAAGAGTTTATTAACTCACTTCTCTCTCTCTATTGAGAATTAGTCTGATTTCAAATAACAGAAAATATAAGTTAATAAATACAATGTATCACCAGTTCATAAAGCCAGAAATCTGGAGTGGGTTCTAGAAACCAATGACATTTTTGAAATGAGAAGTAGCAGGATCAAATGAATTATCTTCTCAAGTCATTTTGTACCTCCAGTCCCCCCTGCTTTAAAGCTCTCTGCCAACAAACAGTCTCGCTTCCATCTCCCAAATTCAGTTTATTCCAAACACAGGTGTTGCCTGTCAACCAACTAAATTTAACTGCCTTTAGCTTCTACGATTGCTGAACCCCACCCTTCCACGTTGACAGCTATCACTCTCGATGGTGACAACCTTCTCCTTTAAAGTGACTGGGTTGTGTGCGGCTGGGGCAGGGAGGAGGGGAGTTTCTGAAATGCTGATATTGTTCTACTTCTTAACCTGTTTAACAAATATGTTTGGCACATGATAACTCAAGAGTTCTACACTTAAAATTTGAAAGTTTTATCTGTATAATGTATAATCTGTTAATTTAAAAAACTTCCTGCTGGAAGTCTTCCACTTACTGATTTATCAGTTTCTGGTTAATCTTCAGCTTTTTACCTACTGTCCTGGCTTGGTGAACGTTTATTTTTCTAACTACAGGCCGTGATCATTATCATGTTCATGGATTCACAAGTACTAGTACAAGTACGCAACTCACAAACTCTTAGAAAACAACTATGTAAAAATTCCCAAATGTAAAAAAAAAAAAGGGCACCAAATATAGATTTAATGACTGCATACATGTTAGAAATATACAGATCAAAGCTAGGGATGGTTCAGTATAGTTTTTCTGGTTGCCACTTTTAATTCAATGAGGGTCTCATTGTAAAATATTGATATAAACCCTATATTCATTTCAACATGCAATAAAGTGGTTCATAAAATGTAATATAGAACTTCTCTAACATTTTCCTTTAGGAATGTCAGCACATGTTTTAGAATAACCTTGAAGCTCTCAAATTAAACACATTATTTCCATTAACAAAAAGAGTCAACAGGTAATCATTTTCCCTCCATACTTTTGATAGAGACAAAGTTCTTTAAAAACAGAGCTAATTCCCACCTGGGAGACTTCTTTGTTCATAATGAGTCCTCAAAACAGATATGGTCAAATCTAGTACTCCGGAGGGTACCTTCCAGGGGAGTGGGGTAGCGAGGTTTCCAGAGATGGCTCTAGTTTCTTCACTCTCACCTCATTTAAGGCCAATTACGCAAACAACTAAAAGGAGAGGAAAAAAAGTAAAAGCAGAAGGGAGGTTAGACTGCCATTTTATTCTCTAAGAAATGACAAAGGTCAAAAATGCTGCATAAGGAAAAAAAATACAACTTTTAAAGCCATATGGAGAAATTCTTCCAATAGACAATGGACTAAGATTTTACAGCTGAAGTCCTTTCTGGTGATTAGATACGTATTCCTATTTAAAACTGTTACTTAGGTAGGGCACCTGGGTGGCTAGGTCGTTAAGCATCTGCCTTCAGCTCAGGTCATGATCTCAGTGTGCTGGGATCAAGCCCCACATCGGGCTCCCCCCTGCTCGGCAGGAAGCCTGCTTCTCCCTCTCCCACTCCCCCTGCTTGTGTTCCTGCTCTGTCTCTCTCTGTCAAACAAACAAACAAACAAACAAATAAATAAAAGACTGCTACTTAGATAATACATAATTACATTCTGCCCTTAATCTTCTGAAAGAGCCATTTATATGTCTTTTAAAAATTTTTTCTGGCTGCATTTGTATGTTTATCCTTCTTTTTACTTAAAATACTGATTGTTCGTATTTTCAGTTTACATTGAATACTTCCTTTGATTTCTGTAATACTTCTCACTATGCATTAAAGTTACTATATTACTTTCAAATTTTTTGTTGAAAAACTTTACAAACTCTTTATATTCACAATACTTAAAAATAAAATTTGTTGAGCTCTGGTTCCAGTAATGATGGACTATCTTATATTGGACTAACTTGCCCACAGATAACAATTATTAACTCTGGACAAAATATTAAAAAGGACTGTTCAAAGACATTGAAAAGTGCCTAAGAGGCACAAATGTAGGGGATTTGATTACTGAAAGAAAGGAACCATACTGATGAGATGTACACACGTATAATTTTCCCTTAAGAGAACTCTTCCCGTACATACTTTCTAGAAAAAAGAAGGGAGATACTCCCCAACTTGTTTTATTAAATAAGCAAATCCCTAATACCAAAACTTGACAAAGATATTACCAGAAAAGAAAATCAACCTCATGAAAACAGATGCAAAACAATAAATTGATAATATATATAAGAGAAGATATTTGCAAATGACATTTCGGATAAAGGGCTGATACCCAAAATCTATAAAGAACTTATCAAACTCAACACCCAAAAAACAGGGGCGCCTGGGTGGCTCAGTCGTTAAGTGTCTGCCTTCGGCTCAGGTCACGATCCTGGGATCGCCCCGCATGGGGCTCCTGCTCAGCGGGAAGCCTGCTTCTCCCTCTCCCACTCCCACTCCCCCTGCTTGTGTTCCCTCTCTCGCTGTTTCTCTCTCTGTCAAATAAATAAATAAAATCGTAAAAAAAAAAACCCAAAAACAAATGATCCTGTTAAGAAATAGGCAAAAGACATGAACAGACACTTCTCCAAAGAAGACATACAAATGGCTAACAGATACATGAAAAAATGTACAACATCACTAGTCATCAGGGAAATACAAATCAAAACCACAACGAGATACCACCTTACACCAGCTAGAACGGCTAAAATTAACAAGACAGGAAACAACAAGTGTTGGTGAGGTTGTGGAAAAGGGGGAACCCTCTTGCACTGTTGGTGGGAATGCAAGCTGGTACAGCCACCCTGGAAAACAGTATGGAGGTTCCTCAAGATGTTAAATATAGAGCTACCCTATGACCCAGCAATTGCACTACTAGGTATTTACCCCAAAGATACAGATGTAGTAAAAAGAAGAGGCACATGCACCCCAGTGTTCATAGCGCAACATCCACAATAGCCAAACTATGGAAGGAACCAAGATGCCCTTCAACAGGCGAATGGATAAAGAAGATGTGGTGTATATATATATATATACAATGGAATATTAACTCAGCCATCAGAAAGGATGAATACCCACCACTTGCATCAACATGGATGGAACAACATGGATGGATGGATGGAGTGTATTATGCTACGTGAAATAAGTCAAGCAGAGAAAGACAATTATCATATGGTTTCACTCATAAGGAACAGAGCAGAGGACGACGGGGGAAGGGAGGGAAAACTGAATGGGAAGAAATCAGAGAGGGAGACCAATAATGAGAGACTCTGGACTCCGGGAACAAACTGAGGGTTACAGAAGGGAGGGGAGGAGGGGAAGGGGTAACCGGGTGATGGGTATTAAGGAGGGCAGGTGTTGGGATGAGCACTGGGTGTTATATGCAACTAATGAATCGTTGAACACTATAACAAGAACTTACGATGTACTATATGCTGGCTAACTGAACATAATGAAAAATAAATTAAAAAAAAAAAAAGGATAATATACCATGATCATTGTGGTTTATCCAAGAAATGTAAGGTTGTTTTAAAATTCAAGTATCAGTTAATGTAATTTACCATATTAACAGAATAAAAAGCATATAAACATTTCGATACAGAAAAGAAAAACTGACAAAATTCAGCACCTACCAATGATAAAATTCTCAGCAAGCTAAGAATTAAAGGTAACTCCTTCAATCTGATAAAGAGGATGAATGAAAAACTTTACAGCTAGTATTTTATATAATGGTGAAATACTGGGAGTTCTCCTAATATTGGGAACAAGGCAAGAATGTTCACTCTACCACTTCATTACTTTTTTAAATTTTATTTTTAAGTAATCTCTACACCCAATGTGGGGCCCAAACCCCCAACCCTGAGATCAAGAGTCGCACGCTCCACTGATGGAGCCAGCCAGGCACCCACCCATAGCCACTTTATTATTGTAATGGATGTACTGAGGTCCTATTCAATGCAATAAGAAAAAGAAAAGGAAACTCAGAGAGGAAGAATTAAAATTGTCTTTATTCACTTAAAAATCATTTTTTGGTACATAATTCTAAGGAATCTGAAAAATGATTACTAGAATTAATAGGTGATTTGGCAAAACTGTAGGACACAAGGTGAGTCTACAAAAATCAACTGTGTTTCTATACAACCACGATTGGAAAATAAAATGCAAAACAAATTTGTAACAGCATCAAAAAACATAGAATACTTAGAATTAATTTAACAAAAGATATGCAAGACCTATACACTTACATTTTATAACATTGCTGGGGCACCTGGGGGGCTCAGTCGGCGTCCAACTCGTGATTTCGGCCTACATCATGATCTCGGTCCTGAGATTAAGCCCTTTGTGGGGCTCCCCGCTCAGAGGGAGTCTGCTTCCTCCTTCTCCCTCTGCCTCTGCCCCTCCCCTGGCTTGCACCCTCTCTCTCAAAATAAATAAATAAAATTAAAAAAAAATTTTTTATAACATTGCTGAAACTAAAAAAGACCCCCTCAAAAATAGAGGGACTGAATATTTTCATGGGTTCACCAAGATTCAATTCTCCCCCCAAATTAATTCATATGTTCAAAAATAAAATTAGTGGTTTACTTTATGTATATGGTACATTATACTATCAATAAAAACAAATCTATTTTTCTTTTGTTTTACATTTGTAATAGTTTTTTTTTAATGCTTGTTTTGGGCTTTTTCTTTTTATATAAAAACTGTTTTCTCTAACTCATGATTTCCCCAAATGTTTAATTCCATATTGAAGTGAAATGTTTAATATTAGAAAACTGGGTGATCTTATTACCTGGATCCAAAAGTGCTTACCCCTTCCAGTCCCTCTAAACTAAGTGCTTTTTATAGTTTCAAGATTTTTCTTCTCTTGATTTAAACCCACAATTCAAAAACTCGAAGAAACGAACTAGTTTTTCATATTGACTTACAGTTAAAACTGTTACAGGATTTATAGTTAGATAGCCCAATTTACATTCTATTTGAAGTTTTCTCACTTTATATATCTAGCTTATTTGCATTTGTAATAAACTGCGCCCTCGAACATTTTTTTGAAACAATTCATTTCAATCCTCCTGATACGATTTTGTGCATTCTTTCATTTGTGAAGCACTTTATCTTTGAATTTTTCCTAGGTAAATCTGTGTAGGAATTGGTAAATAGCAACTGACTCCTGGCAATGATGGCATTGCTCATCCAGTCATCCATAAACTTAGGTTCTGTCAGTATTTGGCTTCCAAGAAAGAGCAACCCTCCAAATCACCTGCATACTTAATCGTGCAGGTATAATCTTTGTCACATAATGTCACTCTCTTCTATAAAACTGGAGTTTTTATGGGTACTTCTTCAAAACCAAGCAGTAACTGAAGCTAGATGGATCCTGCTAACGATTCAGGGTCCTGATGGATTCATGGTCAACCATATGAGGGAATGTGAAAGCAATGCTAATAAGGCGGAGGCTGAGCACAGTCATTTAGAAACTGCATGAAGATGAAAAGCACACAATAAATCCATATTCAAAAAGATATGTACACAATGAGAATTAAAAAATATGGAACCAGGAGATAGGTGACACAGAGAACCTAAGAAGACAGGAGGGATATGAAGAAATATTGAGAAAAAGGACAGTTCTAATAATCTGATGTTTGATTATTACTGTGAAATCAATGAGCTCTCTTAAAATGTATCTCTCCTTGGGGCTCCTGGGTGCCTCAGTCGGTTAAGGGGCTGCCTTTAGCTCAGGTCCCATGATCTCATGATCTCAGGGTCCAGGGATCCAGCCCCACGTCGGGCTGCAGGGAGTCAGCTTCTCCTTCACCCTCTGCCCCTCCCCACTGCTCGTGCTCTCTTGCGCAGTCTCTCTCTCTCTCTCTCTCTCAAATGTTTTAAAAAATTAAAAAATAAAATGTATCTCTCCAGTAATTTTTTTCATTTAATTTAATTCCAGTATAGTTGAATAGTGTTATATTAGTTCCAAGTGTATAATACAATGATTCAAATATTCTATACGCCAGTGATTGCTATGTAATTATCTGTGCTCTCAACAGCTCAGTATTTTAAGTCTTTCCTCACCACCCCTCCCCCGATCCAGAGGAATCCAGAGTAGGAGATCTGATATGGATAGTACAAACTCCTACTAGAACCCCCCATGATAGCTGAGCATGGCTGAAGGCTTTCAACTACTGGTTCCATTTTTCTCCTCCTGCATAAGGCCTCTCTGTTTTCATTACCTGCTTCCAATGCTGGATTCTGGCACAAGTTCTGGTTAATGCAGCACCTCCCAATTCCTTTAATTTAATTATTAATTTAATTTCTTAAATTCAATCTAATTTAAGAATCAAATGAGGAAGCCAGCTGATAGAAGAGCCCTGTCATGCACCTACCACACAGAGTAAAAAGGAAATCTATTAAATAGTCTTCCTTTGTTATTTGGAGTTAGGCAGAGGTACAGAGCCAGAAATTAAGAATATATAGAGAAACAGAATAAATATCTATGGGATTACCCTCAGACTTAACAACATATAAACTTTTTATATTTTTTTCTTCTTTAAAAAATGAAGCACTACCTGAGTGAAATAAGTCAATCAGAGAAAGACATGTATCATATGACCTCACTGATAGGAGGAATTCTTAATCTCAGGAAACAAACTGAGGGTTGCTGGAGTGGTGGGGGGTGGGAGGGATGGGGTGGCTGGGTGATAGACACTGGGGAGGGTATGTGCTATGGTGAGCGCTGTGAATTGTGCAAAACTGTTGAATCACAGATCTGTACCTCTGAAACAAATAATGCAACATATGTTAAGAAAAAAGAAAAAGAAGAAGATAGCAGGAGGGGAAGAATGAAGGGGAGTACGTCAGAGGGGGAGACGAACCAAGAGAGATGATGGACTCTGAAAAACAAACTGAGGGTTCTAGAGGGGAGGAGGGTAGGGGGATGGGTTAGCCTGGTGATGGGTATTAAAGAGGGCACATATTGAATGGAGTATTGGGTGTTATGCACAATGAATCATGGAACACTACATCAAAAACTAATGATGTAAGGTATGGTGATTAACAATAAAAAATTTTTTAAAAATTCCCTTCAAAAAACAGAAAAAAGAAAGAAATGAAGCACTACCAATAAATCAGAAGTCCCCACACTGACACAGAGCCCACTCTGTTCATCCCCCCTCCCTTTGACAGAGATAACCATTGTCGTGAATTTAGTACATCTGAATTGTGAATATGTACGTGTGTGTGTATCCGTAAACAATATACATTAACGTTTTGTATTTTAAAATATAAGTGTTTTAACTGTATAGTACACATAAATCCTGCATTTTGTTGATATCATGCATTACATTTTGGAGCTCTATCCTTGCTGAAGTGTGCATACATATGAGTTTCATTCATACATGTATGTGAATATACCTGGTCTCAGCCATTCCTGTATTTAAGTGGTCTGCAAATTTTCATTTTTATAGATAATACCTCAATGAGTGTTCTTGTACATGGTTTCTTGCTCATATTTTCATATGCACAAGTGCAAGAATTTCTAATGGCAATACCCAGGAGTGTATTTCTGAGTTACAGTAGCTACATATCTTCCACTCTACTCACCATTCCTCAAACCGCTTGCCAAAATGGTTGTTTCATACTCCCACTAGCAATGTATAAGAACCATTTCCCCCACACTCTTTCCAACACCTGATATCAACAGACTTTATTTTTTAACAGTCTAATGGATGAAAATGGGATTTCATTTCAATTTGAATTTCCTTGACTATTACGGAGACTGAGCATCTTAGTCGACTATGTGGATATCCTCTTCTTTGAACTGGCATTGGTCTCTTTTCTTCCTTTATGCTGGGCACCCAATAGGCACTTTTAGTTCTGAGAAATTTGCTTGAACTATACTATTTACTTTCTTCTTTCCCTTCATGTATTCTGTTCTCTCTTTTTGGAACTCCTAACACTAGTAAGTTGACCCTCCTAGATTCATCTTCTTATTTTCTTCCATCTCCTGTTTATCATTTCTTTTCCTTTTTACTCCACATTCTAAACAATTTTCCTCAATTCATTGTCCAATACTTCTACTGAGTTTTTCTCTGCTACATATTCTTAATTTATAAGAATTCTTTGTTTTCTGAATGCTCTTTTTAAAATATCCTATTCTTGCTTTACAGATGTAGCATCCCATCTTGCTGAAGATATTTTATACACACATATGGTGTATGTATATACGTACGTGTGTGTATATGCATATATATCTATATATGGCTGGATGTGTATGTGTGTGTATGTATGTAAATATACATAAAATTTTCTCGGCTGTATAGTCTGTTTTCAGCAAGTTGTTTTGTATTCTAGATTTATTTATTTTGGTTTCCGTTATTCATAGTGGGTGCTTTCCTTAGATGCTTCATGGTATTTAGATCTTTGGGAATAAAAAGTTTATTTAAAGCTCTAATTAAATATGTGGGGCTATTGACTGTGACCTTCACCACAGGGCAACCTGGGCAGGCTCTTCACTAGAGTACAAATAGTAATGTGAGAAACCTGGTTCCCCTTATCTACCACTTATTCACTTATTTGTTCAACACCTGCATACATATAAAGTAGTTTCAGAACTGTTAACCTGTACTCCATAAAAAACAAACTGACCAAATATAGTACAGTATTTATGTACAGTTCTTTTTGCCTTTATTAATGGGCAAGTCATATTCTTCATAGAAGATTCTTCCTGTTCCTGCCTGTAGGATAAAGGCCTCAGTATGGGAAGCCAATGACAGAGAAGAGGGCAGGGGCTCTCATTATTCAAAATGCCAATGCTCATTTAATCCCCCTCCCCCTCAACATGCCTGTTGTCCACTAGCCCAGTGGCCCTCTGTTTTAATCCAGAGAATATACCTGTCAAGATAGGAGCAGTTCATTAGAACAGTGGCAAAGAGTGAAGAAGATCCAGGCATCTAGCTATTTCTTCTTCTTCTTTTTTTTTTTTTAGAGGTGGGGAGAGGGAGAGAGAATCTCAAGCAGGCTCCATGCCCAGTGCAGAGCCTGACATGGGGCTCGATCTCACAACTCTGAGATCATGACTTGAGCTGAAATCAAGAGTTGGATGCCCAAACGACTGAGCCACCCGGGTGCCCCCATTTAACTGTTTCTTAAACATCTTTTAAACAATCCTCCTTATTTTAGTTCCTTACCCTTCTTCACCTTCCACTTTCAAAGTTGCACCACACTAACACTGCCTGAGCCCTTTGGAGATTCACCAGTACAAATTCCATCAGTCCTTAGCTTTCCCCTTGTAAAACTGGGCTTTCCTAGGTTTAACAAGATTGCTACCACTCATCTAGCTGTTTTCTGGCCTTGAAAAATTCCCCCTATTTTTCTCCAATTCTCCTACATCCCTGGATTTATGACTAAAAACAACCCAACAACAACCCTTACTGACTTTATTTTTGTTGTTGTTTAATTTAACTGTGGTGAGGGAACAATATGAACTGTGTGCTCAACCCACCACCTTTACCTGGAATCAAATACTATGTTATTATCCGTAATATTTTACTTGTTTATTTTCAATCATCCTGTTATTTCATAATCTTTTTAAAGTTTTGCTTCATGTATGTTATTTACACCTTAAT
Source organism: Callorhinus ursinus (assembly GCF_003265705.2). Taxonomy (NCBI): domain Eukaryota; kingdom Metazoa; phylum Chordata; class Mammalia; order Carnivora; family Otariidae; genus Callorhinus; species Callorhinus ursinus. The sequence goes on along the minus strand of NW_027397072.1, from coordinate 20,201,663 downwards.
CTTTCTGACAATTTTAAAATCCACCATCCTGACATTCTCAAGAACTGATCAACCATTGAAATTGCTCAATAACATAATGAATGATATGACAGAAAGAGAACTAACAACAGGCAGTATGGCCTATACAACAGTTAATTAGGAAAGTTTTAAAAAGGACCACCTTTAGATCAAAGGAACGTCTCTTCATACACATTAGCTGATACCATGGATTCTGACTTTGGGAAAGCAGAAAAAAATCCACCTTTCGTTATCAACTGTTACCTTATGAGATGAGTATCAAAAGAATCTGTGGTCTACTGTTCTCTTCTCTGTGAGGAAGTAAAAGAAAATTTCAAATCTCTAAGGGCAGTAGATTCTCTCCCCCAGCCCACATACCATAACTGTGAAGTGTGATGAAAGTAACCTGTTACTAATAACACTTAAAATTACAATGTTTATGCAGTCATTACTTCCATAAAATTAGTGCAGATTCAAGATTATCATTATTACAACATGACTTTAGCTGTTATTACATGACGTTAACTCTTCTTCTTTATGATGTGCTTTTTGATGGGGAGAGAAAGGGATAATGTTAGCCAAAATCTGGGTGTGATGGCACTAGCTTTGGTTAGCTATGCTGCAGTCCTGTAGTGGGTCATTGTAGATAAACCATTAACACTAGTAGCAATTAGAAATTACTTTGGTTTACATAGAGTTAAGATTCCATAGTAACTTCTCTGTTCTTATTAATTCTACCCCAAATAAAATTTAAGAAAGAAGGTGGCACCTAAAACTTTGAGCGAAATGGGTTTTTTTTCCTTGAGACTGTAAGTTTTTCACAGAAGAATAAAGAAAGAATGATGCTACCAAACCTCCTTCTACTGATCATGCAAGAGTCATGCTCTCCAAATCAAAGGCAAAAATAATTTAAATAAAATCTGAAATCAAGCCAGCCACATTAATGTTAAAAAAATAATTTAAAAATGTATGTAAAGTTTATTTAATATCTCCGTTTTTTTCTTATTAACACTATGAAGAGGACGCCTAAAAAAAGACTTTAAAGATGAAATTGTTTATTTTTTTAATAGGATGGCAATATTTACTTATTTTTCCTTCTTAATCTTTGATTTTTAGAAGGCTGACTTCATTGCTGTTATGATTACAAAATGCTTTTATGAAAACCTGGTAATCTCTCTCCAGAAAAAAACCACCTCTTCACATAATTTTTGGATGTCTTAAAATATCTGGGTAAATTCATGGGTGTTGTTAGAAGAAACTGTATTATGTTGGAAAGATATGAAAATGTTGCTCCATGGTAAAAGCATGAGCTCCAAGGGGACTCCAGCCGGGAAATAAATCTTGGTAAGGGCAAGAATTCTGAGTGCACCCAGCATTAAAGAGAACTGTGACTCCAAGGAAATTCTTTGTGTATGTGGATAAGAGGTATGAAGAAAGATGTTCATGCCAGCATTGTTTATGAGAGCAAAAAATGGTAAGAACCCAAATGCCCATCAATAATAGATTAGTAAACACTAGCATACTGATAGAATATGAACCTCACATCCGTGAAATTAACTGAGCTTTAGCTATCCATATCTGCCTATAGGCAACCACATTCCCTTCTTATACCTGAGACATAGTGCATTATGGTTACAAGTATGGATTCCGGAGCTCAACTCCACTATCACTAACTTTCTGATCTTAACCTCTCCATGCCTTAGTTTCCTGCTCTACAAACAAGCAGAATAATACTTGTACCTATTCCAAAGTTGTTAGAAGAGTAAACACTTAGTATTTTTAAGTTGTTTAAAATGATGCCTGGCACATAGTAAACACTGTGAAATGATTAACAGATCATAGCCAACTAAGTTTAATATCTCTTTTGGATGTCATATAAACACATCTATTCTGAACACAAGTTATTCGCAAAAGAATGCTCCTACTATTTTTATGCTCTATTTTAAACTCCACACCTATAAGCATCTGCCTATTTATTAAGAAGTTCCAAACTAAACTCCTCTATATTCTTTTCCTTGGCTATTCCCTAGCCGGGGGGAGGGGGGGGGAGAGCAGGGGAGGTACCTTCACACTCACCCAATGCTACCACAGAAACCCGGATATCACCTTTGAAATTTTTTCCACTGTCACATCCTATATTGTACTCAATCACCATGCCCCATCTAGCCTATTTCGAAAATAAGTCCTTGTCCACATACATACAAATCTGATATCCTATTCCTGTTTAAACCCCTTCCATGAGGTTTTATCTCACTTATAATAAAATCCCAAACTCATGACATAGCCACTCTTCCCATAGCATGGTATGTTTTAGCAGCACTGGTCCTTCCTGAGTTCCTACCTACTGTCCAGTCTTTCTTCCCCACTCCATGGCCTTCACTATAATATATTCTCTGTTGCAAATAATCTTTTATTTTCTTTACCTGCCCAATTCCTATTCACTGTTCAAGCTTCAGCTAAAACTCTACTACTCTTACCACAGTAATCTAAATCAGCCCTTCCTTATACTTCAATAGCACTTTCTACTTCTCCTCCTTAGCATTTTGCAAAATTTATATTGACCTATTTGTGTGATTATGTGCTTACTGCCTCTCTCCCTCACTAGACTTTAAGCTCCTAGATGGATGTTTTTTAACTTGCACAGAGTAGGTACATAATTTTAAAAGGTTAAATTATGTTATTACTGAACCTATTCCAATTCAACAATAGCAATGCAGTTAAAAGCTTAAAGAGAATGTGGATCATTAAACTGGTCAAAGGACATTACATCTTTCTAAACAAATCCAAGAGCGGTATCACTGGCATGGGGGGCGGGGGTACACTAGATTGTTAATATAAGGGATTAGGCACAGGTTTGAGGGTGAGAACACATGGGTAACAGAAAGCTGAAAGTAGTAAACCTGCTGGATTAGTCTCTACTAATTGGAGAAAGTCCATTTCTGTGGCAACATTCTGCAATATAATTTATCTCTCTGTTTTTGCTACAAGGCGAGAGAAAACACCAGGATGTTGGAGAGAGTCCACATTCAAAGAGCTAAAAATGAAATGTAACACCTAAACTACAAGTGTTTAGTTCTTTCTTGAAGAGCAACTTTACTGAATCAGAAGGCAGCTGTTGAAGACTATCAAAACTAAGCTGTTCTAAATCTCCAAAACACTATGGCGGGATGCTCAGACAGGATTTTAATTCCCAATACAGGTTTTACATGTGTTAGAAGACGGCATTGTACTAAGATGGCATTTTACAAAACACAGGTTAGATCACTTTAGGTAACAGTTAAAATTGGCATATACTTTATCAGATGAGTGTTTGCATTACACATTTTTCTAAGTGCGGGCTCAGTTTACTCCACACACTGTCAAGAGAAAGACAGTCTTACTACCTCTTTGTACCTCTCAAGGGCAGCAAAGAATAGATATTCACTAAAGTTAACCAATAAAAATGCTTGTATCTAGATATTTCTGTTTCTTTTTGTAATATTTCTAAATTACATATTACCTTTTAAAATAGAGAAGTGACCTGCATATGTGCTTAGAGGTTTTAATAAGTAATTCCATTTTTTGGAATGCAAAGTTATGATCACATAATGAGGTATGCTAATCTACAGTTACATTTAACTATCACTTTCCATCTAGGGGCATGCACAGTATCTTCGGGTGAGGGGGGGCGGACAATAACCAGACACCTTAGCCTCATGACTTCAAAAAACAGGTTAATACACATTATAAGGTATTTTAAAATCAGATTATAGAATTTTGTTATTATTTCTTTTACTCAGTACACATCATTTCTTTTTTAACAGGCAGAGTGATTCAAGACTCACATATTCAAGTGCCCGATGTGTGGTAAGCACAATAGCAGGTGCTTGGGAGTGGCAGTGAACAAGAGAGATGAAGTTCCCACTCTTCAAAGCTCACATTCCAGTGAGAGGAAAAGATCAGTAAATAAAACAATAATTTGAGGCAGAGTTACAAGGGGAGCTACTTTTACACATTAGATGGAGTATTAAGGCCAGTGTGTATGTGAGGGTAATGTCTGAGCTGAGATTACATATAATAAAAACTTCAGCCTTTCCGAGCTACCCAGGGAAGGGTCTATACGGCGTTGTTTTGCGTTCCCGTCGTAACTTAAAGGGAAACTTTCACAGTGTCTGGAGCCCTTGATGTCCTGCAAATGAAGGAGGAGAATGTCCTCAAATTCCTTGCAGCAGAAACCCATTTAGGTGGCACCAACCTTGACTTTCAAATGGAACAGTACATCTACAAAAGGAAAAGTGATGGTATCTACATCATAAATCTGAAGAGAACCTGAGAGAAGCTTCTGCTGGCAGTTCGTGCCATTGTTGCCACTGAAAACCCAGCTGATGTCAGTGTCATATCGTCCAGGAATACTGGCCAGAGAGCTGTGCTGAAATGTGCTGCTGCTACCGGAGCCACTCCTATTGCCAGCCGCTTCACTCCTGGAACCTTCACTAACCAGATCCAGGCAGCCTTCCGGGAGCCAAGATTTCTGGTGGTTACTGATCCCAGGGCTGACCACCAGCCTCTTACAGAGGCGTCCTATGTTAACCTGCCTACCATTGCTCTGTGTAACACAGACTCTCCTCTGCGCTATGTGGACACTGCCATCCCTTACAACAACAAGGGAGCTCACTCAGTGGGTCTGATGTGGTGGGTGCTGGCCAGGGAAGTTCTGCACATGCGTGGCACCATTTCCCGTGAACACCCATGGGAGGTCATGCCTGATCTCTACTTCTACAGAGAATGTGAAGAGATTGAACAGGAAGAGCAGGCCGCTGCTGAAAAGGCTGTGACCAAGGAGGAATTTCAGGGTGAGTGGACAGCTCCAGCTCCTGAATTCACTGCTACTTAGCCTGAAGTCGCAGACTGGTCTGAAGGCGTGCAGGTGCCCTCGGTGCCTATTCAGCAGTTCCCTACTGAAGACTGGAGCGCCCAGCCGGCCACTGAAGACTGGTCTGCAGCTCCCACTGCTCAGGCCACTGAATGGGTAGGAACAACCACTGAGTGGTCTTAAGCTGCTCTTCCACAAAGGCAAACAAAACAGAAATAGAAATGGAAAAGGCTGACAGAAAATAAAGTTTGTAAAAAAAAAAAAAAAAAAAAAAAACCACTTCATCCCAAAAGGATTTCAGAAATGAATGATGTCATAGTATGTGTGAAAAACTCGGCACAAAAAGCCCCTGCTCCGGGACACCTGGGTGGTTCAGTCAGTTAATTATGCAGCTCTTGGTTTCAGCTCAGGTCATGATCTCAGGGTCAGAGGATTGAGCCCTGAGTCGGGCTCTTTGCTCGGCAGGGAGTCCGCTTGTTCCTCTCCCTCTGCTCCTCCCCCCACTATCCTCTCTCTCTCTCTCTCTACACTATCACTTCTCTGAACTGTCACCTCTCCTTTACACTTTTAAAAATTGAGGACTCCAAGCCAAATTCAACAATACATTTAAAAAAAAACAACATTCACCATGATACATCACATTAACAAGAGAAAGGACAAAAACCATATGATCATCTCAACAGATTCAGAAAAAGCATCTGACAAAGTACAACATCCATTCATGATAAAAACTTTCAACAAAGTAGGTTTAGAGGAAACATACCTCAACATAATACAGGCCATATATAAAAAACCCATAGCAGACATCATACTCAATGGTGAAAACCTGAGAGCTTTTCCCCTAAGATCAGGAACAAGAAGACCAGGATGTCCTCTCTCACCACTTTTACTCAACATAGTACTGGAAGTCCTAGCCACAGCAATCAGACAAGAAAAAGAAATTTTAAAAATTACAGAGGACTAAAAAGAGATTTAATTTATATAGATTATCAATATTTATTGTATTATAAATTAAAACTAAGCAAATTTTAGAATACTTAATAGCCCTTTAATAATCTATTTTTTTCTTTACTGCAAATATGTAGCACTGAAGAAGATTAAAGCTCACAAATATAGTCGAGTACCACTGCCTTGATTTGTGGTAAGCTACCAGATTTACCTTCCATTACTACTGTACCCTCAATGAAAATGTCTATGCATTAGAAAAGGCAAATAACATCTTAGTATTATTCATAAAACCATTTGGATGTTGTAGGGACACCTGGGTGGCTCAGTTGGTTAAGTGTCTGCCTTCAGCTCCTGACTTGATCCCAGAACCCTGGGATCAGGCTCCTTGCTCAGCAGGGAACCTGCTTCTCTCTCTGCCTGCCACTCCCCCTGCTTGTGCTCTCTCTCTCTCTGACAAATAAATAAATAAAATCTTAAAAAAAAACAAAAAACAAAAACATCTGGATGTTGTAGACCCCATGAAAAGATCTTGGGACCCTGTTACAGATTGAATTTTGTCTCCCCAAAATTTGTATGATGACACCCTAACCTCCAATGTGACTGCATTTAGAGATAGGGTCTTTAAGGAGCTAATTAAGGTTAATTAACACCATAGGATGGGGCCTTAATCCAACAGGATTAATGTCCTTATGAGAAAAGGAAGAGACATCAGGAGTATACCCACAGAGGAAAGGCCATGGGAAGACACAGTGAAAAGGTGGTCTTTTGCAAACCAGGAAGAAAAGGCTTCACCAGAAACCAATACTGCCAGCCCCTTAATACTGAACTTCCAGTGCCCAGAATAATGAGAAAATACATTTTGTTGTTTAAGCCACAAAGTCTGTGGTATTCTGTTCTGGCAGCCTAAACAGACTAATGCAGACCCCCAGGAATCTGCAGACCTTATTTTGAGAATTTTTGCTCTAGATATATACTTTCTATCTCTTTCTCTGTTCTTAAAGAAGAGGGCAAAGGTGTGTTCAAAGGAAAAGATGGCCATCCAGAGCATGGGACGGGAAAATAAGATGACATCCAGGAATACTAAAGAACAGAAATTTCCCAATATACATGGAAAAAATTATAAAGTGCAATATATAATCCATATAAGCTGGGCTCTCCCACCAACCTACACCTAGATTTCAAAATCCCATTTTACTTACACTCTGAAATTTAAGCCTTCTATATCCTTCTTCTTATATCACTTCTCTGAATTGTCACCTCTAACTCCTTTTAACGCTTTGAACCCTTATCACTTACCTGGCCTCACAGAATTTGGTTAGGGAGATTTGAGGTGAACCTTCTGTCCATCCTAAAGTCAATATTCTCTTTGAGCTTTCACGCACATCATAAGAAACTACACTCTCCTGGTTGTCTTCAGCTTCTCAATATCTTTCCAATGTCTGGTAAATGTGCTCAGTCTAGCCCTCTTTTCTTCAATGCCCATGTAAACGCACAAGAACATACACACACATGTTCATGCACACATGAACACACACACACACGCACATTGTTTCCTTAGATAAAGTACTAGTGTTCTTCTATGCTCAATTTAATTTAAAAATCTATCAAGTACCTTATATACAACACTTCAATACTTGAATAGCTTCAATACTGGGAAACATATGGGCATAAAGCTAGTTATAAATTAAGCGAGAAACTATAAAGAAAACATGGTAATTTTGACCAAAAAACAATGAAAAATTCCTAACAATGAAAACAATTTCATAATCCCACAAGTGACTAAGTTAATCCCAGAAAAAATGGGCAAAAAATTTAAAAAGTAATGCACATTAGATGACATATAATTGGACAATAAAAATAAGAATACAACCAACCTAATTAATAACTGTTTGGATTAAATTAAAATTAAGGAAAAGTAATTTCTCATCTACTAGGCTGGTAGAGCTAAAAGACTGACAAAATCCAGCATTAGTGAGGGTCTAGGGAATTGTGCAATGTCCCACATCATTGTTAGGAATGTAAATGGAGGGTGGGGCCCCGGGTGACTCAGTCGGTTAAGTGTCTGCCTTCGACTCAGGTCATGGTCCCAGAGTCCTGGGATCGAGCCCCGCATCAGGCTCTCTGTTCAGCGAGAAGCCTGCGTCTCTCTCTCCCAGCCCCCACTCATTCTCTCTCTCTCAAATAAATAAATAATATATATATATTTTTAAAAGGTATGTAAATTGGTACTGCCTTTCTGGAGTTACCAAAATAATTAAAATGTACATAAAAAACAATCCACCTTCAAAGAATCTGTCCTCATGATATAATCAAAAGTGCATTAATTGTAGGGCAGCCGCTCTCAACTGGGACCTTTAATTCCCTCCAGGGGCATTTTTGCTTGTCACAACTTGGAGTATGGGAATGCTACTTGTATCTAGTGGGTAGAGGCCAGAGATGCTTCTGAAAATCCTATGACATACAGGTCAGTCCCCACAACAAAGAATTATGTGACCCACAATGCCAATCGTGCTGAGGCTTAGAAAGGCTGGTTTCAGAAACTTTTACCATTGCAGCTACCCTTCCTCCTCCCCAGAAGGGAAGAAAATTCTTATTTTTATTGAACTCTAGTACACTAACTAGCTATGTAACTGGCAGGTGTGGACAATGTGCGCTAAGAGGTCCCACTGCTATATGGCTCTCCTTCTCCTACATTCATCATCCATTTTGCTAGACAGGTAAATTGATTCAGCCTGACTTCCTAGAAGTGGCTGAGCATCTTCCTCTCAACAGTTAATGGGTCAAAATACATGGGGACTAGAGGTATCACGAGTACTACGATGTTGCCTATCATGCTGCAAACTGAACTTGATAGTCAGCTAACAGAGTAAGGTCAAACATTAGGTTTGGGGAAATGAGACAAAGGTGTGTATTAATTCCTAACCGAGCCTCCTAGGATACAGGAATACAGAGATCTATAACAAACTGGACCCATGGGGAATGCAAATTCATGAGCTCTGCTTAGATACTTGCCTGAACATATACCAAAAAATAAAATCTGAATCTACAGACAGGACCCATGTTCAGGGGTGTGGTGGTTAAAGTATTCTAAGGGAAAACAGAAAAATAAAGAGATTTTAAATATATAAGATATATATTTAGGGGACAAAGGAAACCTCAGGAAAGATGAGAAATGAAGTACCATTGTTGCAATTTTCTAGATGTTTCAAATGTCATATTCTAGGCAAGGGGTCAAAGGATAAGTAAACCCTCTGGGGCCCCATGATTACGGGAGTCACAGTCACAACCCCCTTCCACCTAATGAGGAAAGTGCAGTGGATAAAAGAGAGAGATGTAAGGAAAATTTCTAGCTTAGTTAACCAGATGAAAGATGGTATCAGGAATTCAAAATAGAATTGCTTTTCAAATATCATATCCTGTTATCATCTCTTCCCACCTACCAGAGAGATATTTTCCCTAATTAGCCTAAATTTCATCACATACATCTAACTCATATAGATATGCCTGGAAAGGTCTTGCATATATTAAATTTATACATCAAATCTCATTCTTTATATGCAAAGCTAAAATATTTCATTCAATGAAATCCTAGTGTGAACGATTCTTTTATTTTTTTAAAGATTTATTTATTTGAGAGAGAGAATTCAAGTGGAGGGGAGGGGGGACAGAGGGAGAGGGAGAGAGAAAAACTATAAGCAGACTCCCTGCTGAGCACAGAGCTCAATCCCAGGACCCTGAGATCATGACCTGAGCCGAAATCAAGAGTCTGATGCTCAACTGACTGAGCCACCCAGGTGCCCCTGAATCATTCTTGTAAAAATTAATCCCACCTAAACATCTCTTTTGTAGAAAATCAAATTTTTACATATGGCACAGGGAATATATAAAACATTTTAAAAACACACACAGGGGCACGTGGGTGGCTCAGTCAGTTAAGCATCTGACTCTTGGTTTTGGCTCAGGTCATGATCTCATGGGTCATAAGGTAGATCCCCACATGCACTCCCCAGTCAGCGCAGGGTCTGCTTGAAGATTCTCTCCCTCTTGCCCCTTCCCCCATGTGTGCACCCATGCTCCTTCTCTCTCAAATAAATAAATAAATCTTTAAAACAAACACACACAAAAATAAGAAAATTAAATTTGCCCATATTGTTTTCCATATTCCCAGACTCGTAAACTTGAATGGTTAATAATAACTTTATCATGACAGTTGTTGTACATGCTAAACACACCAAACTATATAAAACTTGGCAATAGCCATAAAAATAGAAATCCCAATTTAATGCCAGTTTATTATAGAAAGATAAACAGAATCTCCCCCAAAGACATGCTTTTCTTAAGTCTCAGTTTGGGCTACCTTTGATCTTGCTGGGAAGGAATTTAAAGAATTTTAAAGAAAGGATAAGAATTTTACCTGGAAAAACTGTAAAGAATCTGTACAGTAGGTATGAGGAAGACTGAAGAGTCTGCAGAGGCTGAGAAGGCTGTTTGGGGGAGAGAAGGTCAAGAAGAGGTAGAAAGGTGGCAGCTTAGTAAGGAATAGGAAAGTCTGAGAATGAACAAAGATATTTAAAGGCAAATTACAGGAAGTAAGTCTTGCTGGATGATACAGAATGTAAACTACTCGCTTCATTCCTACAAAATCTTTCAGGAATAGTCTACAGTATTCATTACCAAAAATGTAACTTTGACATTATATTTTTTTTAAAGATTTTATTTATTTATTCATGAGAGACAGAGAGATAGAGGCAGAGGGAGAAGCAGGCTCCCAAGGAGCAGGGAGCCCGATGCGGGACTCGATCCCAGGACCCTGGGATCATGACCTGAGCTGAAGGCAGATGCCCAACCATCTGAGCCACCCAGGCACCCTTGACATTATATTTTTATGGTTTGTTTGTTGTTGCTGTTTTTGCTTGTCTTCTTGTATACAAGAAATCCTGAAGAGAGCTTCAAGGACAGAGAATGGTAGTCTAAGGGTCAAGACCAATTTTCCCCCATCCACACAAAAATTACATTACAAAAATATACAGGTGGTTAAACTGAAGTACAGAGTAGTCTGTTTCTCATCGAAAAATAACGTATTTCTCCAAGTCAACTAACCAGTTAGCAAACTGGTTGATATGAGGTCATAAGAAACCGAAGTTTATGGGTCTGGATCCCCATGACCCACAAACTATTCTATTCTATGTTCACATGCTATATGCCTAATCTTTGGTAAACTTCCTTTCAAATGAAAGTAGGTGGATGGTCAGTGAAGGGTAGACAAGAGAATGAAAAGATGAATGAAAAGTCATCATTTATCACTGGCAAATTTAAAGTGCATGTCCCACTGATGTTGAATCTAAGGTCATACCACTTTGCAGAAAAAGGTCAAAGAACCATCAACAGTTTGCAAAAAATTATTCTATTTCAGTCTTAAGTTTTTTCAAGAAGGTTCACCACGTAATTTTAAGTCTAAAACAAACCCAAGTAAATACTTTCCAAGAATAAAGGACTGCATTCATAAAAGAATTAATGCTTAAGATGCAATTATCTCATTTTAATGATGCTTAAATTAAAGCAATTAAACAACTTAACAGGGGAAAAGTGTCTATGATGGGTCCTGTTTATTGCTGACCACAGTTAAGAAATTTAAAAAAAAAAGAAAAAAAAAACCCAACACATTGTGTTTAAATTCCTCTCATGTTTAAATCTAACAAAAGCAATAATAACATAATATGTAACATCAAATTCTTATCATAATTGAAAAGACAGTACAAAATGTCTACTCTTTCCTATTTAACCATCTGGAACATGTTACAAACTCCCTGAAAGCAAGAAAAATCTGCAAGTATAATTACACTCTGGGACTATTAGCATGACATGCTTCAATAAATACTCCTAATAGGATCTGCTGATATAATAATTGGCACTAAAACTGATGGACTTTCATTATTTGGCTATTTGTTCTTACTAACTAAATACTCAAGAAAACTAGTAAATTGTCCCTTGAATAGAAACAAATACCCAGCAAGGGCAAAATGTGACGGGTTACAGAGGTAGAACAAAGGGACAAAGAGCAAAGATTTGGAAATGCCTGAGTTCAATTTATATTTTCTCTCTCCCTTTCTTCCTCCCGTCCCCACCCCCCCAAACCTGGCATAGCTATCTGGTCAAAAGTGACTTTGTTAGGGTTAGGAGAAAATGTTATATTAAGTCTTGAGCTGGCCAAATTCCAGTTGGCTGCAGGTCTTCAGACCAAATTTTAACAAGGGAAAATTATTCAAATGTATTCTACTCTTGTTGGTTTTGGAAACTTAACATTTAACTACTTAAACTGGAGGACTAAGCAAGGGAAGAACCCAACTAGCCAAGATTTTTGGGAAGCCAGCTCTGGTAGCCGAGCAATGGAGGCAAGAGGGCTGCTGCGGCGGTCTAATTCCAACAAGATGAGTAGCTGGGCTGATGCAGCAACTGAGGTGAACGAGACATTGGACTAAAGCAACAAGAGCTGGGGGTGAAAAAGAGAGGTCAAACTGTCCACATGTCTGAGTTACAAACATAGTTCAGGTTTACTCTTCAAATCCAGAAAATACAGGTAAATAAAAAGAATAAAATATAAAATTCACCCGTAACTGTTCCACACAGAATTAATTAATGCAAACACCTGTATATTTACTCTTCTACAAACATAGATACATATATGGTTTTATTTTAATGATTATGGATTCACAGCACACATAATTGTTTAAAAGCATCTTTTTTCACTAAATTTATGTATCTATAACTTCTCATGTCATTAAGTATTCTTCTACATAATTTCTATTGTCTGTGAAATATTTCTGGGTGTGTGTGTGTGTGTGTGTGTGTGTGTGTGTGTGTGTCACAGTTTTTAATCAATGCAGTGGTGCAGGACCTTAGATTGGTTCTAATTTGTTGCTATTAAAAACAATACTACAGGGGCGCCTGGCTGGCTCTGTCGTTAAGCGGCTGCCTTCGGCTCAGGTCATGATCCCAGAGTCCTGGGATCAAGCCCCACGTCAGGCTCCCTGCTCAGCGGGAAGCCTGCTTCTCCCTCTCCCACTCCCCCTGCTTGTGTTCCCTCTCTCTCTGTGTCAAAAAAAAACCAATACTACAGGGTGCCTGGCTGGCTCAGTCGGTAGAGCATGCGACTCTTGATCTCAGCTCAGGGCCAAGAGTTCAAGCCCCACACTGGGCATGGAACCTACTTAAAAAAATAAATCAATACATGGATAAAATCTTAAAAAAAAAAAACAATGTTATGATAAGGCATCTTTCTGGCTAAAATTTTGTTTATATTCAGAATTATATTCTCTGAATAAGCTCCTACAAACACCGTTTGCTGGCACAGGAGACTGGATATATATATTAATGCCATTTAGCCAAAAATGAGTTTACAGGAGATAACAGATGGCTGAGGGAGAGGCTAATGAATTCAGTTATGTCCACATTAATTATGAATATGACATATAAGCAGATAAATCCAGATGACTTCCAAACAAGTGGTATATAAAGGTTCTGGAATCTCTGACATACTGATGATAGTGGAGTACATGAGATGGCCAAGGAAAACTGTAGAGAGAGGAGAATGAATTACTATGGAAACACTCCAATATTTGGGGGCAGGGCAGCAGTTAAAGCTGAAAGATCAAGTGGGGGGAAAAAAAAGAGAAAACAAATAAAGGTAAGAGGAAAACCAGCAGAAGTTGAAGGTAGAGAGATGATAATGTCCAGTTTCAAGAATTATTTTCAACCTGCCAAAAGAATCACAATTCCTTAAAACATAACAAACTCTTCGAAAAGTGCCCAGAGGTAGTCAAGAGTCCTTTCTAAAATAAACCCCAATGAGACACAAGTGTCCCAAAGATACCAGGAATTCAATATATCCCAATACTACCATAAGCACTGAACCTACATGCTTTTAGGCTCAATGTGTCTATCACTTTCTCCCAACTTAAAGCCATAAAGGTCCAAATAAGGAAAAAGTCTACCTAAATTTATGGTACAGCATTATAAGGGTTTTTTGGGGGGTGGGGGTGGCCTAAAATTGTCTTTCTCCCCTCAAAGTATAGCTTAGTATACTCAGCTACTCCTAGTATACTAAGATTTATTATTACAGGAAACATGTTTACAATTTCAACCTCATTTTACAAGCTTTCCAAAAGATCTTTTCCAGAATTAATTTTTACAAACTTGATTTCATTTTCCCCTTCCTCTTTCTACCCTCTGCTTAACCCTGAGGGATTAAGAGTTTTAGTCCCCCAACAACTGGGTTCTAATATTTCCAAACGCCCATACCAACTGCCCACTTTCCCCAGCTCCAGTCAGGGACTACTCTTGCAGAACACCACAGTCCTTGGTGGGCCTCATATGGATGTACAAGTTGAGCTGTAGATCAAAGTATACCCTTACGTTCAAGTCACATTCATCTGGCTGCCAGAACACGCAGAGATACTGCTTGCCCTGGGGTTATTTTTAAAGACCCACTTCGTTCATTATCCCCATAATCACTGATTTCATTTTATCCCTTACAACTTCCCATTCCAATAGTCTCTTCTTTCTTCCAGTCCCACAATCCTCCCATTCTAGTTCTTCATTCGTTCTCTTTTTCATATCCCAGTTTTGCCAAAGGAGTGGTCTTTCCCTTGCATATTTTTAGTATGCTACTTTACTGGGAAGGGGCACTAGAAAAAGATGGAAAGAAATCTCAACTCCTATACCTACCTACAATTTTATTGATCAATATGAAATCCCTATCAGAGCAATGTACTAAACCAAATTAAAACTTATGAACTATAAATGAGCCACTGAAACAAATATTTTCTCATCGCATGTGAATAAGGATGAGAGAAAAGGAAACGTGTAAACAGTACATGGTGATATTTGCCCCAACTTACAAATCATCATTCCATCCTCTCAAGATCACTGTTTCTCCCTCTCTCTCCTCCTCAGAAGCATAGCGTCATGTGACACTAGTACTGAATAACAAGCACATAGGCCATGTGGATATAATACCTCAGAAAAGTGCTCTTTAATAGAAATTTCATTATTATATTTTACTTTTAAAAACTACTGTAGTAAAGCCTAGCCCTAAAAGTAGGCTCTTACTTAATACTTCAACACCGACCTGATAAAAGCACACTTTCTTAGCATCTCTGATATTTTCATTAATGTGGAGCATACCTATTCTGTTAGTGAATGGGACACCTTCTGTGCAATGACAAATTTCTACCAGCCTTTGTTCTGCCTCCTATCTGGATTTATGATTCTAATCCCCCACATCATCATTCTCCTTCTGGGAAGCCATTCTTCGTCCACTATGGTTTGGTTGAGTATCCCTCCTATGTGTCCCCATGACACCCTATGTTTACCACACTGCAGAAGCTAGCAAAGGATTTGCCTACCTATCTGTATGGATGCCTGCAAGACAGTTAACTCCTTGAGCGCAGGAAGGCTATGTCTTACTCACTACTGTATCTCCAGAGTCTAGGGCAGTGCTTGGCACCAAGTATATTCTCAATAGAGAGACACAGCGTGGCCCCCACCAGGACCATCAACCAGTACCATCAACTGATCTGCTCCTACACTAGGCTTATTATAACCTCCTGTATGTAAGTCAACACAGTTTTCTTAGGGGATACCATAAATCCTGACACTAACCTTCCACTTTGCGTGTGGTTAAGCAATACATTACAGGTTCTATTTGTTTCTTCAAAATCTCTATGAAGTCAAAATAATTACCCTCTTTTACCAGTACAAAAAGTAAAAGCCCAGAGAAGATAAACTGCTTTCTCATAGCTATACAGTAAGCACCTGAGGAAAGATTCATGCCTCTTACTGTAAATCAAAGCTGTTTCTACTGTACTATTCTGCTTCCCCAAACCTATACTGAAGCAACATGAATATATAATAAGTCAAATATATTTTTCTTGCTATATTCTGCAATGTTAGATTCCCTCTGGGAATCAATAAAATGTTAAGTATCTGGAAGACTATAAGGATTGTGGGTCAAACTTAGACGCTCTGGAATTATATTAACTATCTGGATTCAGTTATTAATTGTGCTACCTGCTAGCTATGTAATATTGCATAGCTATTTAATTTCTTTGTGCTTCAATTTCTCATTTATAAAATGAGAACAGGAGTAGCAGCTATAGCGCTGTTGTGAGGAGATTACAATACATGTGAAGGATGTAGAACAGACCCTACCTAGCATGTAATACTACTACTAATAGCCAGGATTACTGCATGCCTACTATGTATGTTAACTTGTTCTCAGTAAACATTAGCTATGAGTGTTTAATTATTTAAGTTTACACAAAGAAGTTAACTTTTTCTATGTCAGTGGTTCTCAAACCTTATAGTGCATCCCAATTATCTAAGATGTTTTTAAAAATACCCATAGTACCTGCATTCTGCAGATTCTCATCTGTGGGTCTGGACTGGTTTCTAGAAACTATTGTTTTGAAAAAATTCCAACAGGATTCCATTCTCTGAAATATACTAGAGGTCTTACATTTCTGCTATATAGCATCTGAAACTGCTCAATAAAATATAAAAAGTACCCTTTTCAATGCAGGATACCCCATAAAGAATGCAAGGGAACACCACTAACATCAAGAATGGAAACAAATCAAGAAAAAAGACAGAAAAGCAAGCAGCAAAGCTGCCAGATAATCCAGGGGGCATAAACTAGGAGTGAGAGAGATCAAGGAAAAAGGCTCAGGCCTCCTGAAGTCTCAGAGACCATCAGACAAAGTTTGGGCCCAAAAGGACAATAACCCAGGGAAAGGATGAATTCAAACATCAAAAACACCTCAAAGGCAAACATCAAAGAAGATTTACCTCTTTGCTTTAGCAAACACATCATGAGAATTTGATGCCTGAATCATCTACACGATGTGGATGTTCCTAAAAACCAAGAGTAAGAATTTTAAGTTAAAATCCAGGTTCATAGACTAAGCCCCCCAACTCCAAGCACACAGTAGAAGGAAATAAAATCCTCTCTAGAAGAATGTATCCTAAACACAAACCAAAAAGAGTTTTCATAATTACACAGGATTCCAAAGAAAAGGAGTTCAGAACTCAAAAAGAAAATCACAAAACACACAAGTAAACAAGGCATTATTACAAAATATCAGTAAAAATTTAAAAATTTGTTGTAAAAATTTCTTGTAAATTCAGGTATTAGAATTATCAAATACAGAACATTAAATATGTTTAATGCATAAGAGAAAAGCAAATAGAGGGGTGCCTGGGTGGCTCAATCAGTTAAGCATCTGCCTCCAGCTCAGGTCATGATCTTGGGGTCCTGGGATAGAGCCCATGTTGGGCTCCCTGCTCAGCGGGGAGTCTGCTGCCTCTCCCTCTGTGTGCACACTCTCTCTCTCAAATAATAAAATAAAAATCTTAAATAAAAAAAAAAGCAAATACAAAACACTAGTAAGGTCCAAGAGGGTATAAAAAAAATGAACAGACAAATCTGAAAGAGCCAAACAGAAGCGCTAGAACTGAAAAACATCGTAAGTAAAACCACAATGAAAGAGTTAACTAGAAACTAAAACAAAGTGAACAGTGAGACAGCTATCACCAATTTATAGCAGCCTACACGGTCACTAGAAGGGAAGTGTGAAAGAGAGGTTAAGAAACATGGAGGAGTGGGGTGCCTGGGTGGCTCAGTCGTTGGGTGTCTGCCTTCAGCTCAGGTCATGATCCCAGGGTCCTGGGATCAAGCCCCGGGCTCCCTGCTCTGCGGGAGGCCTGCTTCTCCCTCTCCCTCTCTCCCCCTGCTTGTGTTCCCTCTCTCACTGTGTCTCTCTGTCAAATAAATAAATAAATTCTTAAAAAAAAAAAAAAGGAAAAAAGAAACATGGAGGAGAGAATGGAATAATCACCACCACCAGAAGGACTATATTCTCTGATCATAATATAATGAAAGAAAAGTCATAAAGAAACTAAACACAAAACTGCCAAGCATTTGGAAATTTAAAACTTCATCTCTAAATAACTCACAATTCAAGAAATAATAACAGAAAAAAATTTATTTTTTAACAGAAAAAAATTGTAAAACTAAGAATGAAGTAATAATGAAAATACTACACTTCAAAACTATAAAATGCAGCAAAAGCAACACTCAGAGGAGAATGTATTCCCATAAATACTTTTATTAGGAAAGAAGAATGGCTGAAAATTAATGGGGTAAACGTCTGACTAAAAAGTTATTTCAGGGGCACCTGGGTGGCTCAGTCGTTAAGCGTCTGCCTTCGGCTCAGGTCATGATCCCAGGATCCTGGGATCGAGCCCCGCATCGGGCTCCCGGCTCAGCGGGAAGCCTGCTTCTCCCTCTCCCACTCCCCCTGCTTGTGTTCCCTCTCTCGCTGTGTCTCTATCAAATAAATAAATAAATAAAATCTTAAAAAAAAAAAAAACTTATCTCAAAAAACAACCTCACCTTAAAAAAAATAAAAATATAAAAGCATAAATCAATGAAATGGAAAACAAACACAATAAAGAGAATGATAAAACCAAAAGTTGGTTCTTTGAAATCAGTAACAAAATACCCTTGATGAGGTCAAGAAAAAAAGATACAAGTTAATTATTAAAAATGAATGGAGAACCTAACTAGAAATAAAGCAAAGATTAAACAAATAGGATATTATGAAAACCCTTCCACGATTTGAAAACTTAAATAAATAGGTAAATTCTTAAAACCCATTAAAACTAACCTAGGATACACTGATAGAAACGTATGATGAACAAATAGGTAAAAAGAAGAATTCCAAAAAATACATGGAGCTACCCCTCCCTCTAGGAGGTGGAGCTTAATTTCTAGAGTGGCTTAGGAACTCGTTACCAAAGAATTAAGTAGGGTAGGGAAAGAGAAGAGTAATGACTTCACACTGGAAAAACCTGGCAACACTACCTCAGCCATGTGAGGAAGGTTAATTTACCATCATCAGTGACGTGGTGGATATCATATACCCCCTAAAATGATGTGATGAGAATGGCACTTCCCCTCCGTGGGATTCTTCTCATAGCCTCAGTTTGATCATGAGAAAAACATGAGACAAACCCAGATAGGGAGATATTCTATAGCACAGCTGGTCAGCATACCTCAAGAGTCAAGGTCATAAAAACAAGGAAAAACTAAGAAAGTGTCACAGACTAGAGGAGATTGGAGAGACATGACCACCAAATACAACGCAATGCTCTTGAGTTGGACCCCAGACAGAAAGAGGATATTATTGAAAAAACTACTCAAATCCAAATAAAGTCTGAAGTTTAAGTAGTCAATGTCCTGTCTTAGTTTTAACATATGTATCATGGTAATGGAAGATGTTAAGAATGGGGTGGGGTAGTTGAAGGGCATACTAGAACTCAATATATTTTTTTGTAACTTTTCTATAAATCTAAAATTATTCAAAAAAAGTTTTCCTTACTTAAAAAAAAAGACTAACCCAGAAAGATATGGAAAGACTTAATAATCCTACTGCTCTCAAGGAAACTAAATCAATAGTTTAAAAATCATCTCCCAAACCATGAGTCAATTAGCTTTGTTTAAAAGTACAGGATTTGGGGTACCTGGGTGGCTCAGTCATTAAGCGTCTGCCTTCGGCTCAGGTCATGATCCCAGGGTCCTGGGATGGAGCCCCACATCGGGCTCCCTGCTCAGCAGGAAGCCTGCTTCTCCCTCTCCCACTCCCCCTGCTTGTGTTCCCTCTCTCGCTGTGTCTCTCTCTGTCAAATAAATAAATAAAATCTTAAAAAATAAAATAAAATAAAAAATAAAAAATAAAAGTACAGGATTTGATTTGGGGCGCCCGGGTGGCTCAGTCAGTTAAGCGTCTGCCTTCCGCTCAGGTCATGATCCCGGGGTCCTGGGATCGAACCCCACGTCGCATCGGCTCTCTGCTTGGTGGGGAGCCTGCTTCTCCTTCTCCCTGTGCCTGCCTCTCTGCCTACTTGTGCTCTCTGTCAAATAAATAAAATCTTAAAAAAAAGTAAAAGTACAGGATTTGAGGACTGAGTAACCAAACTACTTAGAATTAACTCCATATACAGATTTTCTTTTGTGTCTTAAGACTGCATGCTCTGAAAGGTATATTGTATGGCATTATAGAAAATAAGAAAATACAGACAAGCAAAAGAAAAAAAAAGAAAACTTAATCATAACAATTAAAAAAAAATCTTCTCACAAGGCAGTTGAGTTTTACCAAAAAGCTTGTCAGAAAGAGGAAATATTCCCCAATTCATCCTATGAGGCCAGTATAACCTTAATACTAAAACCAAACGGTATTAGTAAAAGAAATATGTCAATCTTACTCTTGAACACAGGTGTGAAACTCGAAATAAAATACAGGTATCCCTCACAATCGAAGCCTCAACACCAAAAATGAATTTATACAGCACATTTTATTAAAGGTGAGGCTGATATCCTTTGTTATCCCAATTCACCTCAATACTTTATAAAATGTATCAAATGGGGAAAAAAATGCAGTATCTTCCTATGTCCACATTGTCACTATCCATTCCCCAAAAGTCAGGACCTAACTAGTTCTGTGGTTCCCAAACTATGTTCTAAGTCATCCTGAGGTGCCACAGTGAACTCACCAGGGGTGTCAAGGGATGTTTTCAATTTGAAGGAAACAGCAATATAAAACATCTGTCAAACATCACATGCATTCTTTCATGGTTTCAACATTAAATCACACTGCATTCCTTTTGATGACCTATTTGTGAATCTGAGTTTATGGTAGTTGCTGCGATAAAAAGCAATCACCGTGTGAAAATCAACCTGGAACAGGAAATGAGTGTGGCAGTGCCCAGTCTGATTCCAAGATTTGAGAAGTTATGCAATACTTTCAGACGCACACACCTCATTAGAAGTACAGTTGACTCTTCAAAAACATGGGTTTGAACTGTGCTGTGCCACTTTCATTGGATTTTTTAAAATAAATACTGTACAATATATTTTCTTTTTCTTATAATTTTAATAACATTTCCTTTTCTCTAGCTTACTTTATTGTAAAAACATAAACTATGTGTTAATCGACCATTTATATTATCAGTAAGGCTTCCAGTCAAGAGTAGGCTATTAGTAGTTAAGTTTGGGGGATGTTTGTGCAGAGGATCAGTGTTCGAAGTCCCTGCATTGTTCAAGTTCGACTATAATTGCGGTTTTTTAAAAATAAAATGAAAATATAACTTTTTCTTTGAATTCATGTATGTATTTTTTCAAAAAGCTACTAAGCTGTTAGGACATATATACGAAGTTGTTTGAACCTAATTGCAAATAAATGTAGCTGTCAGGTATTTCTTTGGTGTAAGGGCACCGTGAACTGGGGAAGTTTGGGAATTTCTGAAATAGTCATTTAACAGAGCATCCCTTACTACCCAAACTAAGAATCTAAAAAAACGTTATCACTGAAAGATACTTGGATTAGCAAATTGAATGCCCTGATGAACAAAAGATTTATCCATATGAGTTTATGCTAGGAATACAAGTGTGGTTTAACATTACAAAGATATAAATATTATTCACAAAATTAACAGATCAAAGGAGAAAACTCAAATGATCATTTCCATAGCAACTGGTAAAATATTTGATGAAATTCAACATTCCTGTAACACTTTTAGAAAAATCTTGAAGAGAACATCCTTACTTTATAAAGGGTATCTAGAGAACATAGACAGTACTGTAGATAGTACTGTAGATATTTGAAGCATTCACTTTAAAATTAGAAACAAGACAGGGACAGTCACTAACCACCACCTCTATTCCACCTATACAGGCATACATAACAGGGGGAAGGAAAGATGAAAGAACTGGTATGGGAGAAACAAAACTTAGCCAAATGATGGGAAAAGAGAAACTGGATGATCACATATGGCAGATTTCTGTGGGCCAACCCTAAAGGAGGCATACATTACTTCTACTCTTATTCTACAGACTAGAACTCATTTAAATGGACATTCCTAATGCAAAAAAGGTGGAAAGTACAACCCAATCTGTGCCTAGGAAGAACAGGAAGTTTTTAGTGTACATCTAGCCACTCTGTGCCACAGATTAAATTGGAAAATAATTTAGCATTATCTGAAATTGAAAATGCACATACCACATGGCCCAGCAATTCTATTCCTAGGTAGAGATGCTTTTACACATGTATAACCACAAGATATGTATAAGAATACTCATTGCAGTATTGTTCATAACAGAAAAAAACAAAAACAAGTGTGTCAATCAATAAACAATACCATTGCACATTTACAACTAGCCATGAAAATAAATGTACAGAGCAATATAAATGAATCTTAGAAACTTAAAGGAAGATCTTAAGATGAAACATACCATATACCATTTTTTATAAAGTTCAAAAATAAATAAATAAATAGACTATTCTGTTTAGGCATAGATATATATGCAGTAAGACTTATTTTCAAAAATTAGAAGAGGTGGGGGGAGTGCCTGGGTGGCTCAGTCAGTTAAGCATCTGCCTTCAGCTCAGGTCATGATCCTGGAGTCCCAGGATCGAGCCCTGCGTCAGGCTTCCTACTCAGTGGGGAGTCTGTTTCTCCCTCACCCTCTGCTCCTCCCCCCGCTTATGCTCTCTCTCTCTCTCCCCCACTCTCTGATAAAATTTTTAAAAAATTTTTTTGAATTAAACAAAAATTAAAAGAGGGCACGTGGGTGGCTCAGTCGGTTGAGCATTGTTGAGCTCAGTGTTGTTGAGCTCAGTGAGGTGGAGCCCTGACTCAGGCTGTGCACTCAGCGGGGAGTCAGCATGAAGATTCTCTCCCTCTCCCCCTCCCCCCACTCATGCTGGCACTCTCTCCCTCTCTAAAATAAATAAAATCTTTTAAAAAAATTAAAAAATACTAGTCACAAAATTCAGTAGTGTTTACACTTGTGGGAAGACAGGAAGAGGGATGAGTTGAGACAGACATACAAAGGGAGTTTCTGTTATATTGGTAAAATTCCATCTCTTAGGCTGGGTATACATACTACTGCTTGGTTCATATTAACATACTTTTAATGGAGGACAACAATTTTTTATTCAATGGATTAAGGAGATTATAGAATAGTATTTTTTTAATTTTATTATGTTATGTTAGTCACCATACAATACATCATTAGTTTTTGATGTGGTGATCCATGATCCATTGTTTTCGTATAACACCCAGTGCTCCATGCAGTATGTGCCCTCCTTAATACCCATCACCGGGCTAACCCCTCCCCCCTCCCCCCTCCCCCCTGCCCTCTAGAACCCTGTTTGTTTCTCAGAGTCCATAGTCTCTCATGGTTCATCTCTCCCTCCGATTTCCCCCCCTTCATTTTTCCCTTCCTTCCCCTAATGACCTCCATGCTGTTCCTTATGTTCCACAAATAAGTGAAACCATATGATAATTGACTTTCTCTCCTTGACTTATTTCACTTAGCATCATCTCCTCCAGTCCCATCCATGTGGATGTAAAAGTTGGGTATTCATCCTTCTCATGGCTGAGTAATATTCCATTGTATATATGGACCACATCTTCTTTATCCATTCATCTGCTGAAGGGCATCTTGGCTCTTCCCACAGTTTGGCTATTGCGGACATTGCTGCTATGAACATTGGGGTGCATATGGCCCTTCTTATCACTACATCTGTGTCTTTGGGGTAAATACCCAGTAGTGCAATTGCTGGGTCATAGGGTAGCTCTATTTTTAAATTTTTGAGGAACCTCCACACTGTTTTCCAAAGTGGCTGTACCAACCTGCATTCCCACCAACAGTGTAAGAGGGTTCCCCTTTCTCCACAACCTCTCCAACATTTGTTGTTTCTTTCCCTGACCATTTTTGCCATTCTAACTGGTGTAAGGTGGTATCTCAATGTGGTTTTGATTTGAATTTCCCTGATGGCTAATGATGATGAACATTTTTTCATGTGTCTGTTAGCCATTTGTATGTCTTCTTCAGAGAAGTGTCTTTTCACATCTTCTGCCCACTTTTTGACTTGATTATTTTTTTGGGTGTTGAGTTTGAGAAGTTCTTTATAGATCTTGGATACCAGACAGCATGGTACTGGCACAAAAACAGACATATAGACCAATGGAACAGAAGAGAGAACCCAGATATGGACCTTCAACTCTATGGTCAAATAATCTTTGACAAAGCAGGAAAAAACATGCGATGGAAAAAGGACAGTCTCTTCAATAAATGGTGCTGGGAAAATTGGACAGCCACATGCAGAAGAATGAAACTCAACCATTCTCTAACACCATTCACAAAGATAAACTCAAAGTGGATGAAAGACCTCAATGTGAGACAGGAATCCATCAAAATCGTAGAGGAGAACATAGGCAGTAACCTCTTTGACATTGCCCACAGCAACTTCTTTCAAGATACATCTCCAAAAGCTAGTGAAACAAAAGCAAAAATGAACTTTTGGGACTTCATCAAGATAAAAAGCTTCTGCACAGCAAAGGAAACAGTCAACAAAACAAAGAGGCAACCCACAGAATGGGAGAAGATATTTGCAAATGACACTACAAATATAGAATAGTATTTTATGGAGAATAACAATATAAATATTTAAATATATCTATTTATATTCTTATTTATTAACTAAAATATATTGTTGAATACCTAGAGAACTACTACTTAAGAAAAATACTAGTTATTACATAAACATTTAAAAGAATTTAACATTTATTACAGAGTTTACCAGTTGACCATCCGCTTACTTATTCCTAGTCTTCCCCAATCACATGACCATTTAGTAAACTGTACTTAATATAACAACTGAAAGCTACATTGAAGTCTCAGTGCTCTTCCTGAATTTTAATTAGAGTGAGTATTTTTTAAAACTACAGAAGTAGTAACAAGGAACAATTAAGGTGGAGGGGAGGAGACATAATAATTCTAACCAGGTTTAAAGTACATGCAAAGAAAGGAATACTTGTATTCTGACCTCTTGAGTGAGGGTGGGAAGAAGGTGGGACTGTTTTCCAAAGAACAATCTCCAGAGGAATGCCAGTTAATAAAACTGTCACGGAAAGGAGTGGGATTAAGATGCTTAGGAGCTCTTAAATCCTTTTTCCCCAGCACTGTTAAAAATGTAGCTTCACTGACTGATTATAAATGTACAGTATTATTTTTAAAATAATATCGAGGCTACAGAATTATGGAAAGTTATCCAGGTAAACTGCGTTAATATTTTGAATAGTCCGTTCTCCAGTAACTTTCTAAGTGACAAGCCTCCACAATACCAGCTATTTTTTATTGCGAGATGATAATATGTACTGAAACCTTGAAGATAGACTACTTGGAAAGAAAATCAGTTGACTTGATGAAAACTGAGGCAAAGAATATTAACTGAGATACAGAAAATAAATGCAGTTTTATTTCAGTAATTCAAATTCTGTGCATATCATTAAAAACTGCTATAAATGCAATCCGAAGAAGAGATTTACCATGGGACTAAAACAGTAAGAGGCAATAAGGTTTGGAAAACAGAAATCAGAATGGGGCCTGAGAAGCACACACAGGAAGAAATACTACCATTGAAAAAGGCTCCTATCTGGAAAGAAAGCAAGAGGAGGAAGGCCAAAGCGCAGGGACAATGGTAGGAATATGTGGCTCTGGACCAAGGAACATCCCCGTTGTTAGGACTGTGGGCAAAGCAAAGTAATGAAAACAAAAGCATACACAGTGTGACGACAAAATAAAGAACAACAGATGGAAAATAAGAGATAATCTCAGTGTTACTTTCAAGAAGTGACCAATACTTTCATGGATTTTTTTGAGACTGACAGACTAAAGAGAAGGGGAGTAAGAAAAAAGGTAAATACAACTAACTGAAGCTACAGTTTCAGGTCACCAGGGCTCCAGTGTAAACAGTAGGACTAAGGCTGAGGCATATAAAAATGATTAACCACACACAATAAGCAAGTAAAAGGGCTGTGTATAAATTATAAACTAATCCAAATTAACAAAGCTTTCTTTTAAAACACGCAGTACATTTTGGTCATAGCTAAGCCTCCAACTTGTGGGGCTTTCCACTTGTCCCATTAGCTCCACTATGGAAGATGCTCCAAATCCTATTTTATGAGAGCTTAAATCTGACATATTTCATAAATTCTTCCCAGAAAATAGCTGTAAATACCTTCCCATTTTGAACTTCTACAGTTTTTTTTTTGTCTTTGTCACAGTAGATACTAACTACACAATTGATAGAAATGATTTACCAGCAGTTTGATATCTTTGGATATTAAATTTTATACTATAAATTTTGTAACCAAAGTATGCTGGCCTCACCAAGTAGAATAAAATTCCTTAAGGGGCACCTGGGTGGTGCAGTTGGGTAAGTGTCGGACTCTTGGTTCTGGCTCAGGTCATCACCTCAGGGTGGTGGGATCAAGGCCCATGTGGGCTCCAGGCTCCACGCTAGCCACTCAGCACAGAGTTTGCTCGAGATTCTCTCTCCCTCTGCCCCTCCTCATTGCACTTGTGTTCTCTCTCTCTCTCAAAAAAATAAATAAATCTTTTTTAAAAAATTCCTTAAAAGAAGGTACTCTCTTTTATGCCTCAGAGTGGATGCTGGGAATAACAGAATACACTACAGTAAGTCTTACCTCATGGAATATCTACTAAGTCATGCAGATACATCATTCATCATGTTCCTGCCCACCTTCTATACTTCCACATCACTATCGAAATTAACAACATCATTCTTATAGTGCCAGACAGCCAGTTTAGGCAAACTTAGCATATCCATTCTCTCTCATCTTTGTCTGCAACACGAAATCACAAAGTTCTACAGCAATCTCTAAGAGACTTGGATTCTCTTTCTATTTATAAATCTTTGTACAGGTTCTAATCTCCTGTGTTTGGGGGCTTAGAAACCACTCTAGCCGTTTATACATGCAGAACAGTATCTGCAAGAAATGTTTTTATTTAATCACTTCCCTCCTAATTAACTTTCAGAAGTTTGTTGTTGTTTTAATTGTATAGCTTAACAGATGTAAAATGTATACTCAAGGCCCCCTTTCAGTTTTTCCCTGCCTTTCCCTCCTGAGCCTCTCAAAAGGCCTTTGGTATTCTACGTATTGGGATTATCCCCCAACTCCATATATGTATATGTAGCATGCACACATTCTTCAAAATTTGATCAAAATGCATATTCTTTAAAAATATTTTCCTAAATTTACCCCATTCTGATCACCGTTCCCTGAAAATTTCCTAATTTATATAGTATATAATACTTGTTCATATGCTTCAACTGTTTTCCTATGTTGCACTTAAATAAGATTCTAATATTCAAATACAGTCCCGGCCATAGCCACCCATGCATGTTTCTTTTTTAACTTATTAATATTCTTTATACAAATTTCAATTTTTCCATAGCTGATTTCTTTATGAAAATGCTGAGGAATCTTTTTCCCACTGAAATTAATCACCTACTTGGTACCTATGATGGTTAATTTTACATGTCAACTTGCCTAAGCCAGTACCCAGATATATTGTCAAACACCAATCCAGATGTTGCTATGAAGGTTATTTTTTTTAAATGAATTAACATTTTTTTCTATGTGACAAGCCCTGTTTTTATTATACTTTCATTTAAAAAAAAACTTTTTTCTTATAGAAACTTTTATACACAGAAATAGAATACAGTAAATCCCTATATCACCATTACCCAGCTTTGGCAATTATTAATGTTCTGCTGATCTTGTTCCACCTACTGTAGGCATGGAGAGGAGGAGTATTTTAAAGCAATCCAGGACATCCTATTTGTTTGACCCATAAAAACTTCAATCTATACAGAAAGAACAATTTTTAAAATGGAACAATACCAACTATCATAACCAATAAAATTACAATTCCTTCCTACCATCTAATACCTCTTTCATTTCAATTTTTTTTCTGTCTGTCTAACAAACAAAGACCATCTTTTTGTAACTGGTTTGATCTAATCAGGATCCAAATGAAGTCTATAGCATTGGGATATATGTCCCTTAAACTTCTTTCACTTTTTGCAATAGTAGTTCTTCTTTTTTTCTTTTTCTTTTCTTTCTCTCTTATAGACATTCTGACTCCGGATTTGGTTGAAGATCAATTAACATTTAAATCAGTAGATTCTGAGTAAAGCAGATTATCTTCCATAATATAGGCGGGCCTCATCCAATCAGTTGAAGGCCTTTAAAGAAAAAAGACTGAAGTCCCCCCCGGAAAGAGGTAATTCTGCCTGTAGCCTAACTTCAGACTTGAGCTGCAACATCAACATTTTCCTGGGTGTACAGCCTGCCAGCCTGCTCTGCAGATCTGAGATTTGCCAACCCCCATAATTACGTATACCAATAAAATCCATCAATCAATCAACCAATCTCTCTGGAGACATACTGGCTCTGCAAAACCATTATACAGTACCCCAGAGTTTAAAATCTTGCTTGGTGAGTATAGAGGACCCAAAGATAGGTCCCTCATGTCCCTCAATCAATTCATTCAAGAAATATATGAGCATCTGCTGTGTGCTACATTCTGAAGATTCAAAGTTGATCTAGATCCTTGTCCTCAAGGACTTGTAAATAGGGGAAGTTTAGTTGAGGAAAGAAACAATACAATAATAACGCAATAAGTTATAATGCAATAAATATAAGGTTATGAGCTCAGGATACTAATCATGGGAGCACGGGAAGGAGGGAG
This sequence comes from Callorhinus ursinus, assembly GCF_003265705.2. Classification (NCBI taxonomy): domain Eukaryota; kingdom Metazoa; phylum Chordata; class Mammalia; order Carnivora; family Otariidae; genus Callorhinus; species Callorhinus ursinus. The sequence goes on along the minus strand of NW_027397072.1, from coordinate 20,173,182 downwards.
GGGCAGGACACAACTGAGGTTCCTGCATTAATTGAATCTTACTGCCTATAACTAAAATATTTCATCGTATAATCCCCCTTGAAAACCAATTACATACTTTATATGTTTAAATATAAAAATAAATACATTTTAAAAGATATAGAATGTGAAAACAAATGCAAAAGAAATACTACATTGTTAGTATTCCTTTGGAGTGATTTTTTTTTTATATATAAGCTGAACTGGCTAAGGAATCTTAAAATAGGATTCATGTTGAAGAATCTTGTTTCAGTTTTAAAAGCCAAACTGATTAACTGGGACTGGGAAGATATTCACAAAATCTCACAGTTCATAAATCTCAAGCATACCATGTAAAATGAATATTATAAAAGGGATTAGCCTTTAATTCTTTGAAATGTAGTAAGATATTAAAACATAAAATCCTTATTTTGAAAGCATCTTAAGCATATATGAAAAGTGATTACAATTTAAGTTCATTTAAGAATACTTCAAATTGGGCAACTGGATGGCTCAATATGTTAAGCCTTCAGCTCAGGTCATGATCCCAGGGTCCTGGGATCGAGTCCCACTTCGGACTCCCTGCTCAGTGGGGAGTCGGCTTCTCCCTCTCCCCTTGCTTCTGCCCCCTGCTCATGCTCTCTCTCTCTGTCAAATAAATAAATATTTTAAAAAATAAAAACACTAAAATTAAAATAAATTTAAAAAAGAATACTTCAAATTAATTTGCTATAGCTTTAACACTTGTAACTATGCTACTTTATATTACCAAATAATATAAAAATTCAGGATCTATGCTCACAGTGAGAAATGTGACTACAAATTCAAACATAAAAAAATCATTAACTTAAGAACAATAGTTATATCTCAATCAGACAGTGAAGAGTGATAAACAAAAATCTTGGTTTTTTTAGCTTTGGTGCTTATTTAAATAAGAAAATTTCTTTAATTCCCAGTAGTCTGAGAATCTGTAATATTTCATAACTCTGTCAACTGGCATACTAAGGACTATCATACAAAAACTCCTATCAGTATTATTATATAACATTTTCTTCTCTGGGTTAGTGATTAGAAAGAAAAACATTTTCCAGGGTGCCTGGGTGGCGTAGTCAACTAAGAGTCTGACTCTTGGTTTCAGCTCAGGTTGTGACCTCAGGGTCGTGAGATCGAGCCCTCCATAGGGCTGCAAGGTAAGCGAAGAGTCGGCTTGAGATTCTCTCTCCCTCCCTCTCCCTTTATTCCTCCTGCTCATGCGTGCTCTCTCTCTCTCTCTCTCTAAAAGAAATAAATAAATCTTTAAAGAAAAACACTTTTCAACATTAAACTGCTGATATTATTAAATTAATACAATCTCACAAACCTACATCCCCATAGTAGGCACACAACAAATATATGCTAACAGAATGAATGATATGTCCCTAAACTCTACTTCAACATGGACACTGCCAGAGGTATAATTTTTTTGTGAAGATTAAGAGATTTTCCTTTGGGACTACAGGGACTTCCATATATCCTCCCTCTAAGAAACTACATAAACTAGCATCAGACTAATATTTCATGAAACTACTGCAGCAAATTATTCAAGATCTCTGCTGTGCCCACAAAAGCTTTGTATTCAAATAAAAATACCTTGCCATCAAGTTGAAAGCTCAACAACCTTTGTGCTGAGGCTGGAAGGCTAAAAAGGCCCTAAGAAATCTATCAGGATACCACAAGAGCCCTGCTGGGTGCTCTGCTAATCCTTGGGTAAGTCATTAACTTCCAGGGGCTTCAATTTACTCACCTGTAAAAAATGGACATTGGTCACTCCAAAAGTCTATGATTAAGTGATTCTAGAACAAAAAGCAAATTTACCTTCAATATTCCTGTGGAGGGTACAATGCTTCAGAAGTCCTATAAAAGTGGTTTTTTTTTTTTTAAAGATTTTATTTATTTATTTGACAGAGAGAGACACAACGAGAGAGGGAATACAAGCAGGGGGGAGTGGGAGAGGGAGAAGCGGGCGGGGAGCCTGATGCGGGGCTCGATCCCAGGACCCTAGGATCATGACCTGAGCCGAAGGCAGATGCTTAACACCTCCCAGGCGCCCCTATAAAAGTGGTTTTTAACCTTGTTTGCTGATGGACAGCTTTGAGACTCTACTAAATGCTACGGACACTTCATCTAAAAAGAATTCCCACATGGGAAAAAAATTTTAATATAATATCAGGAGAGTTTAATGACCCTCTGAAGGGGTCCATAGAACTCATGTTAGATATTTATGTTTTATAAATTTAAATAGAATTCAATAAACTGGAAACATGTTAGTAAGTTTGAAAACAAAGCAGCACTTTGCACCTGGTTCTTTTTTATTAACAAACTAAATTTTAAATTTCAAACAACAGTAAAGAGGAATCAATTATTTTTATAACTATCAAAGTGAAACATGGTTTTAAAGAACTCAAACTACTAGCTTAGAACATTAAACTATCTTGGTAAATCAGAGTTCCAGATAAGTGATATCCAAACCATTATGATTATATGTCAATCTCAATTCTGATGAACCAGATGTAATTTATTAAAACATTTATTTAGGATTCCAAACTTAAACATATATTCCATTTGATTCTTTCTGTGTACAACCCATTTGGAGATAGGCCTTCAATAAAAATATAAAACTAAATACAAAATACTGACTTGCTAAAATGGCTTCAATTTCTCAAAGATTACCTAGCAATCGTGTACTTCAAAAGTTGAGCATAACTAATTTGTAGTTAAGACTGGTTAAGTTTGTTGAGTTATATGAATGTGTTCATTATACTACAAAAGAAAGGAAAGTTAACGAAAAAATTTAAAACACTTCTCCAATGTAAAAGGAAAGAAAGTAGAGGGGCCTGACTTATCACATACTGGAAGAAAAGGAACAATTACACAAATCTGCAGAGATTAAATATAGGCAAATAATGCTGGTGTTAAGGTTTAACAAATCATCTTCAGAATAAGCCAAAAGGATGCTAATATCTGCTCTTTTAGTACGGTTTCCAATGTAGACCTTTTGTGCAAGCTTCTCTTAGGATTTCTCTCATCTAAAACGGGTCCCCCAGGGAATCAGCAAGAAGAAATTCTATGATTATTTTCTGATGTGATAAAGGGAGAGGCCTTTTAAGGAAAATAATGACTCTGCCCCAATTGTGATGCACACTATTCTCTATCAGAAATATAAAAGTAAAATGGCTGTAATTTCCAATGTATTTCTTTTGTCTTTTTAGTTAAAGCATATCTTCTTAAGGAATTTTTTCATTAAGTTATGAAATAATAAATTATTTTTATTACAAATTAGAAATCATAGTTTATTCAGTTTACAAGTGAAAAACATTTAAACACATTTATGTAACCTACTTAGAACAACACAGATTCTGGATTCTTCAATGTTCCACTTACAAATTAAATTACTCAGGGGCTGTGTCTACTTGAATAACTGCACATTTACCTGGAAATGAGGCAGATATCTAGAACTTAGTCTATAATCATCTTTACAAACCTAATTTATAGTCTAGATTCTTACTTCTATCAAAGAATGGTACACTTACTAAAAATTGCAAAGATATCAATAGCAGAATTAAATAAGAATTTAGAACTAATGTTTCTCTCCTCTTCAGCTTTGGTTTTCTAAGTCCTCCTTAAAGATACACTGGGCAAGGCCTTACAGAGTAGGATTCATGTGTGAATGCATGACAGCAGGAAATTAGTCAAAACACCACGGTTTTACTCCCCAAATTTGTCAATAACCTGCTCTTGTGACATGTGGTATTATAGGACAACTTCTCAGAAACTCAGTTCTGCCATGTGTAAAATAAGGATGTTGGAGCAGATGATCTCCAAGATCACTTCCAATTCAGATACTTATGTAAATCTACATTTATGTGAGTATAAAAATGAGTAACAAAATTAGAATAAGTCCATATGAGACTATGGTCACAAGTATATATGTAGGAATAAAAAATGGAAAAGAAATGTACAAAAAAAAAAAAAAACCTCCAGTCCACAATGTTTACATTTAAGGTTTCCTTTCACAGTTTAGATTGGGGCTTATGATTAAAAAGGGCCCAGAAAGCCATGTTCATCCAAATCCCCAGAACCCTCTTTTCATGCTGCCACTATTCTAATGTCCACAAAGAGTATAACCTAAGAGTGTGCTTTCCTCCCATTATAACCATTCCCACATCTGGTCCAAGATGAACTGATCCAGTCCATCTAGATCCCAGGTTGACAAACTTTTCTGTAAAGAGCCAGTTAGTAAATATTTTAGGTTTTGCAGGCTATATGGTCTCTATAGCAACTACTCAACTCTGCCTTCAGAGTACAAATGCAACCTCTGACTACACAAACTAATGAGTATGGTGGCTGTGTTCTAATAAAACTTTATTTACAAAAAACAGGCTGCAGGCCAGATTTGTCCCACTGGCTGTACTTTGCCAACATCTGGTCTAGATCACATCAAGAAACCAGATGGTATAAACCAGCTGTAAGTGAAGGTGGCATAGTTTCAGAATAGAAAATCACTACAAAGAAAACAATTATGAGTCATTTTAAAATTTAAAAGAATCCTTTCAGCCTAGTATAAGAGAGCATGATAGAGTAGAAGCTACTACCTATGCAGGTATTCAATACATACTAGAGGCTTAATAAATATAGATGTCCTCTCCCTTCTCAACAGTGTCATCCCTCAAGATAGCATTTGCTGCCCAGCCTTCCTTCTAGAAATCACTTACTCTGGCCCTCTGACAAAAGCCGGCCCTTGATTCTTCTTGATCCTGGCAAGCATGCTCCTGGTACCACTGTATCAAGGTTTTAGTGCTCTTTCATTCCCTTTTCACCCCATTAACCTAAACCTGCAACTTCACATTCTTTTCCATCTGGGCCTTAAATCCCAGTATTACTATCACTCACTATGGACCCAGGGAAGGTGGTCAGGAAAAAAAGAAAAGAAAGAAAAGGAGAGAGAGAAAGTAGATTCTGGTGGAGGGCAGGGAAGTCGTAGCATTACCTCTCTTTCCTGACTCTAAAAAGGAGCCAGGTGCTAACTTACTGTTAATTTAAATGAAAATGTTGTCTACTCTAGTGAGAACAAAGAGCATTTCACTTTATGAAAAGTGCTCCCTAATGAAAGAACTTAGTTCTAACAGGGGGGAAAAAACCAGAGTAAGCTTTATTCTTATGCTTTTATCTAGATCATTTCTGCCTCCAGCTGTGAAACTGACTGAGGTTTTTAAAGCTCTAAGCAGCCTCTACTAGTAACCATGGTTACTGCTTCAAAACAGTACAAAAAAAAGTAGGAGGGGATAGCAATTTGAGGAGAAAAACAGTTTTCTTGATTTTCATCAAATGAAGCTATAACAACAAGAGATAGGTTGATGGCTGGGCAAGGGCCTCAAGACTATCACTTCTCCACAGAGCTGCTGAGGTACTTGATCCCTCAGCCTTACAGGTCTAGAACCTCAACGAGTCATTTTACCTTATCCAAGAATGATCCCCAAAAGCTAATTTCATCATTTACAATGGACAACATTGTATAAACTCAACTGATATTCTTGAATTTGCTTTGCAGCAGAAGCCTACTTGGAAAAAAGAGGGCAAGGTTGCTTAGAAGTATATAAATCTGAGCCTAAGAAGCTACCTATTGTTTTCATATAAAGCTGCCCAAGTAATGCTTCTCAATCTTTGTTAGTCAAAAGGCTTCCATGAGGGGCGCCTGGGTGGCTCAGTCGTTAAGCGTCTGCCTTTGGCTCAGGTCATGATCCCGGGATCCTGGGATCGAGCCCTGCGTCAGGCTCCCTGCTCAGCGGAGAGCCTGCTTCTCCCTCTCCCACTCCCCCTGCTTGTGTTCCCTCTCTCGCTGTATCTCTCTCTGTCAAATAAATAAATAAAATGTTTAAAAAAAAAAAGGCTTCTATCAAATGTTCCTCTTTTCAAATCCCTTAGCAACTTCCTCAGTTTTCATTTATATACAGTACCTCCCATGTTTCAGGCACTGTAAAAGATACTGGATTACATCACAATAAAGAAAATAGACACAACTCATGCCTTTATGGGGTTTACAGTCTAATGGAGAAGAGAAACATCAGATACACGATGACAAATTGTGTCAACATGCTATGAAGGAAAAAAAAACCAAAGGATTTTTTTTATATATCAAACAGCTTCTTTGATATATAAACGTACTTAATGTTGACAGCTATTGATGCTGGGTAACAGATACACAGCAATTCCTCATACTCTCTACTTTGGTATATGTTTAGAAATTCTCAAGATAAAAGTTTAAAAGTGCAAGATATAAGGAGAGACCTGAAAGATAAGCAGGTGCTAAACTGGCAAAGGCTGCCAGAGAAGACTGTTCTCTGGGTCAAAGGAAGAAGATATGCCTCAATCCAGAGAACCTGGGAGCTTGGCACACTACAGGGATTAAGGCTGCAACAACAGCTAAAGATCTTTCACATCCACAAGCTACAGATGAAAAATATTCCAAATAGTAATAATGGAAGTTACCTTTACTGAGCCTCCACTAAATGCCAGGCAGTGTGCTAAGGGTTAATGTGCTTTGTCTCATATGTATCTCAGAACAATCTGTTAAGAAAGGTACAATTATTCCTAGTTTGCAGAGGAGGACACTGAAGATCAGGTAACGTGCCTACATCTGATTCCAGAACCTGTGATTTTTCTTAACTACAATCACATATTCTGCCTACCACATATCCAGATGCCACTATTAATTATTAAGTTTTACTCAAGAGTTCTAAATTATTGTTCCATCTCAACAATTAACTGACCGTGTGCTTAAGTCAAGTCACTTCACCTTTGGGCATTTCACAAAATGAGACCAAATCAGATGATATTAAGGTGTTCTTAGCTTTTAAACTCTATGCCTTTATGACTATATTACTAATTTTTTTCCATATCAGAAGTTTATACCTATCATATTTGGTAGATCATATGGACTAATTCAAGCAATTGTCTAAATTTGAACAACTCATTAATTAATCATTCTACAGTCACTGGTCATCTTTGTGCCAGGTACTCTTCTAGGTATTAGAAATACAGTAGTAAACAAAACAGTTGAATATCTCTACCTTTATGGCACTTAGAATTTAGTGGGGGGAAAGAGACAATAAATGAAACAAATAAGTAAACAATACAGTACATTAGGATATGGTAAGGGGACGCCGGGGTGGCACAGTCGGTGTCCTATTCTTGGTTTTGGCTCCGGTTGTGATCTCAGGGCTGTGGGACTGAGCTCCTGTCAGGCTCCACACTCAGAGCAGAGTCTACTTGGAACGCTCTCTCTGCCCCTCCCCCATCTCTAAAATAAAATAAACAAATCTTTTTTTAAAAAGAAGTATATGGTAAGTACTATGGAGAAAAATAAATCAGGGAAGGAGTTGGCTGATTCCCCCCCCCGCCCAACTATAAGCAGGACTATGTCAGTCACTAAGGCAAATAAAGACAAACAGAACCTGAGTCCCTGCCATTGAGCTGATCACACTCTAGTAAACACAAATATGAGGAATTTGAGAAAACCAATGAACAAAGTACCATGGGAACACACAGGACACAGCCATAAGCCAGAAGGAACTGTACTACAAGCTGGATTTGCTCTTTTAAACACAAACAACAAAATCAAAAAGAAAAAGAATCATGTAAAAAGAATATGAGACCTATATTTTAAAGCCACATTCCAAAATTTTGTAAAACCTTACTGATAAATATTTAAAGAAAATACAAAAAAATAGAGACATAGACTATTTTCTTGTTTGGGAAAATTATTATTAAGACATGAAATGATCCACAAATTACAGGCTTAATACAAATCAAATAAAAATGAAAATATTTTTCAGAAACACAATCATAAGAATCTATACTAAAATTAAAAGGGTAAGAGGGTAAATGTGTAAGAAAAAACAAAGAAATTTTTAAAGAAGAGTAATGAGGGTAGATATATCCTAATGATTATGAAAACAGTTATTAAAATACTTTTCCCATTTGCATTTCCTTCTACTGACTTCCCTACTATTCTATAATAGCATCATGTGGTTGGAGAAGTTTGGGAATATGAAGAGAAAAATATTTAATATTCACCTGAATTTAAAAAAGGGTTTTGCAATAAGATAAAAGCCTTGAAAAACGAAACCTGAAAGACAGATTATAGGTTTTTCCACATTATAGAGCAGATATTCCTTCTGCTCATGACAGCTACAATGTAAGACTTGCTACCTAGGGTAGAAGGAGGATCAAACCTAGAGAAAGTGTGAATTAAAGCTCCAATTCCTAATTCTGGCCAGAGGACTATGGGATAAAAAAGTGAGACAGAGACAGGCGAAGTGAGTAGACCAATATTCCCATTGTTCTGTTCAGGCAGAGGCTGCAAAAGGAAAAAATGTTTGATGGAATAAGGAAATCTGGGAGTTAGAATGGCTTCTGCTCTCCTTCCCGCTGAGATTGTGCCAAGTGTCTGCCTTCCGGGAGCATCCCCCCACACACATACCACCGAACTCTCACCTCCCCTCTATACACACCCCACAGAGGCTGGAGATAACCACCAAAAAATATACACAGAAGCATGATCAGATTGAGGAAGGGTGTGAGATCAGCTCTGGAGTCTCCCTTTTCTATGCAGCATGGAAGGCACTGGGAAATTCCTGAGGGCTCTAAAGTAGTACAGTAAAGGTAATTAAAGATGCTGGATGGTGAGTTTGCCAGAAGAGGTCACTGTGATTAAGAACAAAGTTAACTCCAGGGTAGAGGTCTGGAAAAGAGACCACCTGGCTAGGGGGCCAATGCGAAGCCCTAGCCAGACCTCAGGTTATCTCTGACACCTGGGAATGTGGCCAATGCATCCTGGGAACCAAGAGAACAGATCTCAAGTAACATCAGTTGTAAACTTCAGCCAGACATCTGAAAAACACCCAAGGACAGTTCTGGTAGCACCACAGTAGTCACAATTCCAGGCAGTAGCACAACCACTTACACCAAAGGGGACACGAGACAGTAACCAGAGGAGACAGCACATGGACCACAGGTCCTGACACCCTTCTACCACTACAAGGTCACACAAGCCATGGACATCCAACCCACAAGTCTGGATTCCACGGCAGGAAGGTGTGAGAGAAGAGATGATATCTGAATGACTCGTATCCAAACAGAGACCGAAATATCCAAAGAGATTAATTTAAATTACTGGATAAGACTTGGTTTACCAGACTGAAGACTGGTACTCTTCCTCTAGTTGCCCAGTGACCAGGGTCCATCAAAATGAAAAAATGAGTTATAAAGAAGCTACATTTTTCTTTGCACTCCTGAGTATGAATAAGTGGCAATCCTGCTACAGATTTTATGATGTTTAAGTGAGAATTCAAAATGCCTCTTGACACATTACAAACCAACATCACTTTAAAACTAACAGTGGCTTTCTAGTTCAAGATGGCAGCCTGAGCCCATTCATCGACCTCTTCCCTGTCTTAAATACCTCGTGTCAGAAGAGCCTGTGAGTGTAAGCAGACCACAGAACGACTGAGTAAAAAACCACCAAAGATGACCGGTACAACTCTGATGGTAAACCAGCATATACTATGAGTCTAAAGTCTTTGTCAGAGGACTTAGAGAGTGAACTTTGAGACGGAGGTAACAGGCTAGAGACAATCTCTATGGGGGGGGGGGGGAGACAACTCAGAACTAATCAGAACTCTCCCTGCATATAAATCCCTTCCCTACAGCTGAAACTGAGGGAGGGACAGGTTCCAGCTTGTTAGCCTTGACTCTGCAAGTGCCTGATAAAGAAAAAGGGAACTCCACTTCCCATTCACCAGAGAAAGTAGAAAGCCATCTGCAGAGTCCTGTGGTCAGTCCTGAAGAAGACAATGCTTTGTAAAGAAGAATACTGACCTTTCTAGAATTACACCAGTTACCAAGATGTTAACAGCATCAGAATCTTATCTAAGTGTTTAGGAGTCCCACCCCAGACTTACTGAATCAGATCTTTTGTGAGGCCAGGAATTTGCATTTAAACTTGGTCCCCAAGGGACTGTTATATATATTCAAATTGATAACCACTGATTCAGACCTATTTGAAAATACTGTAGGGGTGCCTGGGTGGCTCAGTTGGTTAAGCGGCTGCCTTCAGCTCAGGTCATGATTCCAGGGTCCTCGGATCAGGTCCCGCATCGGGCTCCTTGCTCAGGAGGGAGCCTGCTTCTCCCCTGCCTGCCGTTCCCCCTGCTTGCGCTTGCTCTCTGTCTCTCTCTCTCTCTGTGTCAAATAAATAAATAAAATCTTAAAAAAAGAAAATACTGTAAAGAAGAATAGCTAAGACTTACCAGCTATTTAATAAAAACTAAGAGGCACTAAGGTGAAAAAGCAAGGGCACAATGACCCAAAGAAAAGAGAGTAAGGTAACAAAAAGAAACAAAAGGTCTTTAATTTTAATTGGTATCTTCAGAGAGATTCAAGAAGCGAATATATTCATAAAACAAGAAAAATCTGTTCATAAAATGCAGTAATCAAGGAACAAGAAAGAATTTTTAGAAAACAAAAACAAAAATTATTTTCAAAATGAAATAACTTGACTTTGAGTGAAGGCCAAGAAAGTAGTAAGCCCATTGACTACAGCGATCTCTCCCACTGAATACAACTAAAAGCTCTGGAGAGAATACAAAAACCAACTACCTGAAGACTCTAAAAAGTAAACAATGGCAGGAGCATTGAGGAGGGAAGTCAAAACTTAAACGAACAATCAATTTAGTGGTGAGTTTACTCTTCATCTACCACTTTGACATGAGGATGGGCAGAGTCCCAGAATTATGCCGCAGGCACACACAGCAAAAACTCCAAGAGAAACCCCCTCTTTCTAGCCAGAGTAAAAGGGGCATCTGTGAGCTGGGAAGTGTATGTGTGTTATGTGTGTTGGGCCCGGGCGCGGGGTGGGGGGTAGTTCCCAGTTCCTTTTTTTTTTCTCTCTCTCTCTTTGCCCTGAAGCCAGCCCAAGTCACAAAGCTATACCTCAGACAGAACACTTAAAAGCCTAAGAGAAAACCTGTCCATCCGTCCCTAAGGAACTAGAGAAAGGAGCCAGGATACTATGAAGAGTACAGGAGAAATCCTCATGATGTATTTTTCTTTTTCCTTTATTACTTCAACCCAGGAGGGTCCCAATGGGGTACAACTATGTAACAGTAGAGAGGGGCAGTGTTAAGACTCAAGGAAGGAAACCCCAGCTTTCTAGTGAGAAGGCCAGGAAAAAACTCCTGGGAGCCAGAGCACACAAGGAAAGTCCCCAGGAGTACCGGGGCAGAGAAGACGTCTTGCATACATACAGAAGCTGCATGAAGAAGTACAGCAAATGCTGGAGGAACTGAACAATGATATAACATGACTGACCATAAAGATACAATATAGCGATACCAATTTTTCTCCAAATATATCCTTAACTTGATGCAATTCTAATCAAAATCCTTCAAATTCTTATTCGAGGAACTCTGAATGCTTATTTCAAAACTTCTACACATAAAAGGAAATCACAAAATTAAAGGCAAATAAAAAGGGTAAACATATTTGCAAAAAATATGACAAATATTCTTAACATATTAAAAACAATTTTTTAAGATATTATTTATTTATTTATTTGACAGAGAGGCAGAGAGCACAGGTAGGCAGAGGGGCAGGCAGAGAGAAAGGGAGAAGCAGGCTTTCTGCTGAGCAGGGAGCCCGATGCAGGGCTCGATCCCAGGATCCTGGGATCATGACCTGAGCCGAAGGCAGTCACTTAACCGACTGAGCCACCCAGGCGCCCCAACATATTAAAAATTTATACACAATGATTTAAAAACCTGTAAGACTCTGATAAATAAGTGGATAGAGGATCCTAAACACAAAGAAACAAATAGCATTGTGCATCTACCAATTCTGCGAATGCTGGGGATAGGAGATCACCTGATGTGATAATGTGGCAAAAGAGGCATACTCATTTGTGGACAGTGAGGAAAAGGTGACAGGATCTTATTAGGCAGCAATCTGACATTAAGGAACAAGAACCTTAGAAAATGCTGATGCTCTCTCAAATTATTACAAGTTAGGAGTGTCTTCAATTCTAGACTCACATCTGACAGCTATGTGAGACTATGCAAGTCACGTACCATTTTGAGCGGCAGTTTCTTCACTGTAAAATATGAATACAAACCACTAATGTTCAAAGTTGTTGTGATATTTTAAAAAGTATCAAAGCATGTAAAAATGTCTTAAAAACTACAGAGCAGAGGGTTGACCCAAACTCTGTGAACTCTGGGGGATTTTAGAAGATCCTTGAAACACCTGATGAAACAATGTGTGAATGTTTGTGAAAAGGAACTGCATACGGTTTTTTTTTTTTAAAGATTTTATTTATTTATTTGTGAGAGAGACAGAGAGAGCACAAGCAGGGGGAGAGGCAGAGGGAGAGGGAGAAGCAGACTCCCTGCTAAGCAAAGAGCCCAATGCGGGACTCGATCCCAGGACTCTGGGATCATGACCTGAGCCGAAGGCAGACGCTTAACCATCTGAGCTACCCAGGCACCCCAGAACTGCATACAGCTTAAAGTAGACCCTCCAATGGGTTCCAGAACCAAAAGACAATTGAAAACCAGTACAAGCAAAGAGCAAAATCAAAGTGAAGATATTCTTTCCAGTGTCCAGTGTTGATACCTAACACACTTTAGGCCTAAATCAAACTCACTATAAAAATCCAGGTAGTATTTAAGATGATATTAAACTTAACCTTATTTATTTCTAAACCCCTCAGAGTAGTATTTAGTGATTTCTTAGTATATTTTTAAAAGATTTTATTTATTTATTTATTTATTTGTTTGCTTGTTTGTTTTGAGAGACAGAGAGAGTGAGAACAAGGCCGGGGGGGGGGGGGCACAAAGGGAGAAGAAGAGACCCTCAAGCAGACTCCGTGCTCAGTATGGAGCCTGACACAGGGCTCGTTCTCATGACCCTGAGATCATGAACTGAGCCGAAACCAAGTGTAAGACACTTGACTGACTGAGCCAACCTGGTGCCCTGATTTCTTAGTGTATTAATTCATTCTGATTTATCTGTAAAAAGAACTTGAAGTTAGGAAAACAATATGACAGTCAGTTGTATGTATCTACCTGGATCAATCACATGAAAGTAATGCAATCTACTTTGGAAAATGGGGCAATAAATAAATTTAATATATTTAAAATAGTATATGATAATTACACATATCTTAACTAATTCATTAATATATGCATAATTAATATGTAAACCACACAGGGACATTTCTCCTGAAGCAAACAAAAACTAGAGATTTTATGTATATATTTTCAATAAAATGGGATATAGAAAATTATCATTTTCTCCAAAATAATTAAGAGATTAATTCTAAAACTTCCATTTCTAGATGATGAACCATTTTTATTAAAAAAAAATTTTAAAGCCCTAAAATGTAAGCCACTGTGATAAAATTCTACCCACTCAAGCATATGGCAAACAGACTAAAAGGAAATTTTAACTATAATGAAAATTAAACAATTAAGAATTAAAAGTACTTGAAGACTTCCACTTCTGGGAAGGTGGAATAGATATATTTTTTACCTATTCCTTCGACAAAAATAAAAGTAAAAGTCCTGTACATCATATATAACAAACATAAGAATACTCTAAAGGTAGAGAGAGTGAAGGCAGACCAGGTAGGGACCTCAGGGTCCAAAGAAAATTACATGGTAGTGAGTTCTATGGGTTTTCTTTTGTGCCTTAAATATCTCAGTCTAGGAGTTGAAGAAGCTGGCACCTGGAAATACCAACGGACCCACACCTCTCAGAAAAACAACCAAACAAACAAATAAAACAAAAGCCTATTCTACTTAGCCAAAAGATCAGAAAAGGGACAGTCTAGACAAAAGCTGTTATACCCAGACATCACAAAAAATTTAAAAAGCTGTGGACCCACGCCCCACCAACAAAGGTCAAGGGGGAGGCTAGACTTCCACCCTTGCCAAGCTGTAACAGGGAGCCCCACACTACTAACCACAGTCGTGTCACAGAAAGCCAGCTGGGAGCCTTGGTGTCAGCCAAGACCACCTGGAGAACTTGGACACTCACCTGGAAGTAACAAGGTGCCCCTCTCCCTCCCTATGATAGGCTGGTATTGGGAGAGGCCTCGTGAAGTCAGGCCTTTCACCACTGCCCAAGAGAAACTGGCCCTCCCCACGGAGGCCATGTGGAAGGCAGTACTGAGGCACTCCTGACCCTCCTAGCCAGGGAAAAGTCAGTGGAAGCTAGAACTCCCATCCTTGACCAACAGTAATGAAGAATTTCCTTCCAACCTGAGAGTTAAAGGAGGCAGAATGAGCTACCTGGACTTCTATCGGCACCAGGCAGTAATGTGGCAGCAAAGCACTCCCCTCCTCATGCTGGAGCTGGGCCAGAGGAAGCCAGCTAAATCAGAATGTTTAGATAAAATCCAGGGTCTCAGAACATAATACTCAAGATGTCCAGGTATCAAATGAACATCATTCATCATACCAAGAACCAGGAATATCTCAAACTGAATGAAAAAAGACAACACACAGATGTCAATATGATGATGATGGAGATGTTAAGATTATCTGAAAAGGGTTTTTAGCAGCCATCATAAAAATGTCTCAAGTTACATACATGCCTAAAACAAACAATGGAAAAAAAAACAGAAAATCTCAGCAAAGAAAGAAAAATATAAGGAAGAACCAAATGGAAACTTCAGAACCGAAAAATACAGTAACTGATATAAAAGATTCAAGGATGAATATGACAAAATGGAAAGGACAGAGTGAAGAATCACTGAACTGGAAGACAGAACAAAAAAAAAAAAACTACCCAATCTTAAGAACAGAGAGAAAATACTGAAAACAAGTTAACAGAACCTTGGGGACCTGTGGAACATAACAAAAGATTTATCTTTCATGTCATCAAAGTCCCAAAAAGAGGAAAGAGGGCAGGGCTGAAAAGTACTCTTAAAAAGCAAAAGCTGGTAACTTCTAAGCTTGGCCAAACACATAAATTTAGGAATTCAATAAGTGAATTCTAAATAGGGTAAGCCCAAAGCAATCCAAGACACATCATAGTTAAACTTCTGAAAACTAAAGACAAAGAAAATGTAAAGAAAACAGTGAGAGAAAAAATGCTTTACCTAAAAATGATGTTTTATAGGGAAAAGACAATTCAAATGACAGATTGCTCATCTGAAACAAAGAAGGGATAAAGGAAGTGGCACAACATTTTTCACTGAAGTCCACACCTGACCATCCGTGTTTCTGTATCTGTTTCTCTCTTGTTCATGACTCTTGGCATGCCTGGAAACTAGGGACTGAATGTCAGATATTGTGAAATAAAAACTGTAGAGGCTGTGAATGCTCCCCTTTCTCAATAGAAGATTTTCTTTAGTTTCTGGTTGGCAATAGGAGCCAATCCAATCCGCTAACTTGAAGCCAGTTTTCAAGCACATTAAGACCTGGTCTATTTCTCTAGTTCCCCCTTATAGCTAGGATATAGTTATTCACAGATCTCATCTGAAAGCCAAGGGCATTTACCAGGACTCCTCTTTCTCTATAGTACCTTTAGATTGCTGAAAATTTGCTTAGCTTCTCAGCCTCTCAGCAGCTATTTTCTGCTCAATTTTTCTGCCTATTAGCTTGTGCTTACTAATCTGTAACAATTTCTAGGGGCAACATGGTTCAGACTTTTGGGCTCACTTCTCTATGTTTATATTCTCTTCATGGTCTTGGTTACTCGAGTTATAGTTGTCTTCGTAACCCTGAACTCCAAGTCTCTCCGCCCCTCTAAGACTGCCAAAAGCTCTCCTCAATTTCTGTTTCTTAGCAACCACTATATGTTCAGCTTTCCTGTCTCTTGGTAGGGTCATCTACAAAACAGTGAAAACTCCCCTAGAGATAATTTATGTCCCTTTTCCCATTGATAAAATTCAAAACCCTAAAATAAAAATCCTTAGCAAGTTCGGAACAAAAGAAAAACTTCCCTACTTTGTTAAAGTTAGGAACAACAACAAAAAACTCCCCTACTTTGTTAAAACCTATTAGAAACCAATGGTAAACATTATACTTAGGAGTAAAATAATGGATGTATTCTCATGTATGTTAAGAACAAGATAATGGGGGCGCCTGGGTGGCTCAGTCATTAAGCGTCTGCCTTCGGCTCAGGTCATGATCCCAGGGTCCTGAGATCGAGCCCCACATCGGGCTCCCTGCTCCGCAGGAAGCCTGCTTCTCCCTCTCCCACTCCCCCTGCTTGTGTTCCCTCTCTCACTGTGTCTCTCTCTGTCAAATAAATAAAATAAAATCTTTAAAAAAAAAAGATAAGATAGGGCGCCTGGGTGGCTCAGTTGGTTAAGCGACTGCCTTCGGCTCAGGTCATGATCCTGGAGTCCCGGGATCGAGTCCCGCATTGGGCTCCCTGCTCTGCAGGGAGTCTGCTTCTCCCTCTGACCCTCTTCCCTCTCGTGCTCGCTATCTCTCATTCTCTCTCAAATAAATAAATAAAATCTTAAAAAAAAAAAAGATAAGATAATGAGGGAAATCACACGTACACAACACAGGATTAGAATTAGCTAATGCAGTATATCAAGAAAAAGAAAAAACATATTCATTCTGGAAAGGAAAAGACTCCCAAAACATTGTTATCTGCATAAAATACAAATACCTATCCTTATAAAATTCAAACAGAATAGGGTGAATCACTACTGGAATTCATATGAGTGCTCAGCATGATGTCAAGAAATAAAAGACGGGCGCCTGGGTGGCTCCGTTGGTTAAGCAACTGCCTTCGGCTCAGGTCATGATCCTGGAGTCCTGGGATCGAGTCCCGCATCGGGCTCCCTGCTCAGTGGGGAGTCTGCTTCTCCCTCGACCCTCTCCCCCCTCATGTGCTCTCTCTCTCATTCTCTCTCTCTCAAATAAATAAATAAAATCTTAGAAAAGAAAAGAAATAAAAGACAGATCCCTGTCCTTGTAGAAATTACATTCTAGGTTTGGGGAGAGGGTAAGGAAAACAAGTAATAACAACAAACAAAATAAATAAAACTCTGTTACAAGATGATAAATGCTATGAAAATGTAATATAAAGTAGGGTAAGGAGAAATTTGAACCAGAATAGGTAAACTACAGTTAAATAAACAAAACAAAACAGAATCACTTCCTTCTAGAAGAACCAAAAATAAAAATCACCTAGGAATAAAAAACTGTGAAATATGTGTAAGGTCTTCAAGGAGAAAGCTAACTTTTCCAAAAAAAAACAAAACTTTCAAGCATAAATGGAGAAACAGTCAATATACATATTAAAAATATTAATTTCCCCAAAATTGATATATAAATCCAAATAATATGCTAGCAAATTTTTCATGCCTCTTATGAAATAGATTCAAAATACAGAGAAAAGATACACATACACGCATAGATATAAATAACAAAGACCATTATGAAAACCAACAAAGCAGTGTTATTTGTCTTACTAGATATCAAAAACTATTTTAACAACACAGTAATTGGAAGTAGGTGGTAATGGCATATAAGTACAAAAATAGATCAAGGGAACAGAATACAAATTGTAAAAACAGCACCTGTAAATATGGGATGTTAGTATATATAAATGTGGTATTAGGAGGAAGGCAGACTATTCAATAAATGTTGCCAAGACAAATGGCAAACTATTTAAATGAAAGTAAGATTTATCTATCCCATATCATCAAAAAGTTAAAAAAAAAAAAAAGAGAGAGAGAAATAAAATGGCTAAATGTGAAAATTAAATCTCAAGTTATTAGAAAAAAAGCTAGGGGGAGGGGAGAATTGGGGGGTTGTTTAATGGATATAAAGTTTCAGTTTTGTGTACACCTGAAACTAATAGTACACTCAATGTTAACTAACTGGAATTTAAATAAAACTTAAAAAAAAAAGTTTCAGTTTGGCAAAATGAAAAAGTTCTGGAGATCAGCTGCACAACAATGAGAATATATTTAACACTACTGAACTGTACACTTAAAAATAGTTGATATCTAAATTTTGTTATGTGTTTTTTACAATTAAAAAAAGTGTTAAGTGAATATTTTTATGCCTGTGAGGAAAAAAACATTTCTCAAACTAAAAAGTACACATAAACCATAAAGGAAAAGATGGATGTGATAATTTATTGTACAATTTTTGTATACCGAAGGACAATATAATCAAAGTGAAAGACTAACAATAAGCTAAGAAAAAATATTTGGCATTATATAACAGAAAAAGAAGATGAGTAATCAAAAGATCCAAAGAGGGACGCCTGGGTGGCTCAGTCGCTTAAGTGTTTGCCTTTGGCTCAGGTCATGATCCCAGTGTCCTGGGATCGAGTCCCGCATCAGGCTCCTTGCTTGGTGGGGAGCCTGCTTCTCCCTCTGCCTACGGCTACCCCCTGCTTGTGCGCTCTCTCACTCTCTCTCTCTGACAAATAAATAAATAAAATCTTAAAAAAAAAAATCCAAAGAAATTCAGATCAATAAGAAAAATGTTCAACATCCAACAGGAAAAGACAAAGCATATTTTCAATATGCAATTCCCATTAGAGAAAATACAAATGATCCTAAAAAATAAAGAAAACAAGCAACCTCACTAGTAATTAGGGAAATATTAAAGACTGAGAAGACATCTTCCACTAGTCAATTGAAAAAATGTTGAAAGAGTGATAACAGTTCACAGTGCTTCAAATAGTAATGATGGAGGTATAGATTGAAACAACAGTTCTGGAACATAACCTGGCAATATCTTCCAAGTTAAAAATGCATATATCATTACTACATGCCTCCTTATACTAGATGACAGCACCGTCTATAAAACAGTCTTGACAAAAAGAAATCAAATCTGAATCTCATCAAGCAACCACGCCCAACTAAAACTTTATAGGAAATACATAGGACAAAAAAACAAGTTAAACAATGTCATGGGATGCAATAAGCAAGAGCGAGAGTGTGGAAAAATCTTCAAGACAAACAGCCCAGTCTCTCCAACCAATATACTGCAAGAATTTTAAAAACAGAAAAAAATGCGGACAGGAAAAGAAAAGGGGGTTGGGGAGAAGGAGAGGATAATAAAGAGACAGAGATAGCGAGAAAAAGGAAAAAAATAGATTAAAGGAGACTTTAAGAAAAATAATCGCGGGCGCCTGGGTGGCTCAGTTGGTTAAGCAACTGCCTTTGGCTCGGGTCACGATCCTGGAGTCCCGGGATCGAGTCCCGCATCAGGCTCCCTGCTCTGCAGGGAGTCTGCTTCTCCCTCTGACCCTCTTCCCTCTCGTGCTCTCTATCTCTCATTCTCTCTCTCTCAAATAAATAATAAAATAAAATCTTAAAAAAAAAAAGAAAAATAATCACACATCATTCATTGTGATCCTTATTTGGATCCTAATTCAGACAAGTAAAATAACAAAAATATAGAACAAAATGTTACTGACATTAAAACAATTGAAAATTTGAACACTAAATATTTAATAATGTCAAAGAATTATTCTGAAGTATGATAATGGTGTTGTGATTATGTTTTCCTAAAAAAAAAGAAAGCACTTATCTTTTCCAGAAATATATGAAATACTTACAGATCAAATGACATAACTAGATTTGTTTCAAAATATGAGAGGGGAGAAAGT
This sequence comes from Callorhinus ursinus, assembly GCF_003265705.2. NCBI lineage: Eukaryota > Metazoa > Chordata > Mammalia > Carnivora > Otariidae > Callorhinus > Callorhinus ursinus. The sequence continues at coordinate 20,153,496 of NW_027397072.1, read as the reverse complement.
GACTGAGAGTACAAATAAGACAGGTCAAGGATTGATAATTGTTGAAAGTGAGTAGGAATTCATTATTCTATTTGTCTACTTTGGCATATGTTTGAAATTTTCCAAATAACACATTTTAAAAATGCATATACCATATGACTCAGCAATTCCACTCTCTTTATCCTGAAGGAACTCTCATGTAGATGCATGAGAAAGCACATACAAGGGTAAATTCTGTCTTCATTGTTAGTAGTTTTAAGAAATTATAAACAATCTGCAGTAAAACCCTGGGGGTCCAAATAAAACTACAATATAGCCAAAATACAAAAAACAATGTAGAAACTGAAAAAAAGACAACAAAACACAGATCTAAACATGTTGTAGAGTGCAAAAATCATAATGCCAAACTATATAAATATACCATTTATGAAAAATAACCCACAGAATACTATATATCTCCTACAACTATGTGGGTGTATGTAGGTGTATTTAAATCAGTATATATGTGTATATATTTAAGTATATACATAAATATAAATGGATTAAAAATATTTGAAAAGACAGACAACAAATGTTTAACTATGGTTACTTATGAAGAGAACGGGAGAGAACCAGGACTGGGGGGATGATCAAGATGGACTTTAGGAACTTTAGTTTTATCTTGCCAGTGTTTCAAAAATGAGAATTAGTTCTGTATGTAAAATTTATTTTTAAAACAGAACATTAATTCACATTTTTGCTATCTCTTTGCAAATCAGTGAATCTTTTGACTTCTGTACAGAAACAGGACCAAGAAGTATCTCCTAGAAAATTAACTACACAACGTACTCTTCTCTATATAAAAATAAAGAACTTACAGACAAGAATGCATCAATCTGGGGAAAAAATATTAGGTTTACCAAGTGAAACTGCCAATATTTTACAATTTTTTTGCCTTTAAAAATGGCAATCTCAGGGCCCCTGGGTGGCTCAGTCGATTAAGCGTCTGCCTTCAGCTCAGGTCATGATCCCGGGATCCTGGGATCGAGCCCCGGAACGGGCTCCCTGCTCTGCGGGAAGCCTGCTTCTCCCTCTCCCTCTGCCTGCTGCTCCCCCTGCTTGTGCTCACTCTCTCTCTCTGACAAAAAAAAATAAGACCTTTTTTTAAAATTTTTTTTAAAGATCTTATTTATTTATTTGACAGAGAGAGAGAGTGCACAAGTAGGCAGAGAGGCAGGCAGAGGGAGAGGGAGAAGCAGGCTCTCCACTGAGCAGGGAGCCCGACACGGGGCTCGATCCCAGGATCCCGGGATCATGACCTGAGCTGAAGGCAGCCATTTAACCGACTGAGCCACCCAGGACCCCAAAAATAAATAAAATATTTAAAAAAATAAAAATGGTGAGCACCTGAGTGGCTCAGTCATCAAGCATCTGCCTTCGGCTCGGGTCATGGTCCCAGGGTCCTGGGATCGAGCCCCGTGTCGGACACCCTGCTCTGCAGGAAGCCTGCTTCTCCCTCTCCCACTCCCCCTGCTTGTGTTCCCTCTTTCGCTGTGTCTCTCTCTGTCAAATAAATAAATAAAATCTTAAAAAAAAAATAAAAATGGCAATTTCATGAGATTTGACATAAGAGATTTTCTAATAGCAAAAATTATCGCAGGAAATTCTTTACATTTATATATAATATACTCCTGAAAACTTGTATGAAAGATAAAATGTATGAAAAAATAAAATGAGCTGCTATTAGAAGGTTAAAAAAAAAGTATGTCCCTAATTTCATCAGACCAGTATCAACAATATAACTACAACATTTCTACATTTTCTTCAAATTCTGCCCTCTTACTTCACACACAGTACTGGATTAACATACTTTCATCTGACAAGCATTTGACTAAAGCCAAAGATTTGTAATTTTAACCTTGGTCTTAACTAATATTCAATTTATAAACATACTTATAATTATCACTATTAACTGAATTTCTTTAATTTTCTACTCATTTTTACAAATAAGTGCAAGTATCTATCCCAAAGACTACATAATTTTTTTAAAGATGGCAACATTTTTGAAACCAAAATATTGGACAGACACAACTAGGCAATTATCATGTTAGTTGGTTACAAAGTCTTGTTTATTCATAAGAAAAGCAGGGTATATTGTGCAAATATACAGGCTGTATAAAAAAGTCAAAAGTACAGAAACAACGGATTGCTTGTAATTATTCTTATCATCACAACAATCCTAACACCATAAACAGACTTGAGGAAGTGGGACTTTACAAATATTTGTGGGAAAGATATAAGAAATGCCTTATTTTCTGTTCTTCCCCTTAGATCTTCAGTCTATCTCCCAGGAATTCATTCTCCACACTGAATATGAAAAACATTTCATAAACTTCTCTTTAAAAATGACCCGATCAGGTCACTCCTCTGCTTAAAATCCATTAAGTCCTATAAGGACCAAATGATGTGGTTCCTTTCTATTTCTTCCTATCTCTTACATTTTTGCTAGTGTCCTCTGTGTTCTAGTTCTGAAGTCTTTTTTGTTTTTTAACTGTAGCTTCACTTTTTAAAAAATTATAGTTTATAGTTTATAAACTATCCTATAGTAAATTTGCTTTTTTGTGTGTACAGGTCTATGACCTTTGACATACATACCAAATAATGCAACCACCAACACAAGTGGAAGACAGCCCCATTCCCTGCAAAAAAAAAAAAACTCCCTCATGCTTGCAGTCATTCCCTCTTACCACACCTAAACCCTAATTGGTCTAATCAGAATGACTTTGTCTTTCTGTCATATAAGAGAATGCCATATAAAATGTCCTACCATACAGTAGGTAATCTTTTGAGACTGGCTTTTTTCACCTAACACAATGTCTCTGAGATTCATCCAAGTTGTTACATGTATCATTAATTTATTTCTTTTTACTGCTGAGTAATAATCCACTCAGATATACCACATTTTTAATGTACTCACCGAACAGGAAAACATTCAAGTTGTTTCCAGTTTTTGGTGATTATAATAAAGCTGCTAAAATCTATATACAGATTTTTATGTCAAATTAAGTTTTTCTCCTCTAAAGTAAATACCCAGAGGGTGACTGCTAGGTATATGGTAATACATGTTTAACTATATTTAAAAACCAAATTAGTTTCCAGAGCATTTAAAAAAAAATCAGTAATGTTAACCTCAACATTAATAGTCATGTTGATATTGTACTCTGTGATAAAGAAATGGGCACTTTACTTCCTGCGGTATTCTTCCCAAAATACCAGAGCCTAAGTCTAATCATGAGAAAAACTTCAGACAAACCCAATGGAGGAAAATTCCACAAAATATCTGACCAATACTATGTCAAAGCTATCAAAAAGAAGAAAAATCTAACAAATTGTCACAAACCAGAGGAGATTACGGAAACATGATTGTTAAATAAAATGTGGGATTCTGATTTGAATTCTGGAATAGAAAAAGGACATTAGAAACAAAAAGACTGGTAAAATCAAATAAAATCTGGAGTTTAGTTAAAAGTAATGTACCAATGTTGGTTTCTTCATTGTAAAATATATACCATGGTTTTTTATAAGGTGTTAACATTATAGGAAACTGAGGTACATGGGCATCCTGTATTATCTTGGTAATTTTTTCTGTAAATCTTTATAAATTCATTCCAAAAAAAATTTTTTAAGAAAAATATGTACCATTTTATATTGCCCCCAGAGATGTATGGTAGTTCCAGTTTCTCGGCATCCTTGCTAGCACCTGGTGTTCTGATTACATAATTCTTACTTTAGTCATTATGTACTGATACCCCACTGTGGTTTTAATTTGCATTTCCCTAATGGCTAATGATTTTGAACATCTTTTCGTGGGTTTATTTACCAACCTTTATCCTCTTTAATGAAATGTCTGTCTTTTGCCCATTTCTAAATTGAGTCATTTCTTTCTTTACTATTGAGCTTTGACAGTTCTTTATATATTCTTGAGAGAAGTCTTTTATTGCATATGTGATATGCAAATACTTACTCTCCATCTGCAGCTTGTATTATTAGTCTCTTAACAGTGGCTTTCACATAACAAAAGCCTTTAATTTCTATTAAATCCAATTTATCAATTTTTTCTTTAATGGATTGTGCTTTTGGTATCATTTCTGAGAATTCTTTGTTTAACCCCAAGTCACAAAGATTTTCCCTTATGCCTTCTTCCAAAAGCTTTATAGTTTCTCATTTTACATTTAGATCTGCAATGCATTTTGAGTTAATTGTTATATAAGGTATAAAGTATAAATCAAGGTTTATTTTTTTGCATATGAATGCAAAGCCATTTACTAAAAAAAGTTATGCTTTCTCTCCCAAACTACTTTTGCACCTTTGTCAAAAATCAACTGGCCATATTTGTGTGCATCCTATTTCTGGATTGTCTACTCTGTTCCAATGATCCATTTGTCTATCCCTTTGCCAATATCACACCATCTTTATTTCCACACTGACATCTCTGAGTACGTTCAATATGCTATATGCTCCTTCCTTGAAGACCTTTAGATATTCTGGTTCTGTCTGCCTGCACACTCCTCTTCTCCCACCTAGTTACTTCTAACTCATCTTTCAGAATTCAGCTTAAATGTCACATTCTCAGGAAAAACTTTCCATCATGATGGTCAAAGAGATTTCATGACAAAAGGAAAAAAATCAAGACATATCAATTCAAAAGGGCTTCCAATTACCAATTCAGCAAGAATCAGGGACTACTGATGGCCCTAAAAGCTATTTGGATTTCCTAACCTTTGTCATACCCCTGTGTTTATCGGTCATGACCACCATCTGTTCTCTACCTCTTCCTCCTTCTACTTTTCCCCTATGCTTAGGGTAAAATCCTAAAAGCAAAAAAGGGAAAGTGTATTTGTCATCCTGGCGGCGAGAATGGGGGAGTGACCAACAATTTATCATTCCACTCCTGCCCTGGATAGAGACTGGAGAGAGAAGATCCTCTAAGGAACATAAGCAAGTGGATGAACTTCCTAGGGCCTAGAACAAGGAGGAAACTCATCTAGTTTAACAACAAAAGGGTCTATCACCAACCAAAAAAAAGCCAAGGCAGTATTGAGAAACAGGCTGATCTCTGTATGAAGTAATCACAATTTAAAGAACTGGTAGGTGGGGGAGGAGTTAAGACTTCTTTTAAAGAGCCTCTTCCCTTAAAATGTTATGTAGTTGACAGTAATGGTTTCAAAACACTATAATCAAAAAGAAGAAGCAGCAGCAGCTCCACATTAACTAATATTTTCTTTTTTTTTAAATATACATACAGTGCAATATTGGTTTCAAGAGGTGAATTCGGGGGTTCATCACTTGCATACAACACCCAGTGCTCATCACAAGTGCCCTCCTTAGTGCCCATCACCCCTGTAGCCCAACCCCCTCCCACATCCCTCTTATCAGCCCTCAGTTCATTCTCTATCAAAGTTAACTAATATTTTCTGAGCATTTTTTATATGCCAGGGACTGGGTTGGATACTTTACATACATGTTCTCATGTAATCTTTCCCAAAAGTCCACAAAGTAGACATTCTTATTTCTACTTTATAGAAAAAGAAACTGAGCTTACACAACTAAGATTGGTTCTATCTCCTCTTTATACTTATTCTCCTAACATTTTTATGATTATACTCATTCTGAAAAAAATAAATATATGAAAAACTTCAACTTAAATGAGAAAAGACAATTAGCAGACACCAGTACTGAGATGACAAAGGATTATCTAATAAAGATTTTAAAGCAGCTAGCAGTAAAATGAACCAATAAGCAATTATGAACTGTACTGAAACAAATGGAAAAACAGAAAGTTTCAGCACAGAAATAGAAGATAAAAAGAATAAAATGGAAATTTTAGAACTGAAAAATACAACAGCCAAAATTAAACTCACTGGAGGGACTTGATAGTAGAGTAACAGAAGAAAAAATTCGAGGACTTAAAGATCAATCAACAGAAATTATCCAGTTTGAACAACAGAAAGTTAATAGGTTGAAAAAAATGAATGAAGCACCAGGGACCTGTGGAACAACTACATAAGATCTAATATTCATGTCATCGAAATCCCAGGAGAGGAGAAAGAGTGTGCACTGCAAAATTATTTGAAGATATATGGCCGACAATTTTTCAAATATGGTGAAAATCATGAACTAACAAATCCAAGAAGCAGAGCAAACTGCAAACAGGTTAAACCTTAAGACATTCAAACACAGACACATAGTAACATTTCTGAAAACTAAAAAAACAAACAAAATCTTGCAAGCAGCCAGAGAAAAGCAGTGCATTTGCATATGGGAGGACAAGAGTTGATAATCTTTTTTTCTTAAGGTAAAGGAATCCTTCTGGCCTCCGTGTTTTCTGATGAAAAATGCAGTCATTCTAAGAGCCAATATGGTGCCTGCTTTTCACTCACATTTTAATTTTAGATAGTATTTACTGAATTTCTCCTACAAAAATTGAGAAAAGTGTACTCATAACTCTAACTTCCCACACCTCAATTTATTTTATTTTGTTCATGTTTCAACGTTTACATTCTACCTTATAATTGTATAATTAATTACATATTATAATTACATATGCAATTTCCACAGGTATTCAGTCTTAGTTCTAATCTTGAGTTCAGTGTCTGTCATATTTAAAGAACACAACCAACAAGCTGGAACTATGGCTGATTCCTCATTTCGGTTTTATTTGGCCCCCCTACCTAAAATGAAAACTCTTCCCGGGCGCCTGGGTGGCTCAGTTGGTTAAGCGACTGCCTTCGGCTCAGGTCATGATCCTGGAGTCCCGGGATCGAGTCCCACATTGGGCTCCCTGTTCGGCAGGGAGTCTGCTTCTCCCTCTGACCCTCTTCCCTTCTCGTGCTCTCTATCTCTCATTCTCTCTCTCTCAAATAAATAAATAAAATCTTTAAAAAAAAAAAAACCTCTTCCCTACCACTCCCCTATTTAACTTTTGTCATAGCACTTAATCACCTGAAATTAATTATGTGCTCTTTGTTGTTTTCCTTATTATCTGTCTCCTTCCTCCACTAAAATGTAAGTTCCATGAAAGCACAGACTTTTATTCTGCTCAATGCTATATGATCCATATGCTTTTTTCTTGTGCTGGACATTTAGCTTGACAATGGAGAGAAAATCTCTTATCTAGAAATGCAGTATTTAAATAATAGGTACAAATCTGGAAAAAATGTGATTTCACAGGCAATTTTTAAATCAACATTATGGAGATAAAATCTGTATGCAATAAAACTTGTTTAATCTAAATGGACAGAGGAATAAGTTTTAATAAAAGAACTACCACAATCAAGATTTAGAACACTTCCACTCTCCCAAAATGTATCTTTATAACTCTCTGCAATCCAGACAATTTTTACTTTAATAGTTAAAGGTGTCCTAAATGAATTCTATGAGAAATGGTTTGACATGTTAACAGAACTTTTTTTCTACAGCAACAATTAAAGGATCAAAATGCTTATTTATAGTTAGCGAAAAGAAAGAAAGGAAACTCTTCTACATCCCTTCATGATGCACACCCTACATCTAAGAATATCCTTTCCTTCTTCTCCAGGGTGTGTGGACCTATCCACCATTCAAGCCCCAGCTCATGCCACCTTCTCTGCAAAGCTCTAAGTCTCCTCTCCTCCTGTCCCTTCTCCAAATTAATCTCTGTGTTCCCGTGGCACATCATTATAACCCTTATCTCAATATTTGTTAGTTTATAAACAATTTTTAGTCCATTAAAGAATGAACCATATATTATGCATATGTAGAAAACCCAGTATCTCGCATGCAGAGCAGACAATACGTGCTCAATAAATAATCTTAAGATTCAGGTAAAACATCACCTACTCAGCAAAGTCCTTTTCCGACTCAACCTTTAACCCCGAAAATATAAAATGATTTAGTTATGCACTTGAGTATGTTCTTCTAACCCACTACACTCAACTAATTCAACTGAATTGTCAATTCAATTAAAAATTCACCATTTGGTCATCTAAAGCTTTCATTTAAATTTTTAATTCTGAACGTTAAACATTAATGCTCAAAAATACTGGTCAACTGCTTGATAAAACGCTTGCTATTTTTTTAAAAGAATCTGCACATGTTTATCTAAGATAATTTATGACATTTCTCTATTTTGTAAACAATGCAGATTTGTCTTGAGCAACCACTGGCAACACACTGGTTTTCCTTTAAAGCTCTCTTCTTAGGTTATTCCAAATAAATTTCATGACCCTAATTCAGCACAATGAACTGTTTCATAAATGTCAACTTTTGCTACCCCAGTGTCACTAATATGTTAAAAATTAGGTGGGGTGGGGAGGAACCTATTTTTTCATAAAGCCCTAGACAGCAAAGTAGACCTTCAATTCATAATTTTTAAAGTCTGATCCTTCACTGGAAGATTATAATTTTAAAGAAATTTTTGATAGAACAATGAGAGTTGACATAGTTTTCTTCTATCTTCAATGAAGAAGGAGAGATTTACAAAAATGAAAGTAAAGCTGAAAGAATTACGTATCTATGTGGTACGGTTCAAAGGAGGCTTCCTAAGACAGTTTTATTTTGACCCTGAGCATTTTTGCAATCATTTTAAATATTAAGACTTCAGTAACAGTTCTCCTGTATATTTAAATTTTTATTTATTCTTCTAATAACACTGTCCTTTTACCTAACCAAGTTTAACTCTTAAAATTAATAAAAATAACATTAGCACAAAGGGACAATCATTTCTATCCGTAGTTCAAGATGAAAAACAAAATAGCTTTACAATTACTGTAACTGGACTTCTCACATGAACTTCCACTCCATTTCCATCAGAGTTTAATCTCCCTGCCTGAACCTGTCCTGGATACTAATGCCAGATTAAACTTCTTGAATTAAATACTCTTCCCATGTCAACTTCTGTTGAAAAATCATCAATGACTTCCCATACTACAGAATAAAGTCTCATCTACTTAGCTTGATTTCCACACAAGTCCACTCAGAACACTGCCTTAACCTATGCCCCAGCTTCTACCTTATCCTCCAGTCAATTGCTACTGTCAGGCCTTTCCTCAGACTAACCCTCTTCCTGGAGCACCTTTCCCACCTCCCAGCTCTCAAAAGAAATCTGTATCTTACTACACTTTCACACTCCAGTTCAAACTTCTCCAAAAAATTCCTCATCAGCCAACTTGTTCCCCATCTCCCTTCCTCACTAAGGTACTTATGAACAGGTTCTGAATGTGTATATTTCAATTCAACTTAACATTATTCCACTGATTTGTTCATTTCAATAGTAATAATTGTTGAATACTCATTACAAGCGAAGCTCTTCTAGGCACTGGTGTGACAAGAGAGAACAAAAGTGATCCAGTCCCTGTTGTCCCAGTGCTTATGCTTATACGTAGTGGATATGAAGTATTTGGATATTAACTGATCATAATACATCAAATTTCCCACTGTTGGCCAATTAGGTTGTTCTCGGTTTTTACTATTATAAGTAATATCATTGTGAATATAGCTCTCATACAGTTCTTTTATTCCTTGAATTATTTACTCAGGGTTAATTCCCAACAGTAGAATTACTGAAACAATGATCACAGATATGTTTATGGTTTTTATGATATATACTACCATACTACCCTCTAAATGAACTGTACCAATTCCAAAAGCAATGCAGTAAGTACTGGATTGCCTATGGACGACTTCATTATACTTACTCAATAAGTATGAAAGGTTATTCACTATTGTTTTACTTCCCAGGAGGTTGGATTCTTCTCCTTATTTTTGTTTACTCAATGTCCCCTTATGATCTAATGGACATGACTTTACCAATGTACTTACTCGCTCTTATTATTGTAAATATTTTTTTATTTTAAAAGATTTTATTTATTTATTTGACAGAAAGAGAGAGAGCACAAGCAGAGGGAGAGGCAGAGGAAGAAGCAAGCTCCCTGAGCAGGGAGCCCAATGCAGGACTCGATCCCGGGACCCTGAGATCATGACCTGACCCTGAGATCATGACCTGAGCCGTAGGCAGATGCTTAACTGACGAAGCTACCCAAGTGCCCCTATTGCAAATATTTTTTAAATATTCATAGTAATGTTAGATAATATTTAAGACCATATTTGTAAATATTTTCCATTTTGTTATTTTTTTCTTTTTAATTCTGTATATTCTTTATATAGATGGGCTTAATTTTTATGGTCAATCTTTTAACCTTCTAACTATTCTTTGCAGTTTTATAGCTTTTCAATTTTAAAAAGTTAACCATACATTTGCATACAGACATGTTCAACACTAATTTTTCTGACTGCTATTTGATCATCTCAAAACTTATTAAATAATTCTACCAACTGACAGACTTTATGCTTGCTCACTGTTTATTAAATTCCTAAATCATACTTTTTCAATACTAAAGATATTTATTTTTCTTAAAAATAATATTTTTACGTTTCTGAAACTAGAAGAAATACCAGAATTAATGTCCAAAAACCTACCCCTAGCAAAAGAGTATTGCATTAACTGCATAGGTTAACTCATACACAGTTGAACTTTAAGTTAAATCTTAAAGCCTAACTGCTGCTTGAAAATATTTTCAGAAAGACTGAACTATGATGAAGCTCTGCAATAAAAAGCTATTGTGGTATAAAAGTTGTCCATTGCAGGGCAAGCAAGGGCAATTAAAGCCAGTAGAAACTGCCCAATCTCTCAAAATAGATCACAGAGTTATCAGAGTTGGAAGAGAGATGCTGGTGTGACCAATTTACATTTTACAAGGTATTAACACCCAACTGCTGGATATCAATCTGTCAAAAGTTTCCAGGTGTCTCAAAAAGGAAGTTATTTAATTTAGTTTATCTGTAGAAAAACTGAAAGTATGAATTTAGCCAAAAAAGAAAAGCGGTTAAACCCAAACATTTCCCATATGACTCAAAACTATACCATCATAATGTATAAAGAGAAAAAGCAAGCACAGGTGAGGAAAATCAGCATTCAGACTGTGAAAAAGTATTAGGTTTGATTTTATGATTCCAAAGAAGATGGTATAGAAATTATATGGATAAACGTATGCTTCTGTCAGTTAATTTCTAAGAATTTTTAAAATAAATTTAATGTTTCTTTTTTCTTGAAAATATATTAAATCAATACTATATATCCCAAATAATAGTCTTAGAATGTTAAAAATGCACTGTGTATATATATTCATGCATATATTTGTCTACATCTATTCAGTTATTTATTTGCTCATTCATTTTTGAGTAGAGAAAGGCAAGAACAGAGAAGCAGGAATAAAACTAAAGATATAATGCATGAAAGATCAAACCGTTTCAAGCTCCTAAAGGTTACTGTGATGAAGAAAAATACATGATGAATGAAGTAAATACAACCCAGGTGAAAAATGACAACCAGTTAGATAACTAGCTAACAACAATCAAAAAATCTGGTAAAATTAAAGGTAGTAAAAGCACACAGAAACAGCTGAGAAAAAGAAAATAGAAATGGATCTTAATTCAGCTTCAGGTAAGAGTATTAAGAACTTATTAAAACTATGTGGTATCTGAACAAGATTCAGAATACCGCAATTCTTTTTTTAAATTTTTATTTAAATTCAATTAGCCAACATATAGAACATACAGAACATCATTACAGAATACCATAATTGGTTTTTTTTAAGATTTTATTCTTTCATTTGACAGAGAAAGAGCACAAGCGGGGGGAGCGTCAGGCAGAGGGAGAAGCAGGCTCCCCACTGAGCAGGGAGCCAGACATGGGGGCTTGATCCCAGGACCCTGAGCCGAAGGCAGACGCTTAACTGACTGAGCCACCTAGGCGCCCCTAGAATACCATAATTCTTGATCAACCACCCTACCACTGTAAAAGGTTCCAGAGAGTGAAAATGAGAAAGGATGTACCAGGCAAAACTGCCTGTTTATTAAAGGGTTTGGACAACAAGCAACTAGGGACTCTTCCGCCTCAGTTACAGCTTAGCCTAACACTTGAAACACTGAGAATAAGCCAACTGGTTTCTTGGCCTCTTTTATACTTAGGCCCACATCTTAACCCACAGGAAAAGACGAAGGAAAAAATAATCCATCAAGTATTTCCACAAACAGCCATTATGGGGTAACAGGAATCCAATTAATCCTCCTGCTTTATACAACCAGAAAACTGGATAAAATGGATTAATAAAACAACAATTTTCAGATATTGGACAACAGTCAAAGCAGGAGTGGGATTCCTGAGAAAGTGGGGGAGGAAAATGAGGTGAGTCCTATAATTGCCCCACCTCACACCCTTGAAGCACTTTCTAGGATGCCGCATAGAGAGTGAGGACTTCAATGAGCCTGGAATCTCAGAGGGTTGAGGAGACAGAGAATGATGTTCAGGGAGGCCAAGGCAGCCAGAATTTGTAGAAAAGCATACCAGAAAAAAGGGACAGAGAGACAGAGCTCTAGAGATCCGCAGAGGTGTCCCCTTCACGGCTTTGGCAGGTAGTGATTTATCCTGTATGAGAGGAAACGACCTAAGGCTGGTGGAAGGACCACTGAAAAATAAGTAGGCCAAAGAATTCCTAAAACTCATACAAGATTAGGAACAGTTTGTATTCCCATCAAGTTGAATGAAAAGACCTCATAATACATGAGACATTAAGTAAAGTCCTCAGAAGGTATCAACTCTAAATTAGCTCTAGGAAAACAGGCTGCTATAGACCCACCCTAACAAAGCTTCCTTAAAACAAAGCAAGTCTCAAAAAAGCATCAAAGAGATTTCAAAAAATTCAACTGTACGCCAAAACTTAGACTAACATCACCAAAAGGAATACAACAAAATCCAGCACCCAACAACATAAAATTCACAATGTCTGACATTCAATGAAAATTTACCAGGCATATAAATTAAAAGGGAAATATGACCTACAACCAGGAGAATGACAAATCAATAGAAACAGATGCAGAACTGACAGAGACACAGAACTTGGCAGACAAAGATGTTAAAAGAGCTACTATAAATATGCTCAATATGCTCAAAAAGGTAGAGAAACACATGGAAGTGTTGAGGGATAAGTGAAAGATTTTTTTAAGGCCGAAATGGAAATTCTAGAAATGAAAAATAGAGTATCTGAAATGAAAAATACACTGGATGGGATTAACAGCAGATTCGACACTTAACTTGAAAACAGCAATAGAAAAATATTCAGAATGAAGCACAAAGAGAAAAAAATGCCAAAAAAAGGAAAGGAAAAATAGAAAGAACACACCAATGACGTATAGTAATATATCAAACAATTTAATATACATGTAATTGGGGTCCTAAACCTAGAGGGAAGAAGGTAATAGAAAAAAATATTTGGAGAAATTATGGGAAACCTTTTTTCAAACCACAAACCCACAGATCCATGAGGCTCAACAAAATCCAAGAAGGAAAAACAAAGCAAACCACACTTAGAAATATCATAAACTGTTGAAAACCAATGATTAAGAAAAAATAGAAAAAGCTGCCAGATTATGTACAGAAAAACAAAGACTTCTCATCAGAACCTATGCAAATGAGAAGTCAATGGAGTAACAGTACTAAGTACTAGAAGAAAGAAGACACTGTCAACCTAAAATTCTGTATCTAGTTAAAATATATTTCCAAAATGAAAGTGGTAATGTTTTTAGACAAAGGCTGAGAAAAATCCATTACAAGATACGCAATGCACTTAGATGCTCTCTAGGCAAAAGGAAAAGACTATCAGGTAAAAATTTGGATCCTCACAAAGGAATAAAGAACACTGGTAACAGTAAATATATTAATAGATACAAAAGACATCTTTGTCTAAGTTTTTAATTTCTGGGTTGTTTTTTCCCAATTACCTTAATTTCAATAAAAATCTTTGCTTACAGCAGAAATGTAAGTAACTCCCCAAAAGAATCTCACTCTCAGGAAGTAACCGTTGTTAAGATATTCACACGGATTTCATAACATTAGTTGGGCATATTTCCATCTTTTTATAATCTCTAGAACAGATTCTCACCATAGGAATTATATGTTCCTTGAAAGTTAGAAAAAACTCACTGGCAAAATGATCTGGCCCCAGAACCAATTTTTTGAGAAAATTCTTTAAACTTTCTTCCATAGTTCTTGGTTTACCCAGATTTTCTCCTTAACGCAGTTTGAGTGTTTAACAATTCATTTCAAAGAGATTTCAAATCAACTGGCTTACAGTTAAGTAAATCTGTCTCTTTTATATATATATATAATACACATATATAAATAAATCTCTTATCCATATATATTCCCTTTATTCTTTCATACTTTGGTTTTCTATCTTTTCCTTGATAAGATTAGATTTATTTGTTTTTTAATCCTACGAAATAGCTCTTAGGGCACCTGGGTGGCTCAGTTGGTTAAGCGATTGCCTTCAGCTCAGGTCATGATCCTGGAGTCCCCAGATCGAGTCCCATATCGGGCTCCCTGCTCAGCTCTCTCTCTCACTCTTATTCTCTCGCTCTCTCAAATAAAATCTTTAAAAAAAAAAAAAGCTCTTAGATGTTTCAATTCTATAGTTTCTGATTTTTAAAGCATCTGTTTCTGCTTTTATCTTATTTATATCCTTCCTTTCCCCTAGGCATTTATTTTGTTGGTTTTATTTGTTATACTAAATTCTGCAGCTGAGTTCATTTATTTTTTTCAATCAATTTATTTCTAAGCTTGGTATTAGTCTTAGCCTGAGTCTCATTTCAGTTAGCTTAATAATCAGTTATTGTATATTTGATCCTCCCCTTTGACTCAATATTTAAGAACCGTTTCTGTTTGATTTTTCCAAGTGGTTGGAGTAGTACATTTTAAACTTCTGCTGTAGGGAGAAAATGGACACAAAAAGTTTCAGCTTTTCTGGAATTTATTGAGGTTTTCCTTTGTGGCTTAACCTAAAATTTATGTGTTTTTTTTTTTTTAATGTTGCATGGTCAATTGGAAAAGTGTACTTAATCCCAAATTTAAATGAAAGCCTTAGAAGTGACTAAATAAGCCCCATTATAAAAGCAATGTAGGTTTTGCACTATAGTCAGGCTTTCACTTTTTAACTAGCATTAAATGCATGCACATGATATTAAGAGTAAGGACAGAGATTCTCAGTTTTGCACCTAACCTAATTTTATGTTTACATTGCTAGACCTGTAATAGACAAAAAGAGTTTAATAATGTAAGGAATTTCTAATTTCAAGGAATATCCAAAAGTTCTTGAAAGTTTCAGTAGCTTTTTAAATTCATTTCCATTTCATCTTTAACTGAGGAAGTTAAAGTAATAAAATACTGGTACATCACTCCATGTCAAACACCATTATCAAAAACCAATAATGCATCCCTCCTTCTTCTCTAAAATGGTAAAATGTGATTTGACTAGTGAGTAGCATGTTAGAACTATGACCTTTCTTGTATGAGACACTACACTCCAACTAATATACCTGTGATTACAATAACTTGTAAGAAGATCTATCATATCAGAAACTTATAGTGAACTAGCTAAATCACTGGTTTTCCAAAATCTATGCTTTTGCAGTTTGTTTGAACTACAATACACTTCCTTTTCTAATTCTGACTAAAAATTAGTTTCTGAAGCCGAACTTTTGGTTTTACCCCAAGAGAAAGAGATGATGAATCCTGACTCTAGTGAGTTAACTTCAAAGCCTTATTAGGACACATGGATGGCTCAGCTGGTAGAACATGTGATTCTTGATCTCAGGGTTGTGAGTTCAAGCCCCACCACTGGGCTTGGAGCCCACTTAAAAATAAAAAAGTAAGTCTTATTAAGACTCAGTTTCAGGGCACCTGGGTGGCTCAGTCAGTTAAGTGTCTGCCTTTGGCTCCCCTGGGATTGAGCCCCACATTGGGCTCCTTGCTTGGTGGGGAGTCTGCTTCTCCCTCTCCTTCTGCCTGCCACTCCCCCTGCTTGTGCTCTCTCCCTCTCTCTGTCAAATAAATAAATAAAATCATAAAAAAAAAAATTTTTAAAGACTCAAGTTTCTTATACATAAATTAGATGTAATAGTTTACATCTCACAGAGTTATTGGGATAGAAATAAATATATATAGAAAATATATATAAAGTGTCTGTCACAGTGCCTGGCACACAGTGAACATTAAAATATTAACTATTATTATTATATTTCTGTTTTCCTCATGTCAGCATTCTTTTCTCTTAAATTCACTAATCCTAAACGCTGTAAAAGGCCACAATAGCTATGCCTCCTCATTTAAGATCATCTATAGAACAATAAACATCTCAATGCCTTTACCAACCGGTAACAGATATTAAATTGAGTACCTCTCAACTATGCTTAATTCTGCCTATCACGTTTTTGTTTCCAAAGTATCTGGGTGTAGTTTGGAAAGTATTTCATGATCAGATAAGACAGTTTCTATCATACACATTTATTTTATTCTTCAAAAAGTATCTTTTATCTCTAACCAATAAACTATAGCCCATAACAACAAAACCTCTTAATAGTCAAGTGACGGACTGTTCAATTTTAATAGCTATGCCACTCAATAATTATAGCTGTCATTTGAAAAATGAAATTCTGGTACTCTGCCATCTTCAGTTTCCAAATAGTTTAATATCATTTTCAAAAATACCACTAAAGATATGTTAGGTTGCTATAGTTTACTGCTATACAAAAATCACAGGTGCACCTGAGTTAGAGGGAGGAGGAGTGTGGTCAAAAATAGGAGAGCTTTGAACTAGCTATACCAGGTCTTTGGATGGCTACCTTCTATAACCTTTAGGAAAAGGCTGTAATTGTGATTCATCTCTTTCTCTTGAGGGTGAAACCAAAAAATTTCCTTCTAGTAAGGAAAGTATATGCCTCCTTTCATGAAGCTTAGCTATCCTAAAATCCATGGAGTTGGAACAAGTCACATTTCCCCCTAAACTGTTCCCACCCCATCCTCTAATAGGCAAGTATTCTTTTGACGATCAACTCTCTCAGTAATCTTTCTCAAACTCAGAGATAATTATAAAAAAAAGCTTCTTACAGAGAACACAGAGATTACTCATTAAACCACCATAACACATTATCAATAGTTTTTGCCACCTGTCCCAGGCCTAGGACTTCTCTTAAAATAACTAAGCCATATTCACCCTTTCCCCTTTTAAAAACTAAAGAAAAGGAACAATTTCTAAACAAAATCGTAAAGAAGTTACCTCTTAAATCAGAAGGCATATGTTTCCTAGATACATATTATGTGCTAAACCATATACTAAGTGCTTTGCCTAATTGTGTAACCTATGTAAAGTCAGGTGGGAAGTAATTATATAACAGATGTGAGGGCTGGGAGAAGGAAGGAGTAATTTTATCTAAGATTCATAAAGAAATTCAGTAAATAGGACCAATGAAATCAACAAGTAACTAAAAGTAAAATGAGCCATGAATAGGCTGCTTATAGACCAGGAGGTAAATTAAAAAAACAAAAACACCACTATAAGCCATTACAATACACTTTATTCTGTTTCTTGCTACACACTAATTCTTAGACTAGCAGTGAGTACCTTATATTTGTAAAGAAGTAAACTCAATTATACTCTGGATTCCCTCAGTATAAAGACAACTTCCAAAATCAAAATTACAAATCAAAACTGCTATTTGAAAGTTTAACTTCTAGCCAGCACACTAAAACAAACAAAAATAAAAGGTATAAGGATTAGAGCAGAGGGACGTTACAAGGAGAGATATAACAACCTAGAGAAGCAAAGACTCCAAGGTAGAAGGCCTGGATTTGAGTCCCACCTCGTAACATTAGGCAAGTTAACATCTACTTCCTTGGAGTTCTTGTAAGGATCGAATGAGTTAATTAATATGTGTAATGCTTAGAATAAAAGCCTGGTAAATAGTAAGCACTATATAGTAAAACTGTCCTTGTAAGCAATACGATTTTCTATACAGAAAACCCAACAAACTCAAGAAATTATCAGAAATAAGAATTCAGTGGGTTGCTAAATACACATAATTCAATTGTCCTCTTACAAGGCAACAGAGAGAAGGTAGGTTTCTGGACTTTTTTCTTATGGAAATGTTCAAAAAAGCTTAGAGATAGTACCAAGAATTACACCACTACCACCCCCAATGCCAGAAGTGCCTATGTTTTTTGTTTGTTTGTTTGTTTGTTTTTTAACAATCTGGGGACATGAATCCCAATTTAGTGGTTTCTTGTTAGATAAAAAGAGGATCAAAAGGGAGATTTTAAAAAGGACAAACAGGGTGCTGCTTCTGATAATTAAGTATCAAGGCCATAATATTAGGATTTATGTTCACTGAAATCATATCAACGTCAATGATAGCGCTGAGAAATATTGTTCTTTTAAATCATGAGACCTGGGAAACTTTGCTTTTTTAAAGTGCCTACTTTATTTTTTTTTTTAAGATTTTATTTGTTTATTTGACAGAGAGAGAGAGATAGCGAGAGCAGGAACACAAGCAGGGGGAGTGGGAGAGGGAGAAGCAGGCCTCCCGCCGAGCAGGGAGCCTGATGTGGGGCTCGATCCCAGGACCCTGGGATCATGACCTGAGCCGAAGGCAGACGCTTAACGACTGAGCCACCCAGGCGCCCCTAAAGTGCCTACTTTAAACAATGATCACATCACCTCGAGGCCAATCTGGTTTTATTTACCTCCACCCACAGCCTCCCCTCTACTCTGGATAATAATGAAACAGATCCCAGACATATCCTTGCACCCACTATCATTTAAATATGTATCTCTAAAAGGTAATGACTCTTTCTAAATATAACTACATACTGTTACCACACCTAAAAATTACCAAGAATTTCTTAATACCAAATATGCATTGTTCAAATTTCCCTGATTATTTCATAAATATATTATGTATGAAAATCTGGACCTAGATAAAGCCCAATCATTGCTATTAATCTCAGGTTTCCTTCTCATTTCTCTTTTTTTGTTCCTTACAATTTATTTGCTGAAAAAAACAAATTGTGTGTCTCAAGGACTTCCCCAAAGCCTAGATTTTGCTGACTGCATCTCCATGGTATCATTTCATTTGTTTCCCTGATTTCTGTTTCCTGTAAACTGGTAGTTAAAGCTAGAGGCTTGATGAGATTCAGGTTCAAGTTCAATTTTTTGGCAAGAATACTTCCTAGGTTGTATTGTGAACTTTCATTGACAGCAATCTAATGTCTGGCTCTCTCTCTCTCTGTGATGTTAGCAGCCACTAATGATCTTTACTTAGGTCCAGGAATTCACTCCTTTTTCATTTATCAACCAGAATAATCCTCAAAAAAGAAACTTCCTCTCCTCAACTATTTGGTTACATTCAGATACAGCTGGCTCCTTAGCATACTCCAAAGAAAATTAATGAGGTGTTTTTTTTTTTTTAACTATCATTATGACCTCATGGATTTAAACATACTCGATGTGATTGATTATATTGCAGTTAATACTTACTGATGCTCAAAATGTCTCATCTTTGGCCAGCCAGAGCCCATTCAATTAACCAGCTTTGTTGTTCTGCCACACCCTGTTAGTGTTTGATAACCTCCTTGCAAAGATTTCAAGTCTCCAGCTCTGGAATCATCTTTAGCCATAAGCTGCTGCTTTCCATATTCAACTAGTTTCTTTATTATTCTGCATTTCTACTAAATTAAAAACCATTAATTCTCAATGATAAATCAGCTGTGTTATATAATCTGGATATTACAACTGAACATGGACCCAGAAATTTTAACACTATTTCTCACTGAAAACTACTTTCAGCATTCCATTGAATAAAAAAACAAACAGAAAGAGCATATCCCACTCAAAACTAGATTTTAAATGCTTCAATTTGAAAGACTGGAGCAAAAGGATTCCTAATCTATTCTCTGCTGGCATTTTGGCTCTGGAAAGTATTTTTTCATGTTCTATTCCAAAATTTGAGGATGGTTTTTAAAAATGCACAATAAAAATTCAGTTTTTTTCTTTGATAAACTGATAAAATCATCAAGTATGGGGGAAATGGTCAAACTCTAAAAGGTTGAATTATTTCTTACCGTAATTCAGACTTCTGTAAAATCCTCAGACCTCATCCTGAACATTAAAATTCATGATAACTGTGAATATGAACTTATAAATTCTATTTGAAATACCAAATATATTTACTATGCTGTGCCCCCTTGAAATCATAGAAATGGCATGATCAGTATTAAAGAAATATTTATCTTATTTTACTAAAAAACTAAGTAAACATTTAAAGCCCTGTCACATTACAGAGCTAGCTAGCATGCATCACTGTGCAAAAGCAGGATCCTCTACTTACCCTTTCTTCACAAAACGCTGAAAAGACATGGCTTTAGTGCTCAAAAATTGCTTACATCCATAATTTTTACCACTTTGATATTAAATCACAATCAGAAATCACTGAAGGGGTGCCTGGGTGGCTCAGTCGCGCTTGGGTATCAACTTTTGATTTTGGCTCAGGTCATGATCTCAGGGTCCTAAGATCTAGCCCCCCGGCAGGCTCCACGCTGAACATGGAGTCTGCTCGGAATTTTCTCTCTCTCCCTCTCCCTCTTCCCCTCCCCCTGCTTGTGCCCTCTCTCAATCAATAAAATCTAAAAAAAAAAAAAAAATCACATTACTGAATGCCAATTTTCCCTGAAAAAAGCAGATATGAATTGATACCCTGGTGCAATTTCTTTTCCTCACAGATTAAGTGAACGCTTTCCTGCAGCTAACCTTGTGAGGCTTTGATCACAGGAACCAATGCAACTTTTCCAGGCAACACTGGCTTTAAACAAAGGCCACCAAACACCACCACCAACAACAACAAAACAAAATAACAACAAAAAACTCTCTGCTGCAGTAAGGATTTTTCAGTGATAAACAGTAACACATCTCTATGAAGTGCTGGTATGCTCTCTGAACATCAGGGCTTTCATCCAACTGAAAAACAAAAATTCTGCTAGCGTGCACACATGACAGTAATTGCTTTTCCAGATGGTATGCCTTTGATAAGGGATTTTTGCCAAAAGCTCATTTTACTTTCTCTCCAAGCATAATATTTGCCATTAACTTTGAAACTGGTTTTACAAGCTTCTCACTAGTAGTGTGAGTTGACCTGTTTTTTGCTATGAGAAGGATAACTGTGAATAATACTTCAGTAGTGTGGTCTCCTCTGTCTTTAGCAACAACATTCATTAATCTCACACTGAGAAGCATTATTTTATATAATTTATACACATTTCACTTTTCATCACAAGTCTAAAAAGTAGTATTTCTGAGACAGAAATATTAATTCAATTCTCCAGGGTGGCAGGGAAGTACAAGAGCCAAAGCTTGTCCTCTTTCCATCATGCCGCAGAGAAAACTGTAGCAAGGGAATACCAATTCCCTTAATATACCTTATTGACATTTTTTTCCAAATGTTTTCTTGAGTCCAAATAAAGTATTTTTTAAAGGTACCATTTTAACTTAATGTAAACTGTAATCTAAGACATAACCTTATACATGTTCTAGGGCCATAATTCAGATACTGATTTTATTTTGTTTTGATCCTCCTCAAAAAAACCAAACTCCCACAATCTCAAAATCTAAAGTCCTCTCAAAAAAAAAAAAAAATTACAAGAAAATATTGTCAAAATGTATCATATAAAACTTCTGAGCAAAAGTTTGTGAAATTTTCTTTTTTTTTCATTTTCAAAAGGGAAAATGAAAAATATTAAAGGAGGATATCATGTGCAAATGCTTGTAAATGAGTGGGGAGATATAAGAAATTGATGAATCAGATATCCTCATTTAAAGAATTAAGCAAATAAATTTAACTATATAGCACTTTTCATAAGTAGAACCATAAAGAGTTAACAGCCACAACCAAGTAGTCAGCAAATTGATCAGAACTTCCTATTCCCTAAGCTTAACTTTTGTTGAGATCTGAACGTAGTACCATATTACTTAGAAAAGGCTTCCAAAATTTGATTTTATGTGCTCGTTTTGTGACTGTTTTTAAATGGTTTTCAGATGAGTGTATTCAGCTTCCCTAGCCCCAAGAGTAAACATTTGAAGTGAAAGATTTCTTCAACTTCATTTATAATGAAGTTATAGAATAATTTATATTCTTCCCCATATCTAGAAACATGAAGTTACAGAATAATTTATATTCTTCCCCATACCTAGAATCATTCTTTGCAAAGCTTTAACAACATTTAAACATCAGTTGAAAGAAAGAAGAAAAGAGATCTTTAAAAAACAAGGGAAATGGTTCTGATAACAAGACACATTATATATTTAATTATTATTACCTTCTGATTCAAAATGACACCAAAAAATTTTTAGAAAAGTACAATATATCTACTAGCTACCAAGAACAGTTTTAAAACTTCTCATCAAAGCAACCTAATTCTTCTTCATCTGCTATTTGATTCGAGGTAACTTTTCTTTCACAAACATTGCTCAGTTACACCACCCCTTTAGAAGGTAGCCATGTAACTAACAGTCTTAGAATTTTCTAATATTATGGAATTATTTATTTTAGAATTTATTGCTTTACATATTCTTCTTCCAAAATAGAACAAAATGAAATTAATAATCCTTGCAATAAGTGATACATTTTTCTCAGATTTTCTTCTTTGTAGTCTGGCAAAATTAACCAACAAACCTCTACAACGTATGCAGAGAACCAACCAACTTTGACCTGCCCCTTAAAATAATTATTTTCCATATATCTTTCCTATTTGGAAAAACGTAATTAAAAGAAAAAATATTTTGTTTTTAAATAAACAACTAAATCCAATTTGGAATATATCTGTATTTAGAAAAATAGAGTACTATGTTTGTTTTCTGTTGACACTATATTTCCTTTGATTGTTTTCAACTGTCTTATGTAGTCTTTAAAGTGGGGATCCACCCCATGTTTTGGAAGTGTCATTTGGTTCTTTAATTACTTATCTCCCTTTCTGGTGCAAGTGAAACTAACCCAACAGATCACAAAGGTCCTACTTGAACAGTCTATGAGGAATAAAAGTGACAATTTTTGGTGAATAGAAAACCCTTAATAATAAATGTAGGAGAAGAGGAACAAAAAGGTTTCCAAATCAAACTAAAAGACAATCACTTAAGATCTCATGTATCATGTGAGCTGACTCTGTTAGAGTGCTGAATTCAGCTGCTCATCCCAGAGGGTCATGACATAAAATAATTACTAAATTGACACTTATTTATTGACATAAAATAATTACTAAATTGACACCAGTTCTTCTAACATAGTTTACTCAGTCTTAATCTGCACCCAGGAGATTTCTTATTAATTGAACATGCTTTACTAATTATAAAGATTATCTCCCTTTCAAATCTGGATTTTTCTCAACTAGTTTTAGGGGGAAGTGGGTAGGGAAGGTTGAACTCTTCTCTAAAAGCTACCCATTCTCTGGGGCTCCTGGGTGACTCAGTCGGTTAAGCACCTGACTCTTGGTTTCGGTTCAGGTCCTGATCTAAGTCAGGGTCGTGAGATTGAGCTGTTCATCAGGCTCCATGCTCAGCACAGAGTCTGCTTAAGACTCTCTCCCCCTGCCTTTGCCCTTACCCCGACCCCGTGCTCTCTCACGCTCTCTCTAAAATAAATAAATAAATCTTTAAAAAAAATAAAAGCTAACCATT
This sequence comes from Callorhinus ursinus, assembly GCF_003265705.2. Classification (NCBI taxonomy): domain Eukaryota; kingdom Metazoa; phylum Chordata; class Mammalia; order Carnivora; family Otariidae; genus Callorhinus; species Callorhinus ursinus. The sequence goes on along the minus strand of NW_027397072.1, from coordinate 20,129,890 downwards.
CTAACATAAAAACTTTTAAACTTATGAAATCTATATATAGAAACCAACATTATAAAATGACTTCCAAGGAGTCAGATTAAAGTAAATTTGTGCCTCAAATACCTTAGAAAAAGTAGAAATTCTAAATGTCGGTGTCTTCATTTGGAACCAAAATTTCCTACTGCATGCTCTTGCTGATGGTCCTTGATTTTATCACCAGTCAGTTCCAGTTACATTTCCACTAATATGGACAGATCTAAAGTAAGAGAAAGGAAATACATTTAGTCTACTGAAAACATTACAGACTTTAGACTCTAATGCATATCATTGTTTCCCTGTAAGCATGCAAAGATTCTTATACAGATGCTTTAGTTGTTCAAGAAATGCCAATTCTCATTCTTTTCCGCACTACAGACTTTAAAAATTGAAACTAAAGATTAATGGCTAAATAAATAAAATTAATAAGAGATCATTAGTTACTCGCTTTAAAAGGTTCCGATCCCAATGAAGCTAGGAGGCCAGGATCCTCAACTATCAGCTTACTCATCACTGGAGTTGCTGACATCACCCCAGCAGCAGCGGTCTCAGTAACCTGTTTCAGGTAAAGTGGAACAGAAGGAGGAAATGGGATTCCTAGCAGAAGACACCTCAGTGTAATGGCTAGCATTCATTACTGGGTCATTGGCAGTGGGATAAGAACAAACTGGATTTTTTTAAACTAATGGTAGTCCTGCCTTCCCACTTTTATCTCAAAGCTAACTCCTAGGGGTGCCTGGGTGGCTCAGTCCGTTAAGTGTCTCTCTTCAGCTCAGGTCATGATCCCAAGGTCCTGGGACTGAGCCCCCCACATCAGGCTCCCTGCTCAGCAGAGAGTCTGCTTCTCCCTCTCCCTCTGCCCCTCCCCCAGCTCGAGCCCGCTCACTCGTTCTCCTGCTCTCTCTCTCAAATAAATAAAATAAAAATAAATAAAAAGTTAAATAAATAAAAACTCCTAACAGTGGGGGGACTTGGCAGACATCAGAGAATGCTTAAGAAATGTGAAACCTACTGGCTTTCATTACTTAAAGCCTCACTGGTTTAGGCTTTACCACCCAGGGTTAAGCTTTTTACTAAATTTAATATTCCTTTTAGATCACAAAGACACAGTGGATTAGGTCCAGAGAAATCATTATATCACAGGTCGATTCAGGAATCTTGCTAGTTAATTCTATCTATGGCTTCCACCGATCACCCTTGGGCTTCACTCCAACACAAACCATTCCGGCCAGCTACCCTCTCCCCTGTTTTCGTCCCCACAGTGCTCTCTGTGCTTTCTCACCCACCCCATCCCCACTGTTGCCCTTCCTTCCAACCTTTTCCCTGGGGAACCTCTGGAAACCTCTTTTACATAGTGAAACAAATCACCTCTACATCCTCAACCTATCAATGAGTACTTCTTTCAACCCCTGGGCTAAATCCGTCTCTTGAGAAGAACGCTCTAGAGTGAAGGCTAAGGCAGTAGGGTTCAACCTTCCTCCACAGTGATATTTCTAGACCCTAACTCACAAGCAATCCAATTCCTTCCCTCAGGCTCTGACCATCTGGCTGTCCCACCCTCTTCTCTTTGTCATGCAAGAGCCCAATCTACCTTCTGTACCTAGGTCCAGATTTAATCCCTGAGATGCACTCTACCTAGTCTCATCTCTCCAGTTAGTTAACTGTGTTATTACTAGTCTCAAAATCTTGGTTGTCACCCAAGCTATCAATCTCCCTAGTATGTTGCTTTCTTCCTTCCACTTCATCACCCTCAAATTCCTATTCGTGGTTCAATTCAACCACCTGCGAGGGAGAAAACACCCAACATTATGGATTGATCCTGCTATACCATTAAAGTCTTCAATTTTAGACACAATGTTATCTAGTGAGCCTTTTACATGTCATTAATCAGGTCCTTCCCCCATTACTCATACTGCCTTTCTTTCCAAACTTTAGCCACACTTCCACTTCCAGTCCTATGGGGGATGGGATGAGAGAGGGATTTCTTCATGTTTTCCTTAACTGTTTGTGTAGGTTATTTATATTGTAAAAACACTATTTCTTCCATTTACTTTGAACATGTTCTCAATTGCTGGCTTTTACTATAAAAGTTTTTTTTTATTTTTAGGTGGCCAGATTTGTGCCCCACTGCTTTCTCCATTTCTTTTACTATTTCTCTGCTTAGAAATCTCTCCACCTTCAATAATAGCAGATAAATACTCTGATGTTTACCTTTCTATGGGCTAATTGTTCCAATACTTCATTCCAAATGATGTATGGAATGAGATTTGACTCTAAACTGTTTTCTGAATTGCCCAGTTTTCCTAACAACATTCAGTAATTCTCACCATCCTTTGGTTTATAAAGTTTCTTTTTTTTAATAAGGTTTCTTTTCACATATTTCATTTGTTTTTCTGCAAAAGGCTGATTTCTGAGCTATAATCTGTGGAAGTAATGTAAGTATTGTTTCCTTATGTTCTACTTTGTGATAAGAATATTCTTTGGTATTCTCATCTCCTATTCTTCCTGACAACAGTTAGATATATTTGTTTCTGAGGACATGTCAAGTGATTTCATGAGTATGAAATGGTCACCCAGTCTACCCTGAGTACTGTGTCTTTCTGTTATGGTTGTTGCCTATACACACTGTTCCTTTCTGTTTTAAGGGATCATCCATTCCACTACTGAGTCTAGTCTACCTTTCTAATCGTGCTAGAAAGCCACACTTTTTATATATTTATTCACCCGGAGCTAGATTCATAAAACCTTGTTCTTCGTAATTTTCCATGTTCTACATTTATCTTTTCATTTGTTAAATCTGATTTGCATAAAATAAAGGTATCTCACACACAATTTTTATTTCATAGGCCAACATCTTTTTATCAGCTCTGAAGGATTTTTCAGATCTTCCTGTTATCTTTTAAGATCCACATAGTTATGTTTATTATTTTTAGTTTACATTTTTTTAAAGATTTTATTTATTTGAGAAAGACAGAGTGTGTGTGCGGCACACAGGAGCAGGGGGAAGGGCAGAGGGAGACAGAGAAGCAGACTCCCTGCTGAGCAGGGAGCCCAACATGGGGCTCAATTCCAGGACCCAGAGATCATGACCTGAGCCGATGACAGACATTTAACCAACTGAGCCACCCAAGTGCCCCTTTAGTTTACATTTTTTACATACTACATTGACTTGAAAATATTTTATCAGAATTGAAAAATGATGTAAAAGGAACATGTATTTGAACAGTCTCATTCCTGTATCATCCACATGCAGCTCACATTGCCCTTGATTGCTACTGGTCACCACTTTTATTAGTTTCTTCTATACCTTGCCATCAACTCTTTATGTAAATACACTTAACTGAAAATACAGTCTTATCCTCCTGTCTTCTAAAATAAAATGTCCAGCTTTGCACCTTTTTTTTCAGTGTATCCTGAAGATTTTCCATGTGAGGATATATTTCTTCATTGTTTTTAAAGTTCTATGGCATTTTATTATGTGAATACATACTAGTTTGTGTAACCAAGCCCACAGTTTTAAGAAGTTTGATTCCACAAATTTAAGTCTTGTTTCTGAAAGTAATTTAGAGTTCAAGAGCAACAACTGTACAAACCAAACAGCACAGGAACCTAGGTGGTGTGATTTCACAAATTTTTATTCTATTGATAAATATAAGTTCTCTTGTACATCACTTTACCTTTTCTCTCAAGCTTACTCCATGAGCCAGCTAAAATCTATCAACTGTTACAGTCATAAACTCTGAAAGTAGAAGGATAGTTTTTAGGGGTGCCTGGGTGGCTCAGTCAGTTAAGCATCTGCCTTCAGCTCGGGTCATGATCTCAGGGTCCTGGAATTGAGCCCTGCTTTGGGCTCCCTGCTCAGTGAGGAGTCCGCTTCTCCCTCTCCTTCTGCCTGAGGCTCTGCCTGCTTGTGCGCTCTGTCAAATAAATAAATAAAATTTAAAGAAAAAAAAAAGGATCATTCTCAGAGTTGAGGAGCCTCAGATTCTAAAACCTGCCCAACCTCACTAAGAGCTTCAATGGGCCTGCAAAAACGAAATACAGCTATACAAGAGTCAAGACAGTTGTACAAATACAGAAATGTTCCATTCTACTTAGTGGTATATCAGGAGAGGCTTCACTGGGGAACTAGTCCCTGAGGTTCAATCCTAAAGGAAGAAATGCTCAAGAGGCACAAGAAGGCAAGAGAAAGCATGAAGGAGGGAGCAGAAGAAAGAGCAGCTTGAAATAGCAAACTTGTCAAGAACTCTAGTTCCACTCCACTTAGAATGCAGAAAGCTTCAAAGGAATGTCAATCCCACCCTCATAAGAAAAAGCCAGATCTATCAAATCAAAACTTATCTTAAGCCGAACAAAGAGTTGAGGTCACAAGGCAATCAAGTAAATTTAATTTCAAAGAGGGACAAGTTCCTCCAAGGAGAGACCATACACGTAATCTCTTTTACCTTTGGCAGGTCACAGAGAAAGAAGTAGCCACCATACAGGTGTGTAAGAAAAAAGTCAGCTAAGATTCTTTTTTTAAGATTTTATTTATTCATCTGAGAGAGAGAGAGAACACGCAAGAGAGAGAGCACAAGTGGGGAGGGGGAGCAGACTCCCCGCTGAGCAGGGAGCCTGACACCAGGCTCAATTCCAGGACCCCAGGATCATGACCTGAGCTGAAGGAAGATGCTTAACCAACTGAGCCACCCAGGTGCCCTGAAAAAAATCAACTAAGATTTTAACAAATTCTTAAAGACCAAGTGTAGACTCACGTGTCCGTTTGGAATGGCTGGGGATCCCTGACACAAGGAGAGTTTACACTCAACTGTAAGTTCTACATGTGTCAACCAGGTGCTCACAGGAAAAATTAAAAGTAAATCAGAGAGAGCCCTTCATCAATGCGGCAAGTGTGCAGGAGGTGACAAGTACCAGCCTGAAGCCCTGCCTAATTCCCCAACCTTGAACCTTAAACACAGAGCAAAAGCCTAGAGCCACTAGGGGAAGGAAAGAAAGCCCTAAGGTCCAGGCAAAAATCCATTGCTTCAGAGGAGAATGGAAGCAAAATGCCTCTTGCCTCTGGAGGAGGGGGAGAAAAGAGTGTCAAGTCCCCAGACACAGGCAAAGATACACTGATGCTAGGAAAAGGGAGAGACAAAATAATTCTGCCACTACTGGGCGGAAGCAGGAAAGAGTCTTGGGCAAAGGATCCTACACCAATACCAAAAGAGATCAACTACCACAGAGAGAGAAAGGATATTCCTGCCCATGACCAGCTACAAATATATGGCACAGTTTGCCACAAGGCAGAAAGAGCAGAAAAGCTAAGAAAACCCCATCACCAACACCCAGGAACATAGGGCCTGACCAGGATTGAGTCTGGACTAGAATAAGAGAAACCAACCCTGCCCCACAAGCAAAGCACTGGGTAACAAGCAACAATAACCACTGGGAGAGGGACAATAACAAAGAGAAATTTCTCTGGTGCACAGATATGCAAAGACTGTTGAAAGATGAGGGTGGTATAGGAACACAGAAAAATCCTGTAGTACTACATGGCACACCCTAAACACAAGGGAACAGCAGCCAACTGTTGGAGAAATTTGAAGCCTGTGGTACAATGAAGGTAATGAGGGCAAAAGAATCCAAACCTAGCTCGATTCATGATGAGACTGACTCAACCTCTAACACAAACAGCCTAACAAAAGAAGAGCATCATTTCAATCTCTTCTATTCTTCAGTACACAATGATGAGCATAAAATCAAAAATTATACAAAAGCAAGAAAAAAAAATAACCCTTTGGCAAGAGATAAAGCAATCAACAGAATCAGAAATGATTTTGCTATTGAAACTATCAGACATTTAAAAATAACTATAAATATGTTAAATGGTCTAGTAGGAAAGATGGACAATATGCACAAACAGATGGATATTTTCAGCAGTGAGATGGAAAACTTTAAAGAAAGGAAAAATATAAAAGATAGAAATAAAAAAATTCTATTAGAGAAAAAAAATTCCTGAGACAGGCTCAACAACAGTCTGGACACAGAAGAGGAAACAATCATTGAACTTAAAGACAGGCAAACAGAAATAATTATAAATGAAACCACAGTTTAAAAAAAAGTGAGGGAAAAATACATCTCAGGGCATCCAAGAGTTGTGGAACTATATCAAAATGTCTTCAAACAAATTCCATTCAACTGAAGCCCCAAGAAAAGGACACAAACAAACAAAATGAGATACAAGAAATATGTGAAGAGATAATGGCCAAGAATTTTGAAAGAATCCAAAACAAACCAGAGAGCAAAAAATCCTACAGAATCCTAATCGTAATAAATACCAAAATGCACACACACAAACAAATATACATGGATATATCATAGCCAAAATGCAGAAAAACAAAGATAAAAATCTCAAAGGCAAAGAAAAAAATTACATACAAAGAACAAAGATCAGTATTTCCTTTTCTTCAGGAAATTATACAAGCGAAAAGACAATAGAGTAGAAAGATAAAAGCTGCCCATAGAATCCTATAACCAGAAAAATATTTTTATAAAAATGAAGAAAGAGGGGGGCACTTGGGTGGCTCAGTCAGTTGAGTGGCTGCCTTCGGCTCAGGTCATGATCCCAGGTCCTAGGATTGAGCCCCACATCGGGCTCCTTGATGAGCAGGGGGCCTGCTTCTCCCCTGCCTGTCACTCCCCCTGCTTGTGCTCTCTCTCTGTGTCAGATAAATAAAATCTTTTAAGAAAAATGAAGAAAGAAAGAATTTTTTGACAAATAAAACCTGACAGAATGCACTGCCTGCAGACACCAAAAATGTTTAAGGAAGTTCTTTAGGCAGGACTGAAAATTACCAGCTGAAAATGTGGATCTACAAAAAGAAATGATGAGGATTATAAAGAGAAGGTAAATACAAAAGACTTTTTTTCTTGTTTTCTTTCTTTTTTTTTTAAGATTTTATTTATTTATTTGTCAGCGAGAACACGCACAAGCAGGAGGAATGGCAGGCAGAGGAAGAAGCAGGCTCCCCACTGAGTGAATTTTTATTCATTTTAGAAGATTATACAAGAACACAAAAAATAATAATGTATTGTGGGTGTTAATAACATATATAGAAGTAAAACCATGACAACATAAAGAAGAAGGTAGAAAATTAAAGTATATGATCATAAGGTGATCATGTTACACATGAAATAGCATAATGTTATTTAAATAAAGATTGCGGGGCACCTGGGTGGCTCCGTCGGTTAAATGTCTGCCTTCGGCTCAGGTCATCATCATCCCTAGGTCCTGGAACAGAGCCCCCAGTCGGGCTCTCTGCTCAGTGGGGAGTCTGCTTCTCCCTCTCCCTCTCCCCCTCCCTTCCCCCCCATGCACGTGGGCTCTCTCTCCTCTCTCAAATAAATAAAATCTTTTAAAAAATAAATAAGTAAATAAGTAAAGATTGTTGTTAAGTTAAAGTTAGATCTTTTAAGCCCTAGAATAGTGGTTCTCATACTCCCTCAGTGACATGTAGCAAAGTCCGGACACTTTTTTTTTTTTTGAGAGAGAGAGAGGGCATATATGCACAAGCAAGTGTAGGGGAGGAGGGGCAAAGGGAGAAGGAGAGAAAGAATCTTAAGCAGGCTTCACACCCAGCATGGAGCCCCTACACAGGGCTCAATCTCACAGTCCTGAGATTACAACCCGAGCTGAAATCAAGAGTCCACCCACTTAACCGACAGAGCCATCCAGGCGCCCCTGGAAACATTTTTGGTTGTCACAACTGGGGGTGGGGAGTGGGTGCTACTGTTATCTAGTCAACAGAGGCCAGAGATGCTGCCAAAAATCCTACACTGCATACAGGATATCCCCTCCAGTCCTCAAAAACAAAGAATTATCCAAATGAAAATACCAAAAGTGCCAAGGCTGAGAAACCATGACTTAGAGCAACTGCTAAAATATATATGTACATGTACATACATATATGTATATACATGTATATATGTATATACACATACACATGTATGTGTATACATGTGTGTATATGTGTATTATGTGTGTGTACATATACATGTATATCTAGACATATAGAATAAGCCAAGAGTATTACATAAAATGGAATTATGAAAAAGGATTAATTCAACAGAAGGCAGGAAAAGAGGAAAAAATAAATTTAAAATATTCAAAAATAGAAAACTAGCTGGGGCACCTGGGTAGCTCAGTTGGTTAAGCAACCAACTCTTCAGTTCAGCTCAGGACATGATCTCAGGGTCTGAGATCAGGTCCCACATCAAACTCTGCATTGGGTATGAAGCCTCTCTCTCCCTCTCCCTCTGCCCCTCCCCACTCATGCTCCATCTTTCTCTCTAAAAAAAAAAGACTCAAAATTTTTTTAAAAAAATAAAAAATAGGAAGCTAGCAAGATGATAGACTTAAATCCATATTTATCAATGATTACATTAAATAAAAATTATCCTAAACCCCAATTAAAAGGTGGAGATTATCAAATCAAATTTTAAAAAATATGCTATCCACAAGACACTTACACTACATAAGGATAAAGGTTCAATTCACCAAAAGACATAGCAATCCTAAATGTGTTTACTTAATAACACAGCTTTAAAATAAATGAAACAAAAACTAATAAAACAGGAGATTAGACGAATCCACAATTACAGCTATAGACGTTACTACTCCCCTGTTATTAATCAACAGAACAGGAAGACAGAAAATCATTCGCATATATTAGACTTGAAAACACTATCAACTGACTTGACCTAATTGGACATTTATAGAACATTTTACACAATGAGAGCAGAATACATATTCTTTTCAAGGGCATATGGAACATTCACCAAGAAAGACCATATTCTGAGCTATAAAATGAACCTCAAGATATTTAAAAGAATTAAAGTCAAATAATGTATTTTCTCTGGCCAAACAAAATTAAATCAGAGTCAATTAACTGAAAGATAAGGAATTACCAAGGGTTAGAAATTAAACAACACACTTCTAAATATCCCAAGGGTAAAAGAGTAAGAGAAATTTTTAAATATTTTTAATTGAATGAAAATTAGAACATATCAAAATTTGTGGGATACCACTAAAGCAGTTCTTAGGAACTTAGAGCAGTAAATGCTTATATTAGAAAACAAGCATGAATCAATAATATAAGCCTTCATCTTAGAGAAGCCGAAAAAGAGTAAATTAAACACAAAGCAATTAGAAGAAATGAAATTGAAAAAAAAGAACAACAGAGAAAAATCTATAAAACGGAAACCTAGTTCTTTGAAACATTCAATAAAATAGAATAAACTTCCAGATGATCAAGAAAAAAAGAGAGAAGCCACAAATTACTTGTATCAGGAATGAAAAGAGAACATCACTGGGGAGCTTATCGATATTAATAGGATAATAAGAGAATATTATGTAGAACTTATGGCAATAAATTTTACAACTTCCATAAAATGTACCAATTTCTTAAAAGTTTGAAGACTGGGGCACCTGGGTGGCTCAGTCGTTAAGCGTCTGCCTTCAGCTCAGGTCATGATCCCAGGGTCCTGGGATTGAGCCCCACATCAGGCTCCCTGCTCCGCGGGAAGCCTGCTTCTCCCTCTCCCATTCCCACTGCTTGTGTTCCCTCTCTCACTGTGTCTCTCTCTGTCAAATAAAAAATAAAAATTATAAAAAAAAAAAGTTTGAAGACAAACTACCAAGTTCACTAAAAGAAGTTAGATAAGAGGAATAGCTCTTAATATACTAAGAACTTAAATTATGACACTTAATTCATAATTTAAAACCTTCCCATGAAGAAAGCTCCATGACAAGTGGCTTCCTTGCTGAATTCTACCAAATATCTAAGAAAGTTATATAATATTACATAAATTCTTCCAGAAATACTTAAGAAAACACTTACCAATTCATTTTATAAGCACTACTCATAAATTTTAGCATGACTCTGATAAAAAGTCAGACAAAAGAACAAAACCTTAAGAAAAGTAAAGTATAGACTAATATCCTTTCATGAACACAGACACAAAATATTTTATCCAAATATTAGAAAAATGAATCCAGCAATATATAAAAAGGAATATATATCATGACCAAATAGAATTTATTCCAGGAATGTATTATTAGTATTAGTTCAATATATGAAAAAAACCTATCAATGAAATTCACCCTAACAATGGACTAGAACATAAATGATCATCTTAATAGATGAAAAAATAATATGAGAAAAAGCCCAGTCATTCATGATTCAAAACTCTCAGAAAACTAGGAACAGAAGGGAACGTCCTCAGCGTGGGACATGAATCCACAACAAATCTACAGCTGATATACATAATCATGAAAAACTAAATGCTTCCCCTCTAGGATCAGGAATAAGGCAAGAACATCTGCTCTCACAACTCCTATTCACTGTACTGTACTGCCAGTACAATAATGCAAGAAAATAAATAAAAGCCTAGAGATGAAAAAAAAAAAGAATCAAAATTGTCTTTTTTCACAAATGACAGGATGGTCTACATAGAGAATCCAAAGAATCTACTAAAACTAAAAAAAGAATTTAGAAAAATTGCAGAATACAAAGTCAACACACAAAATCCAACTATATTTCTTTATGGTAGCAATGAATAATTACAAATAAATGAACAAAACAGTAGCAATTATATTAACATCAAAAAATTTAGGATAAATATAACAAAATAAATGGAAGATTTGTGTGCTCAAAAATATAAAACTCCGAATGAAAAATCAAGGACCTCAATAAATTAAGAAATACTGTTTTCAAAGATCAGATCCATCAATATTGTTAAAATAGCAATTCTCCCACATTTATAGATTTAACCTAAGTCCCAATTAAAATCTCAGATATTTTTTGTAAAAACTGACAAGCTGATTCTAAAATTTATATGGAAATGCCAAGAATCTAGAATATTCAAAACAATTTTGGGAAAAAAAATTGGAAAACTTCACTACCCGATTTCAAGACTTTCTATAAAGTGATAGTTACCAAGACATTGTAATTCTGGCATAAAGATAAACATACAAATCAAAGGAACAGAAGAGACAGTCCAGAAACAGATCTACAAACTTACAGTCAACTGATTGTCAACAAAAGTACTGGCGTAATTCAATGGAAAAAGAACTAGTTGCCTTTGTAACAAATGCTGCTGGAACAACTGACAATCCATATGGGGGAAAAAAAAGAACCTCAACTCATACCTCACATCTTACACAAAAATTAATAGACCTAAATATTTAAAAATGCAAACCTATAAAACTTCTAGAGGAAAACAGGAGAAAATCTGGGAACCCTAGGTTAGCCCAGGGGTTGTCAAACTTTCTACAAAAGGCTATACAGTGAATATTTTAAATTTTATGGGCTATTCAGTCTCTATTGTAAATATTCAACTCTGTCACTATAGCATGAAAGCAGCCATAGGCAATATGTAAACAAATGGGCATGGCCACGTTCCAACAAAACTTCATTTACAAAAAAGCAGCAGTGGGTTGAATCAGGTGTAGTCTGCCAACCCAAGTTAGGCAAAGAGTTCTTAGATATGACACAAAAAGCACAAACCATAAAAGAAAAAACTGATATATCACAGTAAAACAAAATCTTTAAATTCTGCTCTTCAAAAGACAGTGTTATAAAAGTGTAAAGACAAGTCACAAACTTGGAGAAAATACCTGAAGAAAATATCTGCAAAACACATATCTCCTAAATAACTTGTTTCTGGAACATAAAGAACCTTTCAAGCAATCCAATAAAAATAATGGCCAGAGTATTTGAACAATGCTAAAATGACAACTCTAACAAGCAGTCTCGTTACTTGGTACATGTGTTTAATCTTTCCTACTGGCCTTCAGGCTCCCTGAACCTAGACTAATCCTGCCTGAATGGAGCATCCAACATTCCAGCTTACACAAAAAGATAAGCAACAGATGAAACAAAGCTATCAGAGCATTTTTAAGTTGATTTTTAGAGTAGTTAATACATACCTGATACAAAAAGTAAACTGTCCTAAAGAGTTATGGTAAATAGAAATTTTCCCCCAATCATCCTGCTCCCTTTCCTTGTTTATTATGTATTCATAGGTATTCTACACATACAAAAGCGTTTACATATATTTTTTAATGAAAGTGATGGCATACTTACATAGCTTCTCATCATGATTTTTTAATTTAATGTACCTTAGAGGTTTTGTTTTTAAAGATTTTTTTTTAAGATTTTATTTATTTGAGAAAGAGGGAGAGAGCATGAGCGGAGGGAGGGGCAGGAGGAAAGGGAGAGGCAGACTCCCCAATGAGCAAGGAGCCCTACGATGGCTCTATCCCAGGACCCTGAGATCATGACCTGAGCCGAAGGCAGATGCTTAACTGACTGAGCCACCAAGGTGCCCCTAAAGATTTATTTATTTTAGAGAGAGAGAGAAGCGAGAGCATGAGCAGGGGAAGGGGCAGAGTGAGAGAGAATCCTGGAGCAGACTCTCCATTGAGAGCGGAGCCTGATGTGGGGCTTGATCCCATGACCTGAGCTGAAACCAAGAGCTGACTGCTTAAATGACTGAGCCACCCACGCACCCCTAATGTACCTCAGAGTTTACTTCACATCATCCCTTTTAGAATTCCCTCATACTTTTAACAATTTCATAATATTATATGAATATATCATAATTTATTTAACCAGTCTCTCACTGATGAACTTATTGTTTCAGTATTGACAATGCTATATATAACATCTGTATACTTATGAAGTGGAATTATTAAATCAAAGAGTATCTTGATTTTAAATTACAATAGCCTCTGCTAGACTATGCTCCACAAAGTTTACCAGGGCTTAAATATAATATCTATGGAAATATGTCAGTAAATCTTCCAGACCAGGGAAACTAAAATAAAGCAGAAAATTCTAATACAGCCCTAACAAAAGATGTTTTGAAGACTTTTAACTCTAAATAATCCAAGATACTTATTAATACAAGATAAATGTATATAGTGAGTCTCAATAAGAACTGTGAGGCCCAGCATGGTCCCCCTCTATTATCCTCAAATCTTTTCTATTAAATTAAGGTAATTTTTATTTAAAGTTTATAACCTGTCTAATTTCTAAGAGGACTTGGATTGGTTACAAGTTAAAATACAAGGCAAAGAGGATTCATCACAATGAAACTATATAGATAAAATTAAACATTAGACACTGCAGCAGTTGGTATGGGCACATACTACCCTCTAAAGATGGCTGCCATTGATTCCTTCTCTCCCTTTGTGCACATGTCACTCCATCCATCAAGAGTTGGGGCTAAGAAAAAGGTGGGGGGGAATGCCTGGCTGGCTCAGTCGGAAGAGCATGTGACTTTTAGTCTCAGTCAGGGTCATGAGTTCAAGCCCATGTTGGGTGTAGATATTACTCAAATAAAAAAACTTAGAAAGAGATGGGGCTTATTTCCCAGCTCCTTAAATCTTGGTTGGCCTTGTGACTTGCTTTGACCAACAGGATGTGGTCTCAAGCTCTAGAAACTAAAGGATTGGCAGCTTCCCTTTTCTCTCCCATAAAAGCTAGAAGCCATGTAAGAAATCCAATTACCCTGAAACTGTCATGCTATGGAGACAGGCCAAAGTGCCAGACATGTGACAAAACCTTCTTAGACCGTCCAGCCCTGCTCAGCTACCAGAGTGAGAGATCCTAGCTGAAGTTACATAGAACAGAAGAATACCCTAGCCAAGCACTGCCCAAATTCCTGATCCACAGAACTGTAAAAATAATAAATCAACATTATTTTAAGACACTAAGTTTGGGGGTGATTTGTTATATGGCAGTAGGCAACTGAAACAGACACTTTCAAGCTCATGATATCAGCAAATTATAAACACTGAGTGTCAAATTTGGGTCTATATTTTCCAGGTTTTAAGTTTTTAATTTTTGATTAAGAAGAATACATAAATTTTGTATCTGAACCACATGCACTCCTATAAAGGATAACGAACCTAGCAGACTGTAGTTTCAAATATAATTTTAGGAGATGTGTATCATTCAAATGATGTTTCTTACAGATAGATTTTATACAGACAAATAGCATATCATTAAATCAGAATTCAGTTCAGGCATTTTCCTATCAGGGGAGACTGAGATGATGTGGTCCTGATACTTTTGTTCTATGAAAACTTAGTACAAGAAACTAGATGAATACATCATTAAGATACTCATTATACTATCTTCTCATATTCGATATTTTAAGTGAGCTTTTGATAGACACAAAATAGCTGTCAGTTTGTGATTAAATCTTCTAATAAGAACACACAATAAATACTCTATAAGATTGGTTAAAGTTAGAGACATATACATTAATAGCCAAAACAATCTACCTTCCCCCTAGAACTGGTCCCACTGAGATCACCAATTTCTTTAATGCAACATCCCATGAAAATTCCTTGGCCCCTGCCTTGCTTAATCTTAAACAGCATCCATACAAATAAGCATTCCCTTTTAGTCACTAAGTGCAGCCCACACTCAAGGAATGGGGAATTAGGTTCTACCTCCTTGAGGAAGGGAAGTATCTGCATAAATTACTTTTAATTCTTCTGTCCTGGATAAACAAATAAGTAGGGGCACGTATTTATTCAGTCACTTCTTTTAATCAGTATGGACTTAGAGATATTTATTTTATACTTTGGGTTATAATCCAATACTACGTTATTTATTTTGTTGTTCAAATTGTTCCTACTAAGGCCACTGGAAGCTCTTTCCAGCTGGTTCCTGTATCTTTTTGCCAAGCCCCTACATTTTGGGATTTTCTTACTTTTAGCACTACAAAACGTTCAAGGCATATGTTGCATATTCCTGCCCCACTCCTAGAATCAGCCATTTTCCAAGGAGCCTAGTTCTTTTTATTGGAGAATGATATTAGAAACCAAGATCTGGGTCCTGGGTGTGCTTCTGTACCAGGGTGCCAATGCTTCTAGGCCCTATCAGCAGACAGACCAAAAAATATATGTATGTATACTACACCATTTATACATACATATCTATAATCATTTCTATATTTTTATTAAGCTAAACATGAGGGGCACCTGGGTGGCTCAGTAGGTTAAGCATCTGCCTTCGGCTCAGGTCATGATCCCAGGGTCCTGGGTTCGAGACCCATGTCAGGCTCTCTGCTCAGTGGGAAGCCTGCTTCTCCCTCTCCCTCTGCTCCCTCCCCTGTTTGTGCACTCTCTCTCAAATAGATAAGTAAAATCTCTCTTAAAAAAAAAAAAGAAGCTAAACATGAGTTGGTATTGATGTCTCTAACTCTAATCCAATACCACACGGTTCCCTCTAGCCTTCCCCTTGCCCGGGGTTATCTGTAATCTCACTCTCCAAAAGGGAGAAACCTGGCTCCCAGTTTACTATCTATTCATTTATTTGTTTGTTTAATACCAATATACACATACAATGGCTTCAGAATTGTTAGCCCACACTCTCCTGAATTTTTGTCTTACTTTTTTTGTCATTCCTTCTGAAAGTCTTATTGGAAGAATCCTCATTTTAGATATATGTGTTCCTAAGGTCTTTCACCTAAATCATCTCTTCCCTCTTTGCATATTCTACATGGGTGATCTTTCACATCCGTGACTTTAGTTACCTTCCAAATCAGTATCTCTAGCCCAGATCCCTCTCTTAAACTTCAAATCCACTTATCTATCTTCTGGATTGGCACCTCAAACTGAACTTACCATCCTTCCCTAATCTTCGCTGGGGTTCCCTACTGAATGGCATCATCATCATCATGTACCTACTGCACAAGCCAAAAATTTAAGATCAGATCCATCCTCTTCCCTCTACGTCTTCCCAATATCCAACCAAAGCCTAAGTCTTTCTCAAATCCATCTACTTCTCACCATCCCATGATCCTACCATAACTAGCCCAGTTATCACCTCTGACCTAGAAATATTTGTTACAACAAATAAATAAGACGATGCTCTAAATGACCTTACCACCTTCCATTTTACTGGGCTCTAGTCTGATATTCTCCACCCTATAGCCTGAGGGATCCTTCTAAAAAACAAATCGGATCACATCACTTTTTCATGATTAAAATCTTTTAATGATTCCCCATTCCTCCCAAGATAATGCCCAACTGCCTTAACACTGTTTTCAAGGTTCTGTGTGATACTGTCCCTCATTACATCTCTGGTGTCATCTGTTCCGTTCTCCCACTTTGTACTCTCGAAGCAATCAACTAATCTGAAATCTTTTCAACTTCTCTCTCCTGTCTTCATGTCTCAACACAGACGTTCCTTCTTCAGAAAGCCAGTTCCTGCTCTATGCTCACTTTCCACCCTGCAGTCTCTCCACTGCAGCATCCATTGTACTGCAATGTACCTCCCTGGTTATATCACTCACTAGACTCTAAGCTCCATCAGGGCAAAATTCACATGACCTTGTTGTTTTTACTGTATCCTGAGAGCCTAGCTCTCTGCCTAGTACACAGTAGGAACACAATAAATGCTTAAAATAACTACTTTTGAGTTTCTGTTTTTGCTATTTCTATGGCTTAGCTTTAATGACTCTTTCACAAGTAATCAGAATTAAATATCTTCCGTAAGGCACACAGTTTAATATTAATCTGTTAATCAAGTTTACTAATTATATTATTGATACTTTTTTCCAAAAAAGATACAAAGCCAGTATTATTTCTGAAATCATGTCTGTCTGGAAATCTCTATTTGCCTTTATATGTAAATGACAATATGGTAAAGTATAAAATTCTGAGTTCATACCCTTTTCCCTCACAGTCTAAATACTGTAGTAATTACCAAACTCCAAACCAAGAACCAATACTATTTGGTGATGAAATTTTCACTACTCCCCAACTCAGTAAAATCAATAAAAGAGAGTGTTGTTCACCCTAAAATAAAAATTATTCCATTGTTTGTTTTATATTTTATGTCCTTATTTAGTCAAAAAATGTTTGATAATTTATGTTAATCACTCAAGTTTCCTATCAGCATTTTATTGGCCCATAAATCCAAAGGTCTGGAATTCTCTGATTTGGCATTTTCATTAAATATAAGACTAGATTCCAATCTGGTTATCTTTTCCTTGAAAATCATTTTGTTTTCCTCCCAGGATACTTGTGGAATTTTCTCTCATCCTTGAACATCAGAAACATGACTAGTATAATCCTCATCTTTGCCATTTGGTGAGTTCTCTTAAAAATGTAAGTCATTAGTTTAGCAATATTTTCAACACATATTTTTGAGTATTTCTTGATTATTTATACATCATCTCTGTTTTTTTCCTTCTAGAACACTCAATTTATGTATATCATATCTTTTGGATCTATCTATATGCCCATTATTCTTTTTTGTCATGATCCACTGTTTTCTTTACATAACTCTGAAACATCATTTGAACTAATGTTCTCATTGACTAATAGGATTTCCTGGATATGCAATTACTTTTCACTATTACTACTTATTTTAGTTCAAGATTAATGATTTTGGGGTGCCTGGGTGGCTCAGTTGGTTAAGCATCTGTCTTCGGCTCAGATTGTGATCCTGGGGTCCTAGGATTGAGTCCCGCATCGGGCTCCCTGCTCCACAGGGAGCCTGCTTCTCCCTCTGCCTGCCTCTCTCTCTGTCTCTGTCTCTCATGAATAAATAAAATCTTAAAAAAAAAAATTAATGATTTTGTTTTCCAAAAACTTTTTTCCTGTTTTCTGAATGCCTGTTGTTCATGATAATCCCCTCTTAAATTTTACTGAGTCTAAGAATTCGAATTTTTTACATCTGGCACAGAGTTCTAACTATGTTGCAGAGAGCTATCTGCTATGAAAATTCAAATTATTCCTTCTTTTGAACTGCTGAGTCTTATATCCTATAATTTTTCTGTTTGCTCATACCTACAAGGATGCCACATATTTTCAGAATCAAGCTGAGAAAAGCTCTTGTAAGAATTACTTAGATCAATGTTAAAATAGTTTTCAGAAAATCTTCCCTTAAGGTAAAGTCTGGAACCCCAAAACTAGCTGGGGCCATAACCTCTCTGACTGCTAAGGCTGGCCTCAGTAATTAGCCTTCATCCGGTCAGTGGACTGGCCCTCTGTGTCAGAACAGATTAGGTTCAGTTGCACACAAACAAATACCTGTGGCTGACAGAAAGGAGAGGTTTATTTTTCTCTCACGTAAGACATCTGGTGGTAGGAACGTTACGATAGATGGACAGCTCAGTAGTCACCCCTGTTCTATCTTTTCACTCTGCCTTACCCCATGGAATCTATGCTCAAAGTCATCTCATGGTCAAAAACTGACCATGGCACCTCCAGAAATCATATCCATGTCCCAGGCAGAAGAAAGAAGGGAGGGACAAGGGCTCCTTCTGAGGCTTCCCAGATGACTCCATCTCTTTTAAAGAGCTTTCCTAGAAGCCCTACCCTAAGACTTCTGTTTACAACTGCTGGGAAATGTTTTTATAGTTGGGCTTAATGGTGTGTCCACACTGTAGCAGTAATGTTACTAAGAATGAAAGGGAAAAGAGATAATGGATTGGCAACCAGCACTAGATCCTATCATTTTTCTCTCTCTCCTGAACAAGATTCTAGTTTGCCAACATCTCTCTTTTTTTAAGATTTTGTTTATTATTTATTTGACAGAGAGAGCAAGTGCAAGCAGGGGGGGAGGGGCAGAGGGAGAGGGAGAAGCAGACTCCCTGCTGAGCAGGGAGCCCAAAGCAGGACTCCAGTGCAGGACCCTGGGTCATGACCTGAGCCAAAGGCAGACACTGAAGGGACGGAACCACCCTGGCACCCCTGCCAACATCCCTCTTCATATGAAGTCAAACAACAGATGTTACATGTATTTCACCAGGGCAGGATAATAATTCTTCCTGTAATCAGAACATAATACTTCAATTAATACATTTTAAGGTTGCCCAAATTTTCCCAAAAGTCATATCAAACTTCTAATTATCTAAAAGGTACTTCTTGGGGGCAAGTGGGTGGCTCAATTGGTTAAGCATCCGACTCTTGATCCCAGCTCAGGTCTTGATCTCAGGGTCACAAGTTCAAGCACCACACTGGGCATGGAGCCTACTTAAAAATAATAATAATAAAATAAAAATAAAATGCACTTTTTTTGCTAGAACTACTCCAAAATGGGATTTTGGAACTAAATGTATTTGTGCAATTGATTTTTCAATGACTCTTAATTGAACATCTTCAGTGTGACACTATGGTGAAGTTAAAGATACAAAAAGACCTTGAAAGACTTGTAGTATCAAGTAGCTGAAGAGACAGAGCAAACAAATAAATGAAAAAGGTAAGATATATAAATCTTTCCAGACAAAGAAAAGAGAAAGTAAGTGCCACAAAAATGCGGAGTTGGGAGAAAAGTTTAAGGGTGAATGGGAGAATGTAAAAGGAGAGAACGAGAGAAAAGCCCTGACAACATTTGTAAGAAACAGGTAAGAAACTAGCAGAGAAGAGAAGCCAGAGAAGAAAAAAGGACTAAGAACATCACTCCTCCAACCCTGCACCCACGCCTATCCCAGCTCCCACAGACCTTGCTCCTCTACAAAACCTACGTCTACAGAATCTATTTTCACAGCCTCTACCATCTTACCTCCCATGCATTCTTTTTTTTTTTTATGATTTTATTTATTTGACAGACAGGGACAGCAGGGGGAGGGGCAGAGGAAGAGGGACAAGTGGACTCTCCTCTGAACACTGGGTGGACTGGGGTCCACATAGCGCCGACACAGGCCTTGATCCGAGGACCCTGAGATTAGGTCCTGAGCTGAGGCAGATGCTTAACTCACTGAGCCACCCAAGTGCCCCCACCATGCATTCTTTAACTCACCGCAATCTGGTTTTAGCCCCACCACTCCACTGAAGCTGCTCCCCACCTCCACTGAACTGCCAAATCACCACTTAACCTTCATTTACCCTTTGGTAATCTGACATTGTTAACCACTCCCTTACTTCTCTGGTTTCCAGGACAGTAGCCTTGGTATACCTCCTACTCTTCCAACCCTCCCTTGCCTGTGCTGGCTCTTCTTCTTCCACATACCTCTCAGATGGAAGTGGTCATTCTGTCTCAAAGTCTGCATTCCTCCTGAGCAAACTCACCTGTGAGCATGAGATCCGACAGCATTACCACCTATACAGGACTTCCAAAACTCACTCAAGCCCCAACATTTGTGTTCCGGATCCAGATATCCTCTAGTCTAACAGACAAAACTTCATCTGCTTGTCTCACAAGCACCTCAATCTCAACACGTCCAAGTGAGAGAACACTACCCCCCTCAAAAAACTGCTTTTATCTTGAATTCGCTAGTGTGGTTTCTGGCAATATTACTTCTCCACTTAACCATCAAGAAACCTAGGAATTTTCAGATTCCTTCTTCTCTCTCATTCCCACACCCAAGTGGTCTTAATTCTTTATTTTTAACATACCATCTCTGTATTCGCATCCTCAACTCTATCTCTACTGCTACTATCTTAGCTCAGGATCTCCTTAGGTCACTGGATCGCCAGAAAGAGCCAGTTCTCTCTACTACCAATCATGTACTATTCTAATCCATCCTTCACTGGCACCAAATAGTTACATTTCAACAACCACATTTCTCATTCCTCAGATCTCTAATTGACTCTTCCTAATAAATGCCTACTCTTGTTTTATAATCACTTGCTGAATTCCTTATCTCTCTAAAATTATTAGCTAAATAATTGTTACATTCTGCTGGCTTCTATTGGTACTGCTTATTCAGGAAGCAGTACTCATTTCATATTGTTTTCAAGAGGAGTGGAGGAGGAGCAGACAGGGTATCTCAGTGCCTGGTCTTCCACAGGCGATATAGCCAATTACCCACCGTGCTTCACCGTCTCATAGACCCAGGCTCCTACATGCAGTTCTTGCATGGAAACAGACCTTTCGCTTGATCCAAATTGGTGTTAGAATATACACAGGTTGGAGCTGCTTATGTTATAGTAATCACCTTACTGACTACTCTGGGAACCTCTGTGCTCCCGGTTTCCCCCACCTCTGGATATGAGTGTTACCCATTGGACTTCCTATGCTCAGAAATTCTTCCCAGTTTCTGATTTACAGAGATTTCCCCTTCTTATTTCTATAGGTGACTACATATATATTTTTCTATTATTAAAGATTTGGTGAAGGAAGGGGCGCCTGGGTGGCTCAGTTGTTAAGTGTCTGCCTTCGGCTCAGGTCATGATCCCAGGGTCCTGGGATCGAGCCCCACATCGGGCTCCCTGCTCACCGGGAAGCCTGCTTCTCCCTCTCCCACTCCCCCTGCTTGTGTTCCCTCTCTTGCTGTCTCTCTGTCAAATAAATAAATAAAATCTTTAAAAAAAACAAAAACAAAAAAGCCAGTTTCAAAAGGGTAGGAAGAAATGCATATCAAGATATTAAGAGTGGTTGTTTTCCTAAGTTTTGCTTATCTGTATTTCCTAGTTTTTTGTTTACATTAAGAATCTACTACTTTTGGGGCGCCAGGGCAGCTCAGTCAGTTAAACCTCCCACTCTTGGTTTTGGGTCAGGTCATGACCTTGGGTTGTGGGATTGAGCTCCGCGTGGAGATCTGTACTCAGCGCAGAGTCTGCTTCCAATTCTCTCTCCCTCTCCTTCCTGCTCTCTCTCTCAAGTAAATAAATAAAATCTTAAAAAAAAAAAAAGAATCTACTACTCTTATTGAGGGAGAAAGAAAGTTTTTTTCATTTTAAAACTCTGGTCGGGGGAGGCTGCTCTGTAAACCCTTACTTGACTAGCCAAAAAAAGTTTCACTTCCTCTTTGTGCCACATTGCCATGTTACATCCCTTTTTTTATTCTACGGTAGTAAATGTTTTTCTTCCCCTACTACCCTAATCGCCTTGAGGACAGAGTTCTATGTCTTCTTGATCTTCCCAGAACCTAAAAGAACCTGAAATTCTGCACATGTACCACAAATGTTTGCTGAATAAATGAATAAACAATAAAACTAGGAGAATTCGGAATGGGCAGTTTCACAATCATACAAACTCATCTTGGAAAGTCATTTAACTTTTCCTCCAAGAAAAAAGAAAGGGGAAAAGTAGATACAGACATTTAGAGGTAGTGAAGAAAATATAATAATTATACAATGGTTTTAAATCAGAAAAGATTTTAAGAGATCAGCACATGCAAGCCCTCAGGTTACAGATTAAAAAACTGCATCCCAGAGAGGGAGGTAAAGTGATCTGCTCAAGCTCAGAACCTATAATAGAACATGGATTGGAACACCCATCTTCTAATTCCCATTAAAAAGCTCATTCAACTTTACTGACTTATCCTATTACTTTCCATGTCATATGAGGCTTGGGAAGGATAATACCATCTTAACCGCTGAATACTGCTTGAAAATGAAAGTTTTCCCAACGTGTACCATCACCTAAATTTTGTTCTATCAACATTTGGCCACAGTTTGCCTAAAAGTAAGACTTCTCTTGGAGGCAGCTACTCGTGCTCAAACTGGGGAAGGAAAGGTTAAAAAGCATTCATTCAGGCCATAGATCTGATTTTATCAGGTGACCAAATACCAAACACTGATTCAAGATTTGCTCTTTTTGTGGATCTATTCTGTAATTTTATCAGACATCCTAAAAAGCAAACAAGCAAGCAAACATAAAAAGTCATCTCTTAACATTGAAAGTAAGATAAATTTCCCAAACCTGCACAGTTGTGGGCTTACAAGGAAAGAAAGGTGGTTTTGTTAGTGTGCTTGTGTTAATGGGCTATTCCCTTCCCCCACCCTAGAAACAAAAAAGTTAGCATAGCTATCAATTGAGCAGTCCATCATGGCTATCTAGAGCACTAAAGAAGCTGTAAGATCATTTTTTATTAGGAGACTTTAATACTGCTAAAATGAGGCTATAAAGAAATCTAGTATTATAAGAAATCCCCACAAGACTTTGTCTCCATAGCAATCAACCTCTTTTAAGAGATATCTTCTATCTAAACTATTCATAAGTACATTTTCTTTACCTTACATTTCAACCTCAAGACGTTTCTCAGTCCCTCCTCTCTCCCTACCAGAACAGATTTGCAAAGGTCCTATACATCCAAGTCTAAACACTTGTGGACTCTGGACTTTGCCATTTTAAAGGAAGTACTGAACAAAGTAAAAGAAAAATACAAACTAACTTAGCGTGAGAGAGAGACTGCAGTGCCCTGCCTGTTATTATATTTAATCTGCATAGGGATGATAAACTAGGGGGAAATAACTATATGGAAGCAAAAGCTAGATTAAGAATATTAGGCCTCAGGGCGCCTGGGTGACTCAGATGGTTAAGCGTCTGCCTTCGTCTCAGGTCATGATCCCGGGGTCCTGGGATCAAGCCCAACATCGGGCTCCCTGCTCAGCGGGGAGCCTGCTGAGCAGGGAGCCCGCTTCTCCCCCTCCCTCTGCTTCTCCCCCTGCTCATGTTCTCTCTCTCTCTATCTCTGTGTCTTGAATGAATAAATTTAAAAAAAAAATCTTTAAAAAAAAAAAAAGAATATTGGGCCTCAGTTGGAACAAAGAATCAATAAGCCCCCTGAGAGAACAAAAGCCAAAATCTGAACCACAGACCCAGGGCCATACCATTACAAAAGTGAAATATAAGAAACAGATGTGTCTTTAGTTCCCAAAATAAATACCCCTGATTACCTAGAAATTCCACAGTGTTAGTCACAATAAAAATTCACTCACTAAAATGTCGTAACATAGGGGCGCCTGGGTGGCTCAGATGGTTAAGCGTCTGCCTTCGGCCCAGGTCATGATCCCGGGGTCCTGGAATCGAGTCCCACATAGGGCTCCCTGCTAGGCAGGGAGCCTGCTTCTCCTTCTGCCTCTGCCTCTCTCTCTCTCATGAATAAATAAATAAAACATTTAAAAAAATGTCATAACATAAATGGCAAAGTGAATATAATTATTAAAACAATGATCCATCTCTAATTTTTAATGGTAAACCAACTGATCTTTTTTGTTTAAATCAAAACTGTATTGAATATCTTTAGTCTAACACTTCTTCAAATATTCTGCTGACCATTAAAAATGACACAAAAAATGTGGCACCAGAAAAATAAGCTATTGTTAATTCTAAAAGTATAAATCTTATTTGCAACTCTCATGTCCTTTGCAGTTTTTAGTAAGAAACTAATAAAATGCTATTTTTGATAAGTAGTAGAGAATTTTTCTTAGTTCCTGGTGGGGGTTACACTAAGAACTTAATCTGAGAAATTTAATTTTTAAAAATCTGCAATATGCTGTAACTAAAAAATGTGTGTATTTTACCAGTAGCTAAATTATCTAAGAGCTTAAGTTATGTCATTATGCTAAATATGGCTGATTTTATCATAAAATTAGCAGTGTTCACAGCCAAATCATCAAAAAAAAAAAATTAGGTAGGTAAATTAGGACAATCCTAAAGAGAATACACAAATGTTATTACACTGATCTCTCAAATATCCTCCCAGAGAAAAAAATGGTAGAAAGGAAGTGGTTAGGACACTGCCAGGCAGAGAAGCTGTCCATATACTTTGGCCCTACAAAATGCTAACTAACCACTCAATACCTACCACGGAGCAGCCCTGTGGTGTGGCTGGCCTCACTGCTCGGCCTCACTGCTCAGCCTCAGGCTGCCCTGTTAAATGTTTTTTTCAATGGCTTGCTCCAATAATTCAAAAATCTGTTCATTGGATCTGCTGACAACGTAACGCTGAGTAGGCTAGACGATGCAATAAATGAAAATTAAAAATGGTAAATGATCTAAAGGATAGAACACTGCGTTAAAAACAAACCAGAACTAAATTAAAGGAGACATATTTACTATTAATTTTTTAAAATGTCTTATGTAAACATTTAATAGATGCAAAAGAATATATAAAAAATATGTAGCCAGTAAAGAATACTATACAGCAAACATTTATATAGTAAAGCGCTAGAATAAAGCATATTAAAGTTCTTTCCCGGGGCGCCTGGGTGGCTCAGTTGGTTAAGCGTCTGCCTTCGGCTCAGGTCATGATCTGTGGGTCCCAGGATCAAGCCCCAGGGCCCAGAGTCTGCTTCTCCCTCTGCCCGTCCCCCTGCTTGTGCACACGCACTCTCTCTTAAATAAATAAAATCTTTTTAAAATAAAGTAAGTCCTTTCCCTAGATTATTTCATGTACTTTCTCATAACAATCCTAGTAATGAGGCATCACTGTCCTCACTTTATTTAAAAACAACTGGCTTGAGAAACAAACGAAGGGTTCTAGAGGGGCGGGGGTGGGGGGATGGGTTAGCCTCCTGATGGGTATTAAAGAGGGCACGTACTGAATGGAGCACTGGGTGTTATATGCAAACAATGAATCATGGAACACTACAGCAAAAACTAACGATGTAGTGTATGATGATTAACATAACAAAATAAAATTTAAAAAAAAACAATTGGTTTGCTCTGTCAGTATAGCATGTGACTCTTGATCTCTGGGTTTTAAGTTCAAGCCCCATGCTGGGTGTAGAGATCACTTAAAAATAAAACCTTTAAAAAAATAAAAAACAATGGGGGCACCTGGGTGGCTCAGTCGTTAAGCATCTGCCTTCATCTCAGGTAGTGGTCCCAGGGTCCTGGGATTGAGCCCTGCATCGGGCTCCCTGCTCAGCGGGAAGCCTGCTTCTCCCTCTCCCACTCCCCCTGCTTGTGTTCCCTCTCTCGCTGTGTCTCTCTCTGTCAAATAAATAAATAAAATCTTAAAAAAAATAAAATAAAATAAACCATTAGATGAGGTCTTTGAATACCATGATTTAAAGGACTTAAAGTTAGAGATTATCTAGAAGGATTTCCAAGTCTGAAAACAATGGCACACAAGAAGCGATCAGGCTGTGGAAATTAGCCTGAAAAAGAGAAGATTATGGCAAGACAGAATAGCTATCATCATAAAGGGACATCGAAACAGTCATCAAATATCTGAACGCTTGACATATCAAAATGGACAGAGATGTGTTCTATATGACTTCAGAGTATAACTAGGACCAGTAAGTAAGTAATATAAAGAAGTCAACCTCACAATCATTATTACTAAAGTTAAACAGAAGAGAGATGGACTAAAAAAAAACAAAGGTCCCAGGGGGTCAAAACATATAAACTTCCAGCTATAAAATAAGTAAGTCATGAGGATGTAATATGCAACATGGTGACTACAGTTAATATCATTGTAGCACATATTTGAAAGTTGCCAAGAGAGTAAATCCTAAAAGTTCTCATCACCAGAAAAAGGAAAAAAACCTGTAATTCTATATGGTGACAGATGGTAATTAGACATATTTGATAATTTCATCAAATCATTACACTGTACACCTGAAAGTAATATAAGGTCAATAATATGTCAATTATACCTTAATTTAAAAAAAAAAGGTCCCTTACAAATCTCACATTTTTCCCTAATCTTTATCCTTTAAATGAAGTCTTTGTTCTCCAAAACAAATTTTATCCTTAATTTTAACCATATGTTAGCCATTTAACATTTTATATGCATATGCCTATGAAAGAAATGTCACAAATGATGGTCCCAATTGGCAGGCTAGTCCACTGTGCTTATTTTATAAAGCTCTACTATAACATTAACTATAGTGGAGTCACACTTTATTTGCTTTTATCTTTCCCAAATTCAACCTAATCTTCACCCCCATACTAGTCTCCCAAACATAGAAAATGAGACTACATTGAAGAATCAACCTAAGTTCTGAGCATGTGAGCAGGAGCTCATCAGAACAAGACAGGCTTAAAGAAAAGAATGTCCTTTTTCCCTTAAAGTGGTCACTCCCTAAAGTGTCATCTCTAGTAATTTTTTACTAAAGCAATTTGTCTTTTGTGAATTCCACATTTCTGCACAGCACTCTCCATGTCCCTCTTCCCTAATCTCAGTACCCTCAAATTCTCCTATACTCTAGAACCCTGTTCTGGCCCTACTCTGGCTGCCCTAACTTACCATAATAACCCTGATCTCCAATATTACATTTCTCCCTGCTAATCACAACTAGAGGTGGAGAGGCAATCTGACTGGAATAGGTTATAAACTCTCTTAACCTAACCAGAGGTATTTTAGAAGCAGTTATTTGTCTATCCAAATCAATGCTTAATAGACAGAATTTCAGTCGACATAGCAGAGTAAAATTTAAAAAATCATCATGGCGGTGAGGACATTTTTGTGTAAAGTCCAGTATAAGTCTTGTCTGAAATCAGCTCCTATAAGTGGATTCTGTTTCATAGCTATTCCCCTTCCTCTAATTCTGAGCCTTCAAATTCTTTCTTTTTTTTTAAAGATTTTACTTATTATTTGAGAGAACGAGAATGAGAGAGAGAGAGAGAACACATGAGAGGTGGAAAGGTCAGAGAGAGAAGCAGACTCCCCGCTGAGCAGGGAGCCCGATGCGGGACTCCAGGATCATGACCTGAGCCCAAGGCAGTCGCTTAACCAACTGAGCCACCCAGGCGCCCCGAGCCCTCAAATTCTTTAAAAGCCTATGGTTTTTAAGAATTGTATCCCTGATTTATGGGCAGAGGGAATCTGATCTGATAATAAATAGGACTGGGAAAAAATGGCTTCTATTAGTACTTGTGTAAATGAATAAACTGTAATTAGAGAAAAACCTCAAATAGATAAATAAAATATTAAGAAGTTGGGAAAATTCTAAGAATGAGGAAAATGAGTCTATATATTTTTCTTAGGCTTCCATGATATCTGCTCCCCCATCAAGTATCAACAAATGTGGAAGACAAAAACAATCTATTTATCCATTTTAAAATGCAGGTACAAATGATGATGTGAGGTGAGCTGGTTAGGCATAATAAAAACAACCGGGAGAATACTGAGGGGACACTGTCAACAAAGACGTCTTTCGAAATGAATGGATAATCCAAATACAAATAAATAATCTACCTAAAGATAATCATGACTTCACTGTACATATATCTAAAGGTAAAATTATTCTTTTTTTTAAAGATTTATTTATTTATTTAAGAGAAAGAGTGTGTGTGAGCAGGAGGGAGGGGCAGAGGGAGAGGGAGAAAATCCTGCTGAGTGCAGAGCCCAACACCCCTAGATCCCAGGATCCCATGACCCTGAGATCATGACCTGAGCCGAAACCAATAGTTGGACGCTTAACCGACTGTGCCACCCAGGGCCCCTATAAAATATATTATTCTGAATTTATATGTGTAAATGTGTAAAATGTTTAGAACAGTGCCTGGTATGTAGTAAATACTCAAAAAGTGTTCATTTCTACAACTATTAGTTTATAATACACATTGTTTGTAGTTTAAAGGAATTCTAAGTACTCAATCCTACCTTCTCCCAAGAGTAATGAGTAATACATATTTTAAGATAAATACAAACTAAATGTATTACCTCTTTCAGGCTTTTAGAAGAACCTTCCTCAAATTACAATGATGTGTTACACTACAAATTACTAGAAAACCCTGTATTGCTAATGATTAAAGTTGTACTTCACCTTTTTCACCCTTGACAATCATCAGTCCTCTTCTCATCTATTTTAGTATCTGGCCAAAACACCCCTCAATGCACATTTTGATCACTGCATCCTTTTGTTCAGCTGTCCTTCCTCCCCCCAAATCAGGACCCAACCTCTAGCTCCCATAGAGTTGGGCACCCATCTGGTGGATTCTCTTCGTAGCTTCAAAACGCCTCGACCATGTGCCCTTCTCAGGCACCATTACAGTAACTGCTGCTGGATGTACCATCACTACAGACTGACAGATTCTGGAGAACAAGGCCCACATTTTCCTCATCTTTATGAGGCTGGCACACAAAGCCTGATTCCAAAGCCTTCTAAATGTTTGCTGAATGGATGACTCTATCCTTCAGAAATAAACTACATGACAAGAAACAGTTTAATAAATTATAGCACAACTAGATGAAGTACTATATAGTCACTGAATCATTATAAAAATTAAGTCATTATGAAAACTCAATAATCATTGTTAGAGCAATCACAGTGATTGAGAGCGTGAGATCGAGAGTCAGTCCCAGCTTTCATTCATTCAGTCAACAAACATTTAATGAGAGGCCACTTTAAGTCAGGCACTATTCTATCCTGGCCTCATAGAATTTACATTCCAGCGTGAAGAGGCAAACAATAAACACAATTAAATAAGTAAATCATGCAGTACTTTGTAAGATGATATTAAAATATATATATAAGGTGGTATGTATTAGGGGGTTAAAAAAGAGCAGGGAAATGGATTGTAAGTGAAAAGGAAGGGAAGGGAAAAATTATGACACTAAATAGGGTGGTATGGGTAGATCTCCTTTACTCAAGGTGAGATTGGAACAAAGACTTGAAGTAATTCAGCAGTATATCCAAGAAACTGCCAGAATGTTTTCCAAAGTGACTGCATCACTTTATATTCCCACCAGTGTTTGAAGATTCTGATTTCTCCACATTCTCATAAACACTTATTATCTGACTTTTTTGGATGTGAAGTGGTATCTCTTTGTGCTTTGGTGTCCATTTCTCCGATGGCTATATTTTTTTTACACTTTTAATTTTGAAGGTCAAAAATTCTCAATTTTGATGACATCCAATTTATCAGTTTCTTTCCTAGGTCACATCTTTTCTGTTGAACCTAAGAAATCTTTGCCTACCCAGTGGTCACAAAGGATTTATACTATCCTTTTTCTAAAAAATTCTAGGTTTTATATTTAGTTCTAAGATCCATTTGTAGTTAATTTTTTCTTTTAAATGGTACAAAACATGGATCAAAGTCCGTTTTTTGCATGTGGATATCCAGTTGTTCCAGCACCATTTGTTGAAGAGTGCCCTTTTCCCACTGAACCGCTTTGGCACCTTTGCCAAAAATCAATTTTACATGTGTGTATGGATCTATTCCTGCACTTTCACAGAGAATACGTATATAGTATAGTATAAAAAGTATATTCAAATCCCTACAATCGCCAAAGTAACAAAAGTGTGTAAATGGGGCAAGTTCAAGCCAACAGGAAGAAGTGGGGACTGTATCTTACTGAACAGAAAACATCCTTAAAGCACTCAAATTCAACAGAAATCAAAACACTGTGTAGAACAAACAAAATGGTGTGTATATGTGGTTACGGGGTGTGTGTAGAAAAACACACTGGTATGTTAACATATTATATTAAAGATATATCAAAAATGGAAGAAAGCTGGACAGAGAGGAGAGTACACTGCAGAAAAGGTTAGGGAGGCAGTTTTAAATCAATAGGTAAAACAGAGGGAGTACCAGAGAGGGAGAAAGATGAAACTAACAGATGGGAGAAGAGACTAAAAGGTCAGATACCAGACTGAGAATTAAAGGGAAGGTTAGGCCAAATTTTTTTTTAATGTAAACTCTACTACTATAATTATTACTAACACTTCATAAAGGTGGCCATTAGTTTGGCTCAGTTAACAACAATAACATAGTTATTTGCATTTAGAGCTTGGTGAACTTTTGTCTTTGCGCCTCCTCAATTAAAAAGGGGAAAAACCTATTCATATTCATAAGGAGAAAAAATATATTTTGTAGGTCAGGGTCCACGTCACTTGTGCCTTTACAGCCTGCAGAGCAAGGTTCCGCCTGTTTACCACCAGGCAGCCGACACTAGGAGGTCATACTCAGGCAGCACAGAGCGGACTGACTACCGCTAGCGGAGCCGCTATGGCTGTTTCTCCCTGACAGACTAAGAATACCTTCTTTCTTGAAAGGAATTCACTGAAGGTTCCTGTTTCTTGTTTGTTTTTCTTTGCTTTTGTTTGTTTTTAACTCCTGATCCAAAAAATTAAAGAACAGTTACTTGCTTTGGAAAAAAACACCAAAAATTCTGAATAAAATTGTAAATCCATACTGTAACTTTCAGAAATCCAACAAATATTAACAGCTTTTATCTAGGGATAGGACTATATACGGCTAGTTACTTGCTCTAAGTTTTTCTCCCTTCTACTTTTAAATATTTTTCCCTATATTCCACAATATTGCATTTTCCTTTCCTAACAAGAGGGACAAAAACAAGCAAGCAAGCAACACAGCAAGACAGTTTTCAACCAAGTAATATAACATGAATGACCTTTAATCTCTCAAAATACCAAAGGAGAAATATATTTAGCATGGGTGCCAAAGTAAATGTCCCCAAAATAAGTTATTCCTAAGTGTACATCTAATAATTTAGGAACTTCAGAAGAAATACGTTTTTAATACTACTTTTTTAAAAAATTAAAGATAAGCTCTTTCTTAATGTTAAACTAGATTTAACAGCTATAACTTATTCTGATGCCTGGAGCTTGAGCAAGGGTCAAGATGTGATAAGCACCTTTATTTCTGGCTCACACATTTGCTTCTTAATCCAATAAACACACATTGTCTTTGTCTTTGAACTATCAGTACACATCAGAACATAACCATACTACAGATTCACCTAACACTCATTATACTATACTTAACCATATTTACTTTGTATAAATGATCACAAATATCTTTCAATGTCAAAGTCTTAAACCATAAAAATTTAACTTTCTATTTATGTTTACATTTTATTACCCTAGTATATCCTATACCAATTTTATTAATTGGTTAATATTATTTATTTTAAGTCACAATTGCTAGAGACTAGAACCTTACTTTACTTGCTCTACATAGAATATAATCAAATAAAATATAGGCAATGAAGACTTTTCCAATGCTTATAGCATTGTGCTATTGCCAAGAAATTAAAAGTTGCTATTTTTCAACTAAACTTGTCAAATGAATTATGGGTTATACCAGAATAAATTAGACACAAACCTGGAGCCACACAGTTCCAGAGCCTGTTCATTTGATAGTATAAATGTTTCCTTATACATGCCAAGGGCTTCTAAAGTTGACCAGAGAAACTGTTAAACGTAGTAACTGCTCACCCTCTAGAACCTGACGAATTCATTATTTTAGATAATGCTAAAACTTGATGGAGGAAATGTAGGGAAAGTAAAACCTTCACACTCTGGCAGTAATGTCTAAATTGGTGTACTTTATTAAGTAATGTCAAATTATTCTCCAAAACTGAAGAGGCATATACTCCTCAATCAGTGATTCCAAGCCTACACATACACACACACACACACACACACACACACACACACACACACAATCAGTGATTCCAAGCCCCCCTCCCCCAAAACACACACCCTACATGTTCTCTATAGAAATTCACACACATTCACAAGAAGCATGTTCAGGAATGGTCACTGCAACATTGTCTAATAATAAAAAACTGGAAACTACTTAATAACTACCCAAAGGCAAATGAGTAAATAAATTACAGTGTAACTGCAATAGAAAAATGTTGAGGAAGAAAAAGTACATTTCAAGAGCATATTGCAGTATAGTATGTATCTATACTTTAAAAACATGCAAAACAGTTACATTATTTAAGGAAACAAATATATTCAGGATAGTGTTTACCTCTAGGGAATGGGTAGGAAGGAAAAGTGAGAAAGAATGGTGCACAGAGGGTTCAACTCCACAGTATTTTACTTCTTTAAAAAAAAGCTGAAGCAGGGGCGCCTGGGTGGCTCAGTCAGTTAAGCATCTGCCTTCAGCTCAGGTCATGATCCCAAGGCTCCTGGGATCGAGCCCCACATTGGGCTCCCCTGCTCAGCGGAGAGCCTGCTTCTCTCTCTTCCTCTGCCTGCCACTCCCCCTGCTTGTGCCCATGCACTCTCTACTCTCTCTCTCTAATAAATAAAATCTTTAAAAAAATCTGAAGCAAATACAGCAAAATGTGAAGATCCAATTGAGTTAGGTAGATGGTACATGGAATAATTTTTCTAATATTCTTTATTCTCTTCTGCATGTTTGAAATATTTCCTATCAATTCAAGATATACAGAGATCTGAACTGGGTGGAT
The DNA here is from genome assembly GCF_003265705.2 of Callorhinus ursinus. Classification (NCBI taxonomy): domain Eukaryota; kingdom Metazoa; phylum Chordata; class Mammalia; order Carnivora; family Otariidae; genus Callorhinus; species Callorhinus ursinus. The sequence continues at coordinate 20,097,010 of NW_027397072.1, read as the reverse complement.
TCTATTTAACAAACAGTCAATATCAATATCAAATACAAGAGTAAGTAAAGCCAGCACCTGTGACAGAACACTTTTCACAAGCTATTTCCATTTGGAGTGCTAGAGGCATATGCACGCACAGGAACAAATCATCTAATTAAATCCCCAACAACAGTGTGAAAATGGAGGTATTATCCCCATTTGACAAATAAATGAGGTCAAAGAAATTCGGTATCTTGTCTTAGGTCACACAGTGAATAAGCCACAGAGAAGAGCCCAATTTGTAGGGGTAAAGCAACTTTCACAACAACTCTAAGAAGTTTCAAAGGAATGGGACACGCAGTTTAGTACATTGTTAAAAAGGGGTTTCATTTGATCATAAGTTCAATATAAGCCCCAAAGATATGGCTACTAAGAACAGCTTAATTCTGGGGTATATAAAAAGAAACAAAAACTATCAGCCAACCATACTTTGTACTACTATGTGCATACGTGAAGTACTGACTTTAATTTTAGACGCCAAGTTTTAAGAGGACATTGATAAAATGGAGAGTTGTTACCAGGGGAAATATTCCAGCTGAATAAAAGAATAAATGTTCTAACCATTAGCTTTTTTAAAACTGAGCTGAATTGCTCTAGGAATATAAGCATTTCTCCTACTGTGCTGGTGGATATAATGCTCTCATTTAATTATAAAACACTGTGGGTTATGATATGTCTTAGTTATGGCTGCTATAACAAAATATCATAGACTGGAGGGCTTAGACAACAAACATCTATTTCTCACAGTTCTGAAGCCTGGGAAGTCCAAGATCAAGGTGCCAGTAGATTCCGTGTCTCATGAGGGCCCTCCCTCTTCCGGTGTATAGATAACTGCTTCTTGCTGTATCCTCACAGGCTAGGGAGCCGTGGGGGGTGGGGCAAGCTCTCTGGTATCTTTTTTTTTTTTTCCTCTGGTATCTTCTTATGAGGGCATTAATCCCATTGCAAGGACTCCGCCCTCATGACCGCATCTAAACCTAATTACCACCAAAAGGCCCCACTTTCTGATAATGGGGGTTAGGGCTTCAACATATGAATTTTGGGGTGATACAAACTTTCCATCCATAACATGATATAATCAGCAATTCCTTTTAACTTAAATTGCTACAGGAAAACTAAAACTAAAACTGTGATAAACTATTGATAAGCTTGATAACTACCATTTCCCTCTGAAACATTTATTTATAACAAGATTTTTTTTTTTTTTTTTTGGACAGACAAGAGACACAGCGAGAGAGGGAACACAAGCAGGGGAATGGGAGAGGGAGAAGCAGGCTTCCCGCCGAGCAGGGAGCCTGATGTGGGGCTCGATCCCAGGACCCTGGGACCATGACCTGAGCCGAAGGCAGACGCTTAACGACTGAGCCACCCAGGCGCCCCTGTAACATGATTTTTGATTAGGTAAGACTTCTTAATGTAACTACTGCATTATACTGCAATACAATTCAGTGAACCAACCATCTCTGAAAGTGTCCAAAAAGAAGTTGAAAGCCTTTCTGTCACAGATGCTGAAGCTTCTACGCTGGTAAGAGGCTGGACTGTGTGATCAATGAACTTCCTCCTAATTCTCACATTTTTTAAGTGCAAAGGTTAACATGGCTTTGGTAAAGAAACTCCACTTAAACTCATTAGCAGGGAGTCAGAGGTGAAACAAATGAAGTGGCAGGAAATCATATACTGATTAAAATATTATCAAGTGAGGTGAATCAGAATCAGACGTCTTGCTGACATGCAAATTTAAAAAACAATGAGTTTTATCTCTGTTGCAAAAAGAACTGAAATCTACCTCATACCATACAGAAAAATTAACTCAAAATGTATCAAAGATTTAAATGTTAAGTGCTAAAACTATAAAACTCTTAGAAAAAAACATAGGCATAAGTTTTCATCACCTTGGATTGGGCAAGCGTTTCTCAGTTATGATGCCAAAGGCACAAGGAAAAAAAAGATAAATTGGACTTCATCAAAATTGAAAACTTTTGTGCCTCAGGGGACACCATCAAGAAAGTGAAAACACTATTCACATGATGGGTGGGTGTATTTGCAAATCATATATTTGATATGGGACTCATATCTAAAATATATAAAGAACTCTTAATATCCAATAATAATAAAGCAAATACCCAAACTTTAAAACAGGCAAAATATTTGAGTAGACATTTCTCTCAAAAAGATGTTTGAACGGCCAACAAGCAGATGAAAGATGGTAGGCATTAGGGAAGCACATATCAAATTACCATGCCTCTTCACACTTGCTAGGATGGCTGGAATCAAAGAGTCATATAATAGGTGCTGGAGAGGAGATGGAGGAATCAGAACCCTCAACCACTGCTGGTAGGAATGTAAAATGGTACAGCCACTTTGGAAAACAGTTTGTATTCCTCAAAATGTTAAACACAGAGTTAACCATATGACCCAGCAATTCCACTTCTAAGTGTATTAATAAAAGAAAGGAAAACACGTCCATGTAAAAACTTGGACATGAAAGTTGATAGCAGCATTATTCATAATAGTCAAAAAGTAGAAACAACTCAAATGTCCATCAACAGTTGAACAGATAAATAAAATGTGGTCTATCCATACAATGGACTATTTTTTGGCCATAAAATGGAATGAAAAGCTACACATGCTACAATCTGAATGAACCTTGAAAACATGATGCAAAGTCAAAGAGAGAGAAAAAAGATCAAATATTGTATGGTTCCATGGGATTTCTTTTGGCGGTGATGAAATAATCTGATATTAGTGATAATATTTGCATAACTTTGCGAGTATACCAAAAGCTACTTTAAAAGGCTAATTTTATGATATGTGAATTACATCTCAAAAAATAATAATAAAAATAAATAGGAAGGGGCGCTTGGGTATCTCGCAAGTGTCCGACTCATGATCTCAGCTCAGGTCTTGACCTCAGGGTTTTGAGTTCAAGCCCCACACTGTGCTCCCCACTGGGTGTGGAGCCTACATACATACATACATACATAAATGGAAATCTTTCTTGGGAATATCATAACCAAATCCTAAATATTTCACCACAGTAGATACAAAATGACAGTATGATTCCCAGATTAACAGAAGAACTGCAATAAGCACAGCACAGTACCAAGAAAATGTGTACAGGTCAAGCCCCGGGGCTTACCAACATTTAGCAAAACAAAACATATTTTCCTACACTCTGCATGTCTGCCTCGGGCGGACATCAGTCATCAATCACAATATTCTCTGCCTTCGAGCTGGAAATGACAACAGATCTCAACACAGTTGTCCATGTACTCGTTATCAAATGATCATGGATAACAAATTGCTGAAGGTTAGACCTGAAGGTACTAACATCATGCCCATTTCTCTTATCTGTTACACATGCAAATATTGTGGTTAGCACTTTAAATAATAGTTTTATTAACTATAAAATATTTCCGACATGCAAAAAAGGTACTGAAAATAATTTTAACAGATATATCCACTATCCGGCTAAAGAAATATTACATTACAAATTCAGTTAACACTTCCTCTACTTTTAATAAATATTTATCCTTTTAGAAAAAGAACTGTGACTGCACTCTTGCTCTCTCAGTTAAAAATATCTGTAGTGAGCCTACATATGTGGCCCATGGAGTAAAACCAAGACATCACTACTCACCTGGGGACTCTTAAGTGACCTCTGACATATGACATTTACCACACATAAAATCTCTATCGCTGTCAATTTTAACAAGAGAAGGAAACTCTCCCACATGTCAACAGCAGTAGTAATGGAAACAGAAGTTAGAAAGTGACCAGAGTGTTCTTTCCGTCCACACTTTTCACTATCACTTAGCCAAAGGCAAAGGCCTCCACTTTCACCTTTCCTGTGTATTGCCAGCCCGGCACACTTCTCATTTCAACATCTATAATATTTTTCAAGGCACTTTCACACACAGTACCTCATTAACCCCACAAGATAGATAAGGCAGCTCTATTTATACCCCCTTTTACAGACATGGAAGAACAGAGCTATTAAGAGCACAAGACTGGAGTGAAGCAGGGCTTGAATCCCTGCTTCACTACTCAGCAATGTGAACTGCAAAATAAAGATGATAATGCCTGCCTCACAGCATAGTTATGAGGATGAGACTGCACAACAGAAAGCGCTTAGTACAGAACCTGGTGTAAAATAAACACTAAAGGAATGGTAGCTGCTACTACTGTTGCTGTTAATTAGGCAAGATCAAACAGCTCCTCAACACAGGAGCCAAGACTGAAACTTAGATCTTTGATTCCACACCACACAGCTTCATTCTCAAATGGTCACCAGGAGTCCTACTGCATGGCATAGACTCTACGTAGCATTTGCAGGCAATACCTCCCTGTTATCTAGACACCATCGTGATCACGTTAGGATTTTAAGAATCAAAAACCAATAAAAATACCAACAGCTGCTAACACCACCAAAAGACAACCAACCATTATATGCGTCTCATAATACTACCTATAAAGTCGTCTTGCCCCCCCACACACAAAATTAAATCTTAATCAAGGTTCTAAGTCAAACTACCAATTTACATACATAGAGGGGAGAGAAATACGTTAAACTAAACAGAAATCCAGAATGTAACAAATTCTATAGGACAAACCACCCAGGTTCTTCAACATAAATTCAAGGGAAAAAAGAAAGAAAGAAAGAAGGAATCTACAAATTTAAAAAGGACTTAAAAGATATTTCAATCAACCCAGATATCAAAAAAATTTTTTTGATTCTCCCCCCAAAAAAGGCATAGCATCAGCCCCAGGTATTATCTGCTTGGGGGAGAGAATACATTAGGACATAACCAGAAATATTCAGGAATATTTTAGGCTTTCGGACATTTCTTTTTACCCCTTGTAAATCAACAAATCAACATTCTGGTTTTTAAAAGAAAAGCAATAACAATATTGCTTTTACTTTTCTGTGCTACATCTATGATAAAAGTCTTACTCTGAAGAGTATTTTTTAAAGACTACAAATTTATAGGTTCTTAAAATGATCCTCCCCAAACCCCTCTCCCAATCTACAAGAGATGGCTGGATCAAAGGTCAAGGGAAAAAACAAACAAGAAAAGTCAGGAAGGAACACTTTTGTAACTGAAGCTTAAAAGAAAACCCACAGTGTGAACAGGATTAGCTGTCAACAGGAACCTTCCCAGAAGTAACCCATCCTATGATGAGATTTGAGATACCTTAATGAAAATTACAGCACCTCCTTGTCATCAAGAAGCAGTCAGTTAAGGTAAACTGAATGAAAATTAATCTGAAATTTCAACATGGGCACCTGCTGTAATGCAGGTTACTTGTTTATGTCAATGGTATTCTAAAAAAGAGGTGAGACAGCTCACAGCATTAGAATTAAAAAGAAGGAAGTGATGAGATTGGGGCAAGGAGAAAGTGAGGGAAGAAATAAGATGAAGTGAGGGGTAAGTTCATCAAGGTCCTATAAAGTTGCAAGGGAAGGACTGCCCATGTGACTGAGTTTCCCTTGCACGGAGAGAAATACCATGGGCTACAGGAGTCATGACTATATAATACAAGCAGACCAGCCAGTCAGGAGAAAGACGGCTCTTCCTGGGACCAAGACCTGGGGAAAAAGTTTCTACATGGGTTCAAACAATAACGGTGATGACAGCAGCTTGAACTATATACTTTAAAATGGTGAAGATGGTAAATTTTATGTTATGTGTACCTTACTCTAAGAAAAAAAAATGGGGGGGTGGGACAGCAGCAGCTCTTTTTCATTGCATGTGTGCTGGGCATGTTCCAAGAATTTTACGTGTTTAAACTCAAAGAATTTTTTTTTTTGGTCAATTTATTTTAGTTCAGTGTTTACCCCAGTTTTATTGAGAGATAACTGCCATACAGCGCTGTGTAAGTTTAAGGTATACAACATAATGATTTAACTTAGATATACTGTGAAGTGATGACCACAGTAAATTCAGTTAACATCCATCATGTAGTATAGATACAGAAAAGAAGAAAAAAAATGTTTTTCTTTAACTTGTGATGAGAACTCTTAGGATCTCCTCTCTTACTGACTTTCAAATATATCTTACAGCAGTCTTGACTACAGCCATCATGCTGTACATTACATTACATCCCTAGGACTTACCTTATAACTGGAAATTTATACCTTGGGCCACCTTCATCCGATTCCCCAGGTCCCTACCCCCACCTCTTGTAAACTCACAGAATTCTCACAACAACCTTGTACAGGTAGGTACAATTATTACCCTATTTCACAAATGAGAAAACTAAGGCACCAAGAGGTTAAGCAGCACACAACTAGGAAGCAGCAGAGCCAGGCTTCCAGCCCAAGGAATCTGGCTCCAGAGTCCACACTCCAAACTATTACGTAACCCCTCAACCAGAATGGTGTCTCCTTTTGGGCAAGAGTATTCACCATCAGCCATTCGCTCATTTTGTGTTGAGTCCTAGTCCTCCAGATAGCTGCCAATAGTAACAGTAGTAGCAGAATTACAACATCAATAAGGGCACTAAGATAAAGGAGATGATAGGCTCACAAGAATTCTATAGTAAGAGTATAATAAGAGTACTAAATTTTATAAAGCTGTTTATTTTAATGGCCCTCAATAAAGGTTGATTGCATTATACCAAATGACAATTCCGTAAAGTAATTCTACCCCAGTCTAAAACAATGTAATCTATATACTTCGCTTTCTGGTATTCGGGCTTGATCCAAGTAAAAACTGTTTCTAGAGCATGGATTGAACGTGTTTAAGCAATTCTCAGAAAGTGCTGTTTCTGACTGGTAGATTTTTGATAAGAATTGGGCAGCAAAGAAAGTGGATACATACTCACTAGAGCGAAGCTATTCTATACTGCCAATTACAGGTAGACTAAATACTTTCATACTCAAGTCAGGTTAATATCCTCTTATGAAAATTAAAGAGTCTAACCGCTAAAGATACCAAGCAGCCAGCCCACCTCTCCATGGAGGTGAGCCAAGAAAGTATTTTCTTATAGGGCCAAAATTTTCCTCTGAAAGTGGTTTTGATTCTGCACCAATGGACAAATCAGTCAGTTAAGTCAGAAAGCTCTATACCGGGTGCCTGGGTGGCTCAGTCGTTAAGCGTCTGCCTTCAGCTCAGGTCATAATCCCAGGGTCCTGGGATCGATTCCCGCAATGGGCTCCCCACTCAGCAGGAAGTCTGCTTCTCCCTCTCCCAGTCCCCCTGCTTGTGTTCCCTCTCTCTCTGTCTCTCTCTGTCAAATAAATAAATAAAATCTTTAAAAAAAAAAAAAAAGGAAAGAAAGCTCTATACCATTCAGTGTACTCTCAATGATTTTGAACTAAAAAATTCTCGTAACAAGTCTCCCAACATTCATCTCTACCATAAAATTAACCTCAATCAAGCATCCATGGAACATCCAATTAAGATATGTATCCTTGAGCGAACTAAATGAATTGTGCAGTTATATAAAGTTATTAGATATAAACCAGTTAAATGTCCAGAGATACCTATAAAATATACATATGTTGTGGGTTTTGGAGTAACAGATATCTCAAATCTTTCTATCTGAAATAACTAGGTAGCAGGGTCAGCTGCCTACCAAGGCCATTCCTAGTCAATGTAAATACAACTACATCATGAGCATGGTATGGCTAGGAAGCAAAAAAAAAACAAACATCCCAAAAGGAAAGTGAACAATATCAATAAAAGAACCTTAGAGGGAAAAAATCCAACATACAATAAACACGTGGTAAGAGGAACAACTTTATCAATAATCAGGGAACTGCAAATTACAACAATGCTGTTATAGCATTTTCACCCATCAAATAGGGCCCAGATAGAAATGACTGATAATATCCAGAGTTGATAAAGGTGAGGGAAAGCAGCAACTATAATATACTGTTGGTAGAAGTGTAAACTGATATAGCTTTTGGGGTAACATTTTGAAAGGACCTCAATTTTTTAAATGTGCATAACCATTAATTCCGTAAGTATGTTCTCATACATGTGCAAAAAAGTACAAACTAGGATATCTACCAAAACATAGCTTACAACAGCAAAAAACTCGATATCCAAATGTCCATCAAAAAGGAGAAAGCTAAATTACAGAATATACATCTAATGTAACAGCTATGCAGCATTTTATGCAAAGATAAAATGGCTCCTTCATATTCTGACATAAAAAAAATTCCCATGACATTAAGTTTAGAAAGTCTATGACAATTCAAAAAATAAGATCCTACGGCGGGGTGGGGAGGCTAGGGAAGAAAGGAGGGATAGATGCCAAAAGGGGTCTGAATTAGTCAGAACTTTCAGTTCCAACAGATAAAAACCTGATTCAAACTAGCACAAGCAAGTTAGGCAACTGATTAGTTCATTTAACTGGAAAATAAAGGGTGGATCTCATTAAAGGTTCAAGTGGGTCCAGAGGTTCCAATGACTCCCCATGCTCACGCATGCAAGCATGTGAGAATGTGTGTGATTGTGCATTTCTGAGTGTGAGAGAGACAGTCTGTCTCAGTCAGCTCTGCTTCACCCTGTATGTTGGCCTCATTCTTTCCTATAGCAGATAGGCTTCCTTCATGTGGCCAGGTACACTCTATCTCAGTTTAGCAACTCCAATGGAATGAGCCTGTCTCTGTCCAACATCTGTTTTTCAATCTCAAGGAAAGGCTCTGAACCTGTATTGGTCATATAGCTATTCTGCAGCAATCACTGTGTCCAAAGAAACTATGACCACCTGGCTGGCTCAGTCAACAGAGCATGCACTCTTGATCTCAGGGTTGTGAGTTCAAGCCCCACACTGAGTGTGCACCCTATTTTTAAAAAATTATAAATAAATAAATACATACATACATACATACATATCCAGCCTAGGTCACAGGCCCATCCCTTGGCCACCAGGAAAGATACTGTGACCTGAAATGAGGGAGGGGGGAGCCTAAATTAACAGCTGCCATATAATTCACTACAGAGACTTTCACCTTTTCACTCTATATACTTTCTTTCTTTGAATTTGTTGTTAGAATATAGCTATGATTTACATATGTGGTTTATTTTTTAAACTTAAATGAATGCTATTGGAATGCAGTCATAAAGAAAGCCTAAGGTCTAAAAAGTTCAGGGTTGATGACTTTAAGAATAAAACTAGGAGGAAAATAAGCCTCACGTATAAGTAAGAAACTGGGCTTCCTAGTCCTGCATACTTGGCCAACATTTTAACCATCACCCAGTAGTCCTTATTGAACCAAGAATTAAAAGATGAACGAAAGGGGTGCCCAGGTGGTGCAGTCGGTTAAGCGTCTGCCTTTGGCTCAGGTCATGATCCCAGGGTCCTGGGATCGAGTCCCATGTAGGGCTCCCTGCTCTGCAGGGAGTCTGCTTCTCCCTCTGCCCCTCTCCCACTCGTTCTCTCAATCTCTCTCCCTCTCTCTCAAATAATTAAAATCTTAAAAAAGACGAACAAAAAACTGAGAAAACAGATTTTAATTACTTAGCATTATGTTGATAAGAGGGAGGGAAAAGACTTCCAAGGATTCTAAGGAGAAATATTATGAAATCCTCAGACAGCAAAAGGTCTCCAATAGTGTCAGAAAAGCCCTTTATGCCCTCCTTCACTTTTCTCACCCCATAATGTCACCAAGCAGTATATGTAGAAAAGCTATGGATCCCTCTTACTGAAACCAAATAATCACTTTCTACCTGTTTCAAATATATACTCTAAAGATGTTAGCAAACCATCTAAACTAAAACAATATATATTACCTACCCCTAAAGTAGAGACATTATTAAAATTTCTCCTTTAATTGTCCCAAGGTCCACCATTCAACATTACAAATTCCTTTTACAAATAAAAAATAAAAATCCCAGTTAGACCGACACACAAAACAATTCCTCTTCACCTCAGTGACTCCAAGCAAGGCCTACCAGTTCCGGTGCTCACTCACCTCTCTAAAGCAAGCCAATTCTACTACGGCAAAACATTCATTGCTCACCAAGTATTTCTTGCCCACATTTCCTAGACCCTCAAGTAGACCCTCCGTGACTACTACTGACCAATGGATTGACTACTACCGACCAACGGATTGCATAAGAAGAAGGATTAGGGTCACTTCAGGGCCAAAGGCACAGTAACCGAAGAGATTCCATGTTCCAGATAGTGCACCAAACATACTTTATTATTTTAACTACAGACCCCTTTTTTCATGTTCCAGGAGACTACGTTATAAGTTTATATTCCATATACTACAAATCTAATTCAAATTCCACTTCCTCCAGGAAGCCTACCCAGACCATGCCAGCCTCCTAGCATCATTATTAACATACTATGTATGCATACGATGGGTAAGGCATTACGAAAGCACTGTGGTACTGACATAGAACTAGTATAATAAATGCTCTTCCCTCTATAATTTACAATGTGGTTGCTGTAACAGGACACATGTAAAAAGAGAAATAAGTATACATGATAATAAATTTCAAGTGAGTGCTAAAAATAGTAAGTGCTACAGGAGTTTCCACATATCTCAGTTAGCAAGTAACTAGACAGTTATATATACCCATATGACATCTTTTCTATGATTTTTTTAATTCGTGTATGATTTAAAGCAAATGAGACTCCCTTATGGAGATTACAATCTCCTTGAAGGGCAGGAACCCTAAGATATAGTAACTTCCTGGCTCCCCAAAGCACCATCAATCAATAAGTATGCAATAAAAGTATAGCTTTTATTGAGAAGAATGGGCTGAGAAATTAAAACAGAAGTATAGGAATCCCCAAGACATTAGGAATTTGTGTCTCGAAGATGACAAAGGAGAGAGAGGAAGCAAGACAAGTTTTTCTGTTATCCATGGCAGGTAGAACTCTACACTGGAGAACAATGACTCACCAGGCTTCCCCAGACTTTTGAACATAGCCCATGACAGCCAACTTCTTGTGCTGTAGGACTACATGGTCTCCAGGCAATATGTGATTTCCAATTCAATTTCCCAACTTCCCTGAAACCAGTAAAGAGAATCCCTAGATAATATGTACAAGTAATCCAGGCACACATTAAAAAAAAAAAAAGGTCTCTTTCTCGAAGTACATTAATAAGTAGCATTATGATTTAATCAATGTGATTTGTCAAATATTTTACTAGGTGTATGCAGAGGACACACACTGCAGAAGACAAAATATAAAACATAATCCCCTTTTGCCATTCTCATACCCTAATTTGGGAGATAGGACACATGAAAACAAAAAATTCCACACAGTACAAGGCAGTAAAGTGTCAAATGAATAACAAGGAAAATAAATATTAAAAGAGTTCATAGAAGGAAGAGATTACTTTCAAATTTCATATTCTGAACAATTCACAAGCAAGGTGGAATCTCAGCTGAGCTTTAAAGGATAAGTACAATTTCAAGAGGCGTAGAGTAAGATAAGGGAGAACATTCCAGGCAAAGGACTATGTAAAGCAGTAGAAACAGAGAAGCCAAAGGGATGTTTAAGGAGCAGTAAACTGACCATTTATTTCGAACAGTTTACTAGGGGAGAATAGTGGGAAATGAGACCAGAAATGCAGGTTGGTGCCAGACACTGGAAAGCTTTAAATGCTAGGCTAAGTAACAATTTTATCTTGACAGTAATGAAGACCCTTTGAAGGTTTTTAAGCAAATAACACAATGAAAATAAAAATTAGGATGATCACCCCAAAACAAAATTTAGGACAGACTTAAAAAGGAACTCACTGGGGAGAGTGAGACCACCTTGGACACCATCACAATAATTAGGCCTAAATCAGAACGATGACAGTGAGGAGAAAAAGGAACAGATCTAAGCAGCTGATCAAACTTGGAAAGTATTTCTAGCATATGTCAAATCAGACCCTAAGGACTCCAGAAAGCTGAGATTCAAATGCTAGAAAGAAAGAGTTTAAAAGCACAACAACTGTGAATTCCAGCCTACCCAGCAGGGTCTCCCTACACCTGAACTGATACTGGGCTCTGCCACACCTATATGCATTCCCATCCCCACACACCTACAAAAGATCCACTCTTTTCGATTGGGGTTTAGGAGGGCAGAGGTGGGAAATGATATATAAGAGCAGCCAAGTGATGAAGGCCAGGTAGTTGTGCAACAAATAGAACTCAAACATCTGTAAGAGCCAAAGGCAGTGTAATCACATCTATTGCAAAACGGAAAAATAGACTGCAAATCCAGTCATACTGCAGGCTTGAGTAATGACATCAGATATATCCATTAAACTTGGCAAGAGGGTAAGACTGAATGAATGGAGTTATTGAGGTCCCGGTCCTTAACAACAGAGGTTTTAACCTTTGGGGAGGTCATGAACCCTTTTGGGAATTTGGTAAAAGCTATAGACCCTCTCCCCAGAGAAATGCACACACTCACAAAATTTTGCGTATAATCTCAGAGTATGCACAGACCCTCTAAAGCCTATCTAGAGACTCTTAGTCTATGAATCCCATGGGGTCTTAGTTAAGAACCCCCACTAGAAAACACTGATAACCATTCATCATATACTCCACGGTTTAAAAGTTTTTGAATAGGGAGCCATATATGTACATTTATTTACAATTTATATACAGTACACACCAGATCAATAAATTATGTACCTTGTAAAGCACACACAAAAAATGGAAATTTAACAGAATGACATTTCTTATAATAAACAATTCTAAAGCATTTATATTATTTATGACACAGTTTTGTGCTATTCCTGATAAACACAATTATTAATACCACTGTTTTTGGTGAGAGTACTGTGATTGAACATGGTTTGTTATTTTTTAATTTTGCTTTCATATTTTGTAATATGGCAACTTGAGGTCTGGTTCTAAATTTCAGTTCATTTTAATAGTAAATAACTATTTTATTTGATTTTAATGACTATCATAGTCAAAATATATATATTTCACAAAGATGGGTAAAACCAAATGAAAGAACTGCATCACCTCCTGCACTGTATAAAACATGATATGATATTCAATTTTCAATCCCATTGACCATTTATGCAAAGGTTTTTGCTAAAGTTCAGCTAGTGCATTTCCATATTTCCTGATGACAACCAGTTGTTCTTCCTAATAAATCAAATGGTATTGCTTTTTTATATTTTCAAGAGAAAGGCACAAAATCACTAAAATGCCTAATTTTACAAGGTTTTTATACAGGTTAGAAAATTTTGTTTCCTAAGTTCAAATGTTTGTATAAAAATATTCTTAAAGTTACACACATCATTTTCAGCAATTAAACCCAATAATGATGGAAATAGTTCTAAATATTCATTTTCAATAACTTCTGTCTATAACATTGAATTTTATTTTGTTCTGAAAGGTAGTTACTTTGTGAGTCACTCTTAAGAACTTACCATCATGCCAAAGGGACAGATAAAGTAAGTGTGCTTATTTTTCACAAATATCTGCTGGGCAGCATACTACTCACAGCAACTTGTCACAGAAAATGTCAGCAAATTTAGAACCTCTGTGTTTTTGTGAAAGAAAAATGAGGAAGTCACCTTTTAGTTTGACAATTCTTAAGACCTTTGCCTTAATGACCAGTTAATCTCTATGAAATATTATACAAAAGATCTGCATGGTGACTCCCTACGGCAATACAAAGTATGTTAAGAGACTACTATTTAAAGTAACAAATTTGAAAATCCAGTTACCCAGGCCCCTGTAAACTGTAAAACATCACAACAGACTGGGAAAAAAAAAAAAAAGAACTTCCTTACATATCTCTAACATTTCTCCCATTTCCCAGATAATTCTATGTCAACTGTACTGTGGACACCATGGTTCTAACTGTGCCTGGCTCTCAAGGGTCAAAGCGCCCTATCTGTACCCTCCAACCAACTTCCCTAGCAAGCTAGCAAAGTTTAAAGGAGTTATCTTTAAAGGTACTCTAATTATATTGTCTCCATCTCTGAATTACTACCAGTTTGGCAAAAGACACAAATGCAGCACATTCTGTGACACCAGTTGTCTTCAACACTGTTCCCTCAGTGTAATGTTGGCTAGCAGTTCAGTCAAATAATAGGGCTAGAACAAGGTCCAAGACTCTTCATGACATATCCTGCCTTAAATCCTTTTTTGGAACATGGCAGGGCATAAATAAATCAGTAAAATAAATCATGAACTATATTGAGAGCCAGGGACTTTCAACTTACATGACCAACCTCACTTATACAGAGAAATACACTTATATTTTTACAAGGAGATGACATTTTTACACTTAAAAAACAAGTCCACTGTATAAATGCCAAATGATAATACTCTATTTAAAAAAAACAGCTACTGCTTAAAAAAAAAAAAGTATAAGCCAGTGAAAAAGATTTTGTACTAACTCCTATCAAAAAAAAAACACATAATCTGTTCTCAAATATACATAAAAACGAGTGAATAAGTTCCTAGTGTGGTAAGCCTTACATATGGAATCATTTCAAAAACTATGAAAATATAAAATTTGGGGTGTAAAACCTGCCAAAAAAAATCTATGTAAATTTGGAAAACTGACATTTCTCATAGATCTCATCCAGATCTGCATACTTCACTGTTCCCCACCACCTCCCTCCATTAAAATCCTGCAACGTCTTGCTACTGCACCTACAGCATCTGGTTCCCTCCTCCTTCTTCAGCTGGTGCCACCCTCCTCCTTGCACTTTCCCCTTTCATTACTCCTAAAAAATCCCAAGCTTTTCTGTCCTTTCATCTTTGCTATTTAATCTTCCTTAATATACTGTTCTCCTCACCCTCACTCATACACAAATCATCCCCTGCCTTCAATGTTCTGGTCCACCCAGAGCCCTGCATGAAACCTCCCCTGATCACTCTCAAATGAGAATAATTGCTCCCTCTCCTGAATCCTCAAAGTACTATTTCATACCTCTCTCATAGCACTCATCACATTCAATCAGTATTATACGTATTTGTGTGTTCGTCTTTTCACCTCTCTTAGGTCATAATCTCCTTAAGAACAGGATTTGTATCTTATCTTTTAACTTCCCTATCTTTTAACAACACAGCACCTTGAACAAAGTAGGTACTTCTATAACTATGTCTTGAATGAATGAGTGGCTACTTAGAAATTCAATTACAGACTTCCTGTACCACCTGGAATGGAGAGGGAGTTATGAGACAACAAGCAACTTTTCCCCGATTTTCTCCAAACAAACTCACCAAAGTAAAGCCAGTATTACACATACAGGTGCTTTCAAAAAGCACGGATGTTTCATCCTTCACCTATCTGGTCAAATATGGTGTAATATCTTATATACACTCACATAGATTATCTTCCATTAAACAATCAAATCTATATTTGATAATAAAAGCATGTAAATATTTTAACCATATAGGTAAACTAAAAATTTAAGATGTACTATATTAAAGCTATCAGAATGAGATCAACCATTCAAAGCACAAGCAGAGGGGCGCCTGGGTGGCACTCAGTTAAGTGCCCGACTCTTGATCTCAGCTCAAATCTTGATCTCAGGGTCTGAGTTCAAGCCCGACACTGGGCCCCACGCCCAGCGTGGAGCCTACATTTAAAAAAAAAAAAAGTACAAGTGGAAACACAGAGAATGACCAAGCAATTTATTCCAAATGGAAAAAAAAAAAAAAACCACCTGAGCTTTAGCTATTTAAATGCTAACGAAACTTGAGAGGCAGAATTTTATTGCTAAGAATCCAAAACCAACCATTCAAAGATAAGCTTACCTAGAGAGAAGCACCAAAGAATCAACATTACTGAAGTACAAAGGTGAGATGAGAAACAGCACAAAAATCTTAAAGTGACACTATCATTAAGCAACTGGTATATATGGGCTCCTGAGTCATCAGAAAGCAAGGAGATTACAGGAGTCTCCACTGCACATGTAAGGAACAGAGAAAGCCCAGAAAGGAAAGGAGGGCTACAATGTGGCCAACTGTGGCAAACACTCTTGGAGAGAAGCCAGTCTAAACGTATGCCTGTGACAGAGCACCTGACTGCCGCACTTGGTTAAGCCTCAGACTCCTGATTTAGGCTCAGGTCATGGTCTTGGGGTAGTGAGATCGAGCACCTGGGAGTCGGCTTCAGACTGCGCATGCCCTACGTAAACAAATACATAAAATATGTTTTTAAATACATAAAGGGCTGCCTGTGATTTCAGGTCAGAAGACCCTGACTCAAATGTCATCAATAATACCTACAAGCTGTGCAATCTTACACCAACCGCTTAGCCACCCTGAGCCTTGTTTCCTCGTTTATAAAATGTAACATGCAAAACAAGCACAGTACCTGAGTACAGTGTGTCTCGGAGACAGCACTCAATAAATATTTGCTGACTCTGAATAAGGGCCATACAAGAAAAGCAGACATTTCTCTCGAGGCAGTTTTGTAGTTTTTGAGAGAACAGCCTTAAGTAATTCCTGATTAATACTTTACTGCAATATTTGACAGTCAATTTTTGGCCAAAAAATAAAAATACTCCTTTCCTCCTCGCTTACACATTACTTAAAAGCTTACTAAAATTCTTAAAATTTTAAATCTTTGTAATAACTTTCAAATACTAAAACAAAACAAAACCTCTCATAAGGAAGACTGGAAGCCAAATACCTGGGTTCTTGCCTAAGTAATGCCACTAAATACGTGACCCATGAGAATTACTGTATTTGCCTGGCCTTAGTCTTCTCATCTGTAATATTAAGGAGATTGTGCTAAATTACCATTAAGGCCCCTTTAAGTAGTGTGGTTCTAATCGGGTGATGGGCATTAAGGAGGGCACTTGATGTAATGAGCACTGGGTATAATATGCAACTGATGAATCACTAAATTCTACCCCTGAAACTACCAATACAGTATATGTTAACTCAATGAACCTAAATTAAAAAAAATTTTAATACATTATTTTTTTAAAAATTGTGTGGTTCGGGGCGCCTGGGTGGCTCAGTTGGTTAAGCGACTGCCTTCGGCTCAGGTCATGATCCTGGAGTCCCAGGATCGAGTCCCGCATCGGGCTCCCTGCTCGGCGAGGAGTCTGCTTCTCCCTCTGACCCTCTTCCCTCTCATGCTCTCTATCTCTCATTCTCTCTCTCTCTCAAATAAATAAGTAAAATCTTAAAAAAAAAAAAAGAAAAAAAGAAAGAAATTTAAAAAAAAAAAAAAATTGTGTGGTTCATGCCCTCTCAAGGACTGTTCCAACCTAATTAGGAAACAATTCAACATACAATTTTAAAAAAAAGGATTCCTTTCCAAAAGAAAGAAAAAGAAAAAAGAAATAAGAAATTTAGTATATTGAAAAAACTGAGCAACTGATGCTAAGGGAGTGATAAAAATCACGCTTTCTAGAGAACAGACCTACTCTGACCCTGTTTTTGAAGGTAAAGCGATAAAGGAAAAGGAAACAATTTAAATAAAGAAAATGAAACATATAAAATCAAAGCAAGATATGTATAGGTGATTATAACACTTTCTTCACTTGTGTAGCACTTTACAGTTTACAAAGAATTTCTACACATGCATCTGCAGCAAATTTTCTGGAATGAGAAATATAAGTACTGCTTAAATTATTTACATTTGATAAATTTGCCCACAGAAAGTCTCTGCTACAAACAATAACATAAAAAACCATTTCGGAAAGGAATTTTTTAAGCATTTCTGTGTAGGATGAATTAGGCAAATGCATGCAGGCAAACAGCTATAAACCTACAAATCATAGAATTTAGCACAAGGAAAAAATGTGAAGTCAGTCCAATATGCTGATTTAATGATAAAGAAACTCAGGCCCCCAGAATCAATGTGACTCTCTTCACTCCATGTGCAAAATGACAGGAGGACCAGATTGAAGAACCAGAAATAAAGGGGGAAATCCAAATTGCAGAAAGAAGAATCAGAATTTGGTGATGGATTAGATAGTGGTGTGTTTTGGTAATGTTAGTGTAAGAAAACATTATTAAAGTCTTACTTTGTGCCAATCATTATGCTAGACCTATTTTGTTATTTAATAATTTAAAGATCATAACAATATGAGGGGTAAGTACATTATTCCGATTTTACACATGAAAACCCAGGGTTTAGTATGGTTACATAACTAGCCCAAGGTTCTATCTATTAAGTATCTGGAAAAGCCAGGACATCATCCCTTTCTGAAGTCAAACCGCCATTTCCAAAAGAAACCTAAAACTTGCCTCAAAAGTATAAGCTAGAAGAGCAAAGTTAAAGTATCACGCTGGAAACGGTGGACACCGCAGTATTGTTAGAATTCTGGTCCTGTTTATAGTTGTATTTTGCCTCTTCGCCTGCACCTAATGCTATCAGTCTTATCTGTCTGTTCCCAATGGTCGGGTCCAGGAGGTCTCAGTAAAGCTAAACTTCCCGGCTCTCCACACTAAAACATCCACGGGGAGAGATTAGATCAAAATATATGTAAGATTAGGGTGACTAGAGGGTGATTAATTTCAAGTCCTACACAACTCAAGTGACTATAGCTTCTGTTTTGGCATAAGCTATTTATCTTCAAAATATGATAACTATACTAAGCTTTTCTAAAAGCCTGTCACTTCAAGGAGCCTCAAAAATACTGTGCTGCAGATGGGGGTATGGGGGAGGAAGCATGGATACAACAACCCACTCTGCTTGCACCTCCGGATTGGATTTATATGTTGATGTCAGTGTTTTGTAATAATTTCTCTTCTTCAACCACATATCCTGTGGAAATATAAAATAACCATTTTTCTATATTCCAAATATCTATAATCCAAATGCTGTACACCCATAAAACATTGTCCAGAACTACAGAAAAATTCCCGCACCTCTTTAAGCAACCAAGTACAGTACCCAGTTGCCATTAGGCCATTTTATGACCTCTAACCCCATATGTTGAGAGAAAGGTACAAAGTCTAGCTAAAATATAAAGAAGGGAGAAGGAAAGGCTTGAAATGACTAGACCTCATCTCAAAGAAAAGAGGTCAGAGGCCACAGGGCCCATTCTCGGTGAACAATGACCAAAGGCTAAACTAGTGGTTAACCGAGGAAAGAAGCAACAAGGAAGTCCTTTCCTATACAGTCTAGTCTGTCCCAGTGGGTAGGAAAGTTGTACACCATGATAAGAAATTTGTGCAGCTCTGAAGCCCAGACCCGATTCAACTCCTGGATGGCATGAATTTTCACCCAGTCCCACACTCCCATCTGTGCCTGGTATTTGCAGGTAATGTAAAAAAGGAGCCCAGCACGTGGTTTTGGGCCTCTGCCAGGAAAGCAGTTGATGGCCCTCTGAGAATTCTTGTGATTATCCTATGTAGAGGGCAAAAACCACTACCAAGATAATAATGAGCATCCTAGGGATCTCCTCCCATGCCCCGAGACTTACAGGTAGTGTGTGCTTATACTGGCCTCCTATTCTTGCCCTAAAATGAAAGCTATGTCATGCCATAGGGTTTAAGGCCAACTAACTCCAAAAGATATGCCACATTATATTCAAACAATGTGGAGCCCATGGAGGATGAGGCAAAAAAAGAAAAACTAAAGTAAGGAACAGAGGTAGTCTCTCTCTAAGAGAGGGTATATAAAATTGACGACAACAAAGAAGGGAGGGCTAAAAGTCTTTGAAAAACAATTAGAAATCACACTGTGATATATAATCCAAGAGAGAAAAGATTTTCAAGGAATGTCCAATATCCTCTCTCCCACACTCCACCTTTCAGCACCTCTACACCACCCTCATCACTTACTCAACATTTAGTCCTGGTGAAGACCAGTCATTGAATTAGCAGGATCAATAGTACATGCAGAGAACATTCCATCCTGAGAACATCTTTAAATTATTTAGGCTTGTTTACCACCCTTCCCTATAGAGTAGAAGCATGAAATGTTGCCAGCACTTTCACAATATATACCAGTCAGCACCATAGCAACCCAATCCTCTGCCCACCAAAAGATTAACACATACACACAAAACAGGAAATTCAACAAAAATTAAATTTGACCCTAGACTCCCTCAACAGTTAAATGTCTTAAGTAGTAGCAGTATCTTTATATCACACCCACTTCATGCTACCCTTACAGCTTCCTGGCATAAGCAAATTCTTGGGATTATACAAACTGCTGCTTCTGTTTCCAGCCCAGATTTCTAGAAATGAAACCCTAGAATTGAGGGAGAAAGAAAAACAAATGTTGGCAGAAAGAGGGAGGAAAATGCATTGTCTATATAATCCCAGTTTAAGTGGAACAATCACCATTAGTTCCATCAAGCACTTTTTTTCAATAAAACCACTTACCCAAAAATGCAGATCTAAAATACTCCCTTGGCTTAAACCACACAAAAAGCAATTTAATAGACACAATCCTACAGATTTTCTCAGAAAGAAATGAGGAAGAGATTTTGACAAACTATGTCAAATTCAAGTTTTGCACCTTAAAACTCAAACTTCCTTGTGAGTTAAATAAATGTAATAAATAAGCAGTGCAAAATGTCTACAAAAATCAAACCAAACACCTGTTCTTATAAGCAACACCCCTCCATTTTCTCTCCAAACCATGCATTTCCCTATTCAGGTCCCCTTTTTGATCCACTGCTCCCAAAGCATGAAGTCTGAGTAAGAAATGGAGGGAAAACGTTTCAGATGCTAGATCACAAAACCAAATTAGACCTTTCCACAAAGTACAGGAGATAAAATAGAAACACATCCAAATTGTATCTAGTTTATGACAAATAGCTCACGGAATGACCATTTATTAAGCTGAATCAAACCCCACTACTACCTTTCACCCAAAACTATTTCTAGTTCAAGAGCCAAAAGACCCAAGCAAATACTTTCTTTTCACATTATGCTCAACATGAAGAAATCTGACCCCCTTCCTACTACATCATAGCTTCTGTGAAACAAGCTGAGAGGCCCCTTTGGCCAACTTTTTTTTTCTTTTCTTTTTTTTGAGCCTAACCTCCAACCAATTCCAGAAGAAGACACAAACCTCAAACAAATTTAACCCTTGATATCCATCCCTTCAGCAGCACAGCGAGCTCCACCACAGCAATGTTTTACACAGACACTTGAAGATTCCTTAATCACTTAAGTGTAAGCCTCAGCCCTCACAAATCATAGCCACAGAGATTACTCTTGGCATCAACAGAGGGTGCTGGGGCTGCAATTCGCTCAAGAACACTTCATTCACCATCTTCATACTCGACATTAAAAATCTGCCCTCTCAAAAGAAAAAAAAAGAAATGTCACCTTCTCCACAAGGACACCTGCCTCTTCGACGTTTCTACAGTGAACGAGGAGAGCCAAGCATGAAAGGCTAAAAGATCCTCCAGCTTAAAGTTTTCCTCCCCAACAAACTCTGCAGCCAAAGCACCGTGGACTGTCCTTGTCACACACACAGGCTTTACTGTCAAACCTTCTGTCTCCCTCTAACATCGTCAGTGTCTTGACCATGGGGGTGACTGCTTTAAAAAGAAGCAAAACGAACAAAACAAAACCCACAGCTGGGTAGTAAGGACTAGGGACCCTGGTGTCCGGTTTCTCCGTTTCTTCCGAGACACCAGAGGGCGGCTCGAGTTCTGCCGCTGACCATTAACCAGTCCCACCTCCCGATCGTCCAGTCAACACGTCGGCTCCCCCTCTTAGGTCCTTTCAGCAGACTCCTAGGAAGGGGACCAAACCCTAGCCCTACAGCAAAATCTCACTTATCCATCCCCTTCTACCTCCGAAAGCCCTCGCCGGGAGAAGATAAAAACAAGTGAGCCGGGGTAAACAGAAGCGCCGTCGAAGGCTGCGCTTACGGAAAGGCACGCCATGGTCATCCCCATTTCGCAGTCCGGGCAAGCGAGACTCGGAGAGGCTGCCCGGCTTGCCAAGGTCACCGCGCGCGCCGGGGCCGAGGGGCGCCCGCGCCGACTTCCGGCTCCCCCTCTCGGCGGCGGGGAGCGCCGGCGGGCTGGGGGCGCCGCTCCCCACGCCCGGCCGGCGGCCGCGAGCCTCGCGCACCCTCCGCGGATGCTCGCCCAGTCGGCGCTAACTAGGGCAACTGGGAAAAGGGGCCGCGAAGTCCCTGCTGCAGCAATTTCCTCCGCGGGCGCAGCCCCCAGCTGGCGCCCGTGACAGCTGCGACCTCCGCCCCCTCCAGCCGCGCGAGGCAGAGGGAGAACTCGGGGAAAGTGGGAGGGGGACGGAACCGAGAGAAAGGAGAGCGGGGGGCGGAGGGGCGCCAGCTGCTCCCCGCCCCCTAGGGCCTCGGCGGCCGCGCGGCTCGTGACAGCTGCACCCACCGGGAGGCTCGGCGCCCGCCGCCCGCCACTCACCTGCCGCCGCGGCCGCCTCTGGGCCGCGCTGACGGGTGCCGCGCTCGCCGGGACCGAGGCGGCGCCGCCGCGGCCTCCGCCGCTCCCCGGGCCGGGAGCCCGCCGCCGCCGCCGCCGCCGCGGCTCTCCGGCCCCCTCCTCCGGAGCAGGGGTCCCCCCGCAGGGGGATGCGAAAGAACCAGGCGCAGGCTCCGCTCGAGGGAGCAGCAGGGAACCGGGCGGCCGAGGCGCTCGAGGCCGCGGTCCAGCCGTCTGAGGGGAGGGCTCGGCGGATCGCGTCAGACTCCCGCTCGCTTGGCCTGAAGAACAGGCATTTCAGCCGCTCTCCGCGGCCGCCATGTTCTCCTCCTCCTCCTCGGCCGCCGCCGCCGCTGCCGCCGCCGCCGCCGCCGCCGCCGCCACCGCCCCCCGCTCGCGGCCCCGCCCCCTCCGCGCCCCGCCCCGCCCCGCCCCGCCCCGCTTGCTCGCTCGTTTCCCCGCCCCCCCCCCTGCGCCCCGGCCCTTAGGCCCTGGGGTCCGGCCGGGCCGCGGCGACCCGCGCCCACCAGCTCCGACGGCGCGCCCGGGCAGCGTGCTCCCCGCCCGCCCGGCCGCGGAGAGAGGAGTAGCCCCGCGCCCTCTGCCGGCCGCCCGCCCCAGAGAGGGCTGCCGCGGTCCCGCCCCGGCCCGCGTCCTAACGAAGTGTGGGAAAGGAGGCCCCAACTCTTCCCCTCCCCTCGGGGCGTTCCTCCGACTGCTGCCGGGAAGCCGCCTAGAGCCCCAGGGTGCTTTCAGCTAGGCCGCCCGGCCTGCAGCCTCCCGCCGCGCTATCTTTTGGAGAAGGTGGTGGTGCAGCGGCTCGAGAGGCCCTGCACACCCGGGAGGAGTCGGTTCTGGGCCTGGCCCTCCACTAATCTGTTATATTACTTTGAGAGAGACACATCCCGCGGGCCTCTTTTTTTTTTTTTATTCTGTAAAATTGGGAGGTGGTTGCCTAGATGATTTCACAGACTGTTAGACAAGGGAAAAGAAAGATCATATAACCCCCTTCGTTTTACAGATGAAAAGATCTGACTGACACGTCTGGCTCTGCAATTCTATGAATTACCCAAAATGTCTGTCATTGACAGAGATTTCCCCTCAAGGGGGCCCACACCTTTTTCTACCCGCTTTTTTTTATTCTATAATGGAAGTACTATTTCCAAAAGTGGCGTGTTTCTTGTCACTGGAGGAATCAAACAGCTGCTGAACAGGCTTTCTGAGCCGTGATGGCCTTATCTGGAAAGCATCCCTCATTCCAAAGGCTGGCAATATAATACCTATCTCTCTCCCCGGAATGTCCTAAGGATGAATGAGTCACTGGCTGCGGAAGTGCTTTGTAAAGCATACATCTCTCCTTCCATGCACTCTTTTTCCCAGTTAGCTGCTTTCACCTGTCCTGTCGCTGCAGTCTCACAACGTTATCTGCTGTTTCTCTTCCAGTGTTTTCTATCCTAGAGCAACCTCTATAAATCCTTAAACCCTTCCCACCCCTCCTAACTAAACCTGACTGCCTCGAAAACGCCATCCTCCCTGGCATCTCTCTGAGGCAGTGGGCAGCTTCTTCCAGAGGGAGGTACTCCATTCTGCCATTATCCACCGCCACGCCCACGATCACCCATCTTCTCTGTCCTGCTCATAAAGCAACCTTTCACCCACACCCCACGTTCACTCATTTATTCATTCATTTCTGTTCATTCAACTGATTCCTGTCAAAGACCTGTTACTGGCACCCCAGGTGCACTTCATTAAATCTTGCCCTCGCCTGGTTTCTCAGGACCTCTAACCACCAGCAGAGTCCCCATCCCCAATAATAGCTGGAAATACCCAGCACTATTCATCTCCACGTTCACCCTATTTGTCCCCTTTTGTAAGACCTACCTCCCAGTCTAGTCCAGTCCAGACTGTGTGAAGGTGCCCACAAATGAGCCACTTGGTTAGGTGATACTGTCTTCTGTGTTGGGGCTCTACTCTAGTTCCTGCTGATTGCCAAACCCAGCGGACATGTTAGTCCTCCCACGATGGGTCTTCTACAGTGCTGGATGGATACTGCAAACTCCTTTTTTTAAACTCCCCTCTTTTCTCTCTTTTACATCATTCTCCTTTCCCTCTACCTGTTTCTGACCTTCCCTGTACTAGCAGATTTCTTGGCTTCTCCTTTCTTACAAAGGCATAAAATGTTTGTAACCTCAAGATTTTATTTTATCCTCCTTTCCTCTCACTTAGATTGACTTCATCTGTTTCCACTGCTTCAACTGTTAATAACTCCTGCATCTCCTTCTTCTAGCCTCCCCCACCCACACACACACACACATACACTCTGAAGCTCAGTAGCTTAATTAACTTTAAAACATCCTCAGGACTCACAGTGCTGAGATGCCTGGGTGGCTCAGTCAGTTAAGCGTCAGCCTTCTGCTCAGGTCATGATCCAAAAATCCTGGGATCGAGCCCAGTGTCAGCTCCCTGCTCAGCGAGGAATCTACTTCTCCTTCTGCTTGCTGCTTCCCCAACTTGTGTGAGTTCTCTCTCTCTTTCTCGCTCACTCTCTCTCAAATAAACAAATAAAATCCAAAAAAGGACATGCAGTGCTGAGATTTGGTTGAATGATGAATGAAACTTAAGGCATTATTTATATTGCCATAACCATCCATAGATGCTAAGGAAAGAACTCTTTTTTCTAGGGTTAAACTCTTTCTTAAGACCCTTTGACTTTTTTCTTCTTCCTCTGCAAATCATAATCACTTCCCCAAACAGTTAAATCCACTTTTTTCTTTTTTTATTATTGTGCTAAAATACACATTACATAGAATTTACATCTTAGCTTACCTTCACATTGGTGTGCAGCCATTACCACCATCCATCCCCAGAACTCTTTTCATCTTGAAAAACTGAAACTCTATACCTATTAAAGAATAACTCTCCATTCTCTCCTCTCCTAGGCTCTGACAAACACTATTCTATTTTCTGTCTCTGTGATTTTGCTTACTGTAAGTACATCGTATAAGGGAATCATACAATATCTGTCTTTTTGTGTCTGGCTTATTTCACTTAGCATAATGTCCTTAAGGTTTATCCCTGTTGTAGCATTTTGCAGAATTTCCTCCCTTTTTAAGGCTAAATAATATTCTGCATTTTGCTTATCCATTCATCTGTGGATGGACACATTTTAGCTATTGTGAATAATGCTACAATGAACATGGGTATGCAAATATCTCTGAAACCCTGCTTTCAATTCTTTTGTGTATATACTCAGAAGTGGAATCGCTGGGTCATATGGTAATTCTATTTTTAATTTTTTTGGGAACCTCCATACTGATTTCCAAAGTGGCTACACCATTTTACATTCCCACCAACAGTGCACAAGTGTTCCAGTTTCTCCACATCCTTGCTCACATTTACTTTTTTTTTTTTTTTTCTTGTTGGTGTTGTTTTTAACAGCCATCCTAATGGATGTGAGGTGGTAGTTTTGATTTGCATTTCCCTAGTGACTAGTGATGTGGAGCATCTTTTCACAAGTTTACAACCCACTTTTATTTTTCCTAATTGGTCATCTCTTTTCCGGTTATTTTCAACACCTCTCTGGTTCCATCTACTTTTCCTAAATGGGCCCAATTACTTAATTCTAACTAACCCCTGAGGAACTATTAATACAGGGGCAAAAGATTTATAGTTAGATTTACTTCCTGAACCCCAGGGTGGCCTCTTGGAAATCCATTTGCTTTAGCTCCTTAAGTGAAAGTTCCTTTACTTCCAAGTACCAATGCCAATCAACAAGTAGGACTGACTCCAATTAAATGAAAGTACTTTGAAGAGATTTTTTAAATGAAAATGTAAGACATTTAACTTTTGTAGCCCAGATAGGTCTGATTTTAGACCAGGTCCTATTGACCTAGGTCCAAGATTTATAACATACTCAAGGATCTGTAATATACCTGTTGAATTTTCTCCAGAGCAAAATAAATTCCCAGTTCTATAAAACATTTGGCTAGTGTACATGAAATCACTCTAGTTTTTGAAGCAAGAACGGATTTAACTTTGACACTTTTTTTCAAATAGTTTTTTGTTTTGTAATAATGAAATTCATAAAATATTCAAACAATAAAGAAAAGTACAAAGAAGCAAAAAAACAAACAACCTCTATTGAGCCAGAGAAAAACATAGTGAATACCTTTCCACATATCGACTGCATATTTGCACATAAGTAAGTAAGGTATTCAATTTTACCTATAAAATCATACTATAAGTGCTCATCAATAATCTGGTATCTTTTACTATAAAATATATTTGCATCATTAAAATGGCTGAATATGCATGCATTGTATGTCTCTTTTGTCATTTAATTAACCAGTCCCTTACTGAAAAATGTTTACATTCTTTCTGGGTTTTTTGTTTGTGTGTTTATTTTTCAAATAATGCTATAATTCTAATGCATGCCTTGTGCCCAGTTTGAAAATTATTTTCTTAGGTTAAATTCCTAGATTAATTGCTAGCTCAAATTGCTGGCTTCATTTTTTTCTACTACACTTTTGCCAAACTGGCCTCCAAGAAAATTGTTCCAATCTACAGTCCTACCCATAGTGCATGAGCCCACCACTGCCCCACAAAATAAATGTTGTCAGTGTTCCTTTGAATAGTCTTTCATTTCCACATTTGCCTGAACTATAGACATTAAGACTATGTTTTGAGTTAGGGAGACCTGGGTTTGAAATGGCTCTGCCAACTTCCTAACTGTATGACCTTGAACAAACCACTTTAAATACCACCAGACCTCAGTGTCCTCATCTGTAAAATAGGATGCTAGCCAACAATTATGGCAAAGATTAAATGAAATAATGTACGCAAAGCACTCGGTAGAGTGTTCAGCATTTAGGATTGCGCATGAGAAAATAAAAACGAGCACACACGAAGAAGGTAAAAATCTTCCCGGCCATGCATGAGGCTGAAAGCACAGGCGCAGATAAACCAGCAGCACCGCAAACAGGATGCAGTGTCCCCTGAGGACATACCGCAGCTGTCAAGTGTTGTCATAGCTGCCTTCTTCCAGTGACTACTGCTTTCCTACTCACTGAGAACCTTTGCTCCTTACAATCATAGATATCAGAAACTTTGGTGTTTGTAATTATATCAATAAGAATGAAGCCTCCATCTCTTGCCTGGAGATTCAAAATCCTTTCCGACAGCGATGTCGTCTTGATTTACAACCTAGACATAGGGTTTTAGGTAAGGGGGGAGGGGTTTCTGGACAAACACCTCTACACTCCTATTGTTTCCAAAGCAACAGGACTCTGGGTCTACTTTGCAGTCCAAACTGGATGTTGACCCCCTTCATTTACTTAAACTTGCTCTATTTAAACTGGATCTAAACTCCGCTCAAGGCTAGTATCTTCTAGCCTGTAGTATTAAATAGGAGTAAGTATTACATAAACATAGGATTTCATCTGGAACATCTTGTAAATTTGTTTTTAACAATTTGAAAATATCATTTATTAAGTGAGCTATCATTAGGCAAATTGAATGGTTATGCTGTCACATGATAGTGATTTTTAAAATTTTCCTTCCTGTACAGTTAGCATACAGTGTTATGTTAGTTTCAGGTGTACAATATAGAGATTCAACAGTTCTGTATATGACTCAGTGCTCATCACAATAAGTGTACTCTTAGTCCCCTTAACCTATTTCACCCATCGCCCCTCCCCTCTGATAACCATCCATTTGTTCTCTATATTTAAGAGTCTGGTTTTTTGTCTCTTTTCTTTGTTCGTTTGTTTTATTTCTTAAATTCCACAGATGAGTAAAATCATACGGTCTTTGTCTTTCTCTGATGTATTTCACTTAGCATTATACCCTCTAGATCCATCCATGTTGTTGCAAATGACAAGATTTCACTTTTCTTTTTTAAGATTTATTTATTTATTTGAGAGAGAGTGAGCACAGAGGGAGAGGGAGACTCTCAGGCAGACTCCCCGCTGAACACAGAGCCTGAAGCAGGGCTCGGTCTCATGATCCAGAGATCATGATCTGATCCAAATTCAAGAGTCAAACGCTTAACCAACTGAGACACCCAGGCATCCCAAGATTTCACTGAGTAAAATTCCATTGTATATATACCCCATACAAATGATAGTGATTTTTAGTTTCTTTCAGTCTAACTTATTTGGGTAATAAAAATTTTTGCCCAGGAAGTACGTATTTTTTTTTTTAAGATTTTGTTTATTTAATTGAGAGAGAGAAAGAAAAAGAACACAAGTGGGGGGGAGGGGTAGAGGGAGAAGTAGACTCCCTGCTGAGGGAACCTGATGTGGGACTCGAACCCAGGACCCTGGGATCATGACCTGAGCCGAAGGCAGACACTTAACTGACTGAGCCACCCAGGCGCCCCAGAAGTAGGTATTTTTTAAGTCAAATACCTTTCATGTCCTAGAGTTCCGTTATCAAATAACAGGATTTCTGATCTCTTTGCCAGGTCTCATGGATTCATTACTGTAACTTTATTTCTATACATCATGCAGCAACTCTTGTCTAAAAGATGTTTAGGTTCTGCATTAGTTAGTTCCCTTTTCAGAGCTGTGTACTTAGCAACATCATCTTGTTCCCACCTGGTGGTGAATTCTCCAGTGATATATGCAGCTCCGATGTGTACTGGACCCCATGGCAATAGAAGCATAATCGTGTTTAAAAGACAATCTTGGGGGGGCACCTGGGTGGGTCAGTCATTAAGCATCTGCCTTCAGCTCAGGTCATGATCCCAGGGTCCTGGGATTGAGCCCCACGTTGGGATCCCTGCTCCATGAAAAGCCTGCTTCTCCCTCTCCCACTCCCCCCTGCTTGTGTTCCTGCTCTTGCTATCTCTCTCTCTCTGTCAAGTAAATAAATAAAATCTTTAAAATAAATAAATAAAAGACAATCTTGGGGCTCCTGGGTGGCTCAGTCGGTTAGGCGGCTGCCTTTAGCTCGGGTCATGATCCTGGGGTCCTAGGATTGAGTCCTGCATTGGGCTCCTTGCTCAGCGGGGAGCCTGCTTCTCCCTCTGTCTGCTGCTCCCTCTGCTTGTGTTCCCTCTCTCGATCTGATGAATAAATAAATAAAATCTTTTAAAATATATATATATATAAATAAAAGACAATCTTATTCTCTGGAATGACCACTTCACACTGTTAGTCTCCACAACCGTCCTGTTTCTGCTAAGGTGGACATTATCCATGCATACTGATCTCAACTAAGAAAATGAAAGTACCAGGTGCCTGGGTGGCTCAGTTGGTTATGCGACTGCCTTCGTCTCAGGTCATGATCCTGGAGTCCAGGGATCAAGTCCCGTATCTGACTCCCTGCTGGGCGGGGAGTCTGCTTCTCCCTCTGACCCTCCCCCCTGTCCGGCTCTCTCTCTCTCTCTCATTCTCTCTCTCTCTCAAATAAATAAAGAAGAAAGAAAGAGAAAGAAAGAAAGGAAGGAAGGAAGGAAGGAAGGAAGGAAGGAAGGAAGGAAGGAAGGAAGGAAGGAAGAAAGAAAGAAAGGAAGGAAGGAAGAAAGAAAGAAAAAGAACTAAAGAGAAAGAAAGAAAATGATCCTTTGGTTTTTACATCTGAATTCCAGGGATTATAGTCTTTGTTATGGACATTTTGGTCATTTAAAATTTTTTACTACTAAAAACACACTGCAACAAATGCTTTCTTTGCACCCTTCTGAGATGACAATATCATCTATTTTCCCCAAGCATTAATGATATAAAACACAGGCATGCCTCCCTAACACGTGTAGGCTTCAATCAGACTCGCGGTAGCAGCTGCTTCTCACTTTTGAAGTCTGAGTGCCAAAGCCAATTGTACATGTAGGAGGACTGGATTGGCAATGGCCTGTGCTGTGTGCTTCCAGATGCCAGGCATACCCCACCCCCAAGCTTACCATAGTGCCTGCAGTTTCAATGACAGAGATTCATTCCTTTGGGTTTATAATTTGCTGTCTCAGGATGATCCTTTAAACAAATCATTTCTCCTTGATTACAGTTATTGTAGAAAATTGAGAACATACAGAGAAGTTGATAAATGAAAATAGAAATTACCTGAAGCTCAAGACTCAGACTTCACTACTGTTAACATTTGGTATTTCCTTCCTTTCTCTTCACGTATGTGAAATTGAAAAGATGACCTTATTTAAAACTCTTTTGTTATGCATTTAAGCAGCTTCACAATAAGGGAAATGAATGAATACAAATTGTAAGCATTTCTCTAAATTTACTTCTGGTTCCTTCCTTCATTCAATAAACATTATTAAATACCTACTACAGGCTAGGCACTGAGCTAGACACAGATTACTGATACAGAACACATTATCAGTGTGTAAAAATTCACATATTTTTACAAATCAGTAACCAGACATATAATCAGTGCACAAAGTATTTTATGTTCTAGTTTTCTTTTTTTAAAGATTTTATTATTTATTCGACAGAGACAGAGATACAGAGAGAGAGCAAACACAAGCAGAGGGAGAGGGAGAAGCAGGCTTCCCACTGAGCAGGGAGCTCAGTGTGGGGCTCAATCCCAGGACCCTGGGATCACGACCTGAGCCGAAGGCAGACGCTTAACCAACTGAACCACCCAGGCGCCCCTCTAGTTTTCTTTTTCAATATTATTTCTTATAGATTTGTATATGTGCCTCAAACTTCTTGGTTTTTTAAGGGTTGTATAGCATTCAACTGTATTGATATTTACCATTCTCTAATATTGCAAATTTGGGCTCTTTTCTCCTCCCTCTTGTTTTTGGATTCTTTCCTTAAGCCCTTATTCCTCAAAGGAGGTTATCAAATCAAAGGGCATGATTGTTACTTATCTCCTTTTGGAACTCAAATACTAAGAGAAGGAGGAACAAATTCCATGTGTCTTAGACTTCCCATGAATTCAGTCACGCAGATGGTTCTCTTCCCATTTCAGGGAAGTAGAGGCATTGAAAAGGTAAGTGTCCCACAGGGAAAGCATAAGTCACCGAAGATGAACTTTCCCATCTGCTTGGCTCAGCCAGCCTCTCTGCGAGCTACAGGAATCACTACTAGGAGTGACACCCTTTCCACACCCAAGCAAGCTCTCTGAGGGCAGAGGCTTCTGCATCCATCAGAAAGCCCCCAGCCCTCTTTTTTCATTCGGTTTGGCTTTCAGAAGAGCCCACACTTCTGCACTTCATCCACTGATGCAACTAATAGCTATTGATACCCCAATTCATTCTTTTATATCTCTGCAGACCAAGGATGACTATAAAATTTCCCTTGAAGATGGGGCCTACCAGTTGCTGATACATGGGCGAGAGCTCAGGGTGGCACCCATTTGTGACCTGCCGAAAAATCCCCAGGCAGGACCTGCTGAAGGGACCCTCCATGTGGGTTGTGCTAAGCCTTCCTATACTCCCACTCGCCAATGGGCTGCAGAAAGATTTAAGTCCCACTCTCTCGGCTTGATGGGGGTGGATACATTCCTCTTTCCCTCCCAGGGCTGCCCAAACTCTGTCACTTGGGTGGAGGAAAAGCATAAGAGAGCAGAGAAGGGGAAATTCCTAGCTCTACCTCCTCAGTCCTGAGGCAAGCTGTCAGGCCCCAAGTTTTCAAATACAAGAATTGCAAGTAGAGATCGTATACAGAGATTCATTCACGCAACCATCCAATAAATATTTATTAAGAGCCCACTACATGCCAAGCATAAGTCTAAGTGTTGGGGACACAGGGGGAACAATTTTTGTCCTCAAAAGCTTACATTGTGAAAGAAACCGCTAAGACATGAATCAACAATAAATGAGGAAAGGCTTCATCCAAGTAGAATGTATAAAGTGCAACCATCAGTGCTAAAATAATCTAATGTGTTACTGATTCTTCAGTAGGAAGCTGAATAAAATCTAAGAATGTTCTTCAATCTGATTTAACAAACTTCCTATAGTAGCTGGGAAGCTGTAAAGACTGAAAAGAGAGGCTCCCTGCCCTCAAAACACTCACCTTCTAGTAGGGAAGCTTCACATATTCAACTAACCACAATAGTTGGTGCTTGTACTGTATGTCTTCATGATGGGAAGGGAGATGTATGTATTTCCATTCACGGAGCTAGCATGTGTCAAGGACATACTTCAAATTCTGCATATCCTGGGTCCACAAGCTCAGAGCCTGCACACAGCTTCTTGCTCCGTGAGTGTCTATAGCTATGATTCCAGGAAAGAATTTATTTTGCCCCTCTGCTCTTCCCCATTGCCCGGCCTCATCACTGCCCTCCAGCATCTCCTTGATTGCCCTCCCCAACTACCCTTTCTCCATGAGCTATCAGAGTTCACTATCTCCTCACTTTCTTATTGTCCCTAGGGTCAGGAGACACTGGGGACACTCTTTCCCTTGGCTCTTTCCTCATCTAATTCCCTACACCCACACAATTCTAAGGCAGGAAGAGATCTTGGCATGACTTACTCACATGACAGATGAGGAAACTGAGGTCTGGAGAACTTAAGCGACTTGTCCAAGGCCAAACACCTAGTTAGTTACTTCCTGCAGGAAACATTTTTGCTGGGGTAAGTCAGGGGAAGGCTTTCAGGAACAAGGTTTAACAGATTTAAATAGATTTTAACTTGTCTGCTGCTGGCTCTGAGCATGGAAAGGACCACGAGCCCTCAGCTGACCAAATAGAGTCAACACACAGAGCACTACCATCATCTGGCCACCCAGAGAAGCTGGGGTGGAAGCAGGATTACAAGTGACTAAGAAGTGAGTGGGCAGCGGAAGGTCAAGACTAACTCACTTGTGAAGTCTGTTGATGCGGAGAGAAGATGGTAATCAAGAACTTAAATGAAGACAAGAGGATTATCATTTCAGTAGAATGAGGAAAATGACATGTTGATGGGCAGAGGGGAAGATCATTCAGTAGAAAAGACTGAAGTTGCAAAAAAGGAAAATAGTTGACCAAGCAAGGGTTAAGGGAAGTGGACAGGGGTGAGATTAAAGCCATAAGTAGGGACATGACTTCTTGGCTTATTGTGCCATTAACTATTTGACTCTAAATTCCACAAGGACTAGGACCATGTTGGGTTTTGCTCACCATTGGGTCCAGTACCTGGCACATAGAAGGAACTCTATGATATTTGTTGGAGGAATGAATGAATGAATGAATGAATGAATGAATGATAAGGGAACCTCCCAATGCTGCACTTATGTATTCAATAGCAAAAGTTTAGGCCCAAATAAAAGAAGAAAAAAAAAAAGGAGGCAAGAAGGAGATTAAAATACAACACAGATGCCTGCTCTGGCCTCTTTGGCCAATGTACTGGATGACATCCAGGAAACCAAGATGAATTGTCAGCAGTCACTGCCGTGTAGAGAAACTGACAATTCTGGTGACTTCAGTGCTGATGTTAATTGGAACAGTACACTACAGCATAAAGTTATTTATCATCCTGAGTTCTGAAAGCCAAGTGAAATTTATCATGTAAATCTTTATATGAGGACCCTGAATAGCAGAGTAGCTGGTGCCCTTGATGGAAATTTTACCAAAAAAGATAAAGAAATTATACATATGCACAGGGGTGATCTTCAAAACATTTAACAACTGGTACGGCACAAAGGCCAACAGACCAGGCCTAAGCAAGCCGTGGGGCTGCACCTGTGCATACTGACGATCAGGAGTGCGCATGGCCGTTGCTTACACTGATGTTCAGAAAATAACAGCGCTGTTTCAAAAAGCCATTTTGCCGGATGGAAGAAAGAGTATGCAAAGCAATGTTGCATGCTTTCAGAGCAACGTCTTCCCCATCAATTCTTAGCCCAATGCTTCTCCATCCAGTAGAGCAGAACCTTACTCACTGTTTTTTCTACTTTGTCCCCCAGGCTTCAGCAAACCCTGATATTAGACACTTGCTTTATTTTCTGGCTTCCCTGATGCTTCATTCTCTGCCTTCCCTGATGCATCAAACTCCTGAGCCAGCCGCACCTGTCCAAGGTCTGCCCTTAGCAAATCCATATGCCCATTACCTTCACTAGCCCGCCATTATTCCCGATGCTTACCACCCATCCTGGTCATATACCCAACAGACCAGCTGCTGGATAAGACTTAACCACAAAAAAAGACTCAAAGAAAATTTTATGACATGGAGGACCAACAGTAGAGAACCAAGTTCCAAGAAGTTGCAGACTGAGAATACTACTAGGACATGGGATTCTGATCCCCTGAGTTTCCTGTGGGTCATGGGACACTCCACCTCTAATTTTAAAAGATAGAAAACCAAATACAGATATTATATACTTCTATTCATTACTTATGTAAATAAGGTCTCTGTGTCTTACATTGTATTGTGTACTGTGAAACCCAAGGAAGTATTCCTGACCGAATGCCTCCAAAAATCCAGGAAATATGTTAGTCGACAACTCACAGGTAATTGCCACAGCCATTTAGCCTCCTGTGGAAGGTGGACCTCATTCCACAGGATTACAATTAACCAATCCTTCAACAGGGTTGTATGCTAAATTGTGTTTCCCTCAAAATTCGTATGTTGAAATCCTAACCCCCAGTACCTCAGAATGTGACTGAATTTGGAGAAAGGGCCTTTAAAGAAATTATTAAGTTAAAATGAGGCTGTAAGGGTGGGCCCTCATCCAGTCTGACCAGTGTCCTTATAAGACGAAGCTCAGACACACAAAGAGATACCAGGGATGCACACACACACACAGGGAAAACCATGTGAGGACACAGCAAGAAGGCGACTATCTGCAAGCCAAGGGGAGAGGACTCAGAAGAAATCAAGCCTGCTAACACCTTGGTCCTGGACTTCCAGCCTCCAGAACTGTGAGAAAATAAATCTCTGTTGTTTAAACCCTGCCAGTCTGTGGTATTTTGTTATGGCAGCCCTAGCAAACTAATGCAAACAGGTCCTTAGTGCAGGTCATATGGACTACAGTGACAAAATGTCCTCAACTGAGCTGTAACTATTTGAAGACAGGACCTAAGTCTTATATTTCTTTGTATGCCCCAAATGCTCAGTGAAGTCCCCTTCACAGAGTAGCACCTCAGCACACATCTTTAAATTGATAGTTCATAAAACAGTCTAAGATACAGTCACTGCCTTCAAAATGCTTGAAAACTGGTAGTAGACATAAGACAGGCATGGCAGAGTCACCAGCAAAGCAGGGAGTACGAGGGGGTGTAAAGCACCGAGGGATCTGTAGGAGCATTTATGGAGTGCTTGATGGCTAGGATCCAGACAGGAAAAGAAGAAATTAGGGACATGGAGACATTCCTGGGACAGAGAACAATGTAAGCAAAAGCAGACAATTGGAAATGCCTTGTTTTCTATTAACAAAAGAGTAAATAATTGTTCCAGCTAGAGTGGCATGTTCATGTAAAGCAAATACACGGCATTTTTGAGAGTTTTGAATGTCAGTCTTAGGCCTCAGGACCTGATCCTTGTCCTAACATCCTTCTGGAACGAGAAGAGCTCAGATACCATGCCCACCTGGACTGGGAGCTGAGGGAGGGTAAGATGTAAGGAAAGATAGGCCCATGAAATTACAAACGGTGGCATGGCCAGGGTCAAGTTCAATGAATCAGAGAGGCAGAACCAGTTATGAGGTAACCAGATAACCAGACTGACCTAGAGGTGTTGAGACAGAGCTCTGGAAGGAGGTGGGGAGCAGCACCTGGAGGACAACCCAGGTTGTCCTCCCAGAATGGAGCACAAGAGCTTTATGGAAGCCCTATCTCAGGATGGGGACTGCCATGGGGAGGATGGAAGATTCTGGACAGTATCTAGATGATGAGGGGGTCACTGAAGGTTGTTGACCAGAGGCCAAATAAATGGTATTTTAGAAAAATCAAGTATGCAGCCCTGGAGAAGTAGAGTGAGAAAGGATAGTGATTCAGAGGTTGTGAAAATTTTTTTGACAACCCCCAGGGTCGGGCGCCTGGGTGGCTCAGTTTGGTTAAGCGACTGCCTTCGGCTCAGGTCATGATCCTGGAGTCCCAGGATCGAGTCCCGCATCGGGCTCCCTGCTTGGCAGGGAGTCTGCTTCTCCCTCTGACCCTCCCCCCTCTCATGTGCTCTCTCTCTCTCTCTCTCATTCTCTCTGTCTCAAATAAATAAATAAAATCTAAAAAAAAAAAGAAAAGAAAAAGAAAACCCCCATGGTCACTTTCCTTTGCTCCCCATAGTGCTTAACAGGCAGTGCGGACTCAATTAATGTGAAAAATGAAATGAATGATCTCTATACAATGATTGTTTTTGTCCTTAGACTAAGAATAACTCACAGAATAAAGTAATAAATTAATATCGTGGTTTACTTATCAGATTCCTGCAAATTTGGCCAATGTGAATTCTTTCTGTACAGCCTAATAATTCCTGGATGAACAAAGAGTAGTGAGTTTTTCAACCTTGCACCTTGGGGATCTGATATTCTATCAGTTCTTTGGTGGAAAGTAATGGAAATAGACTCTTGTTACCTGGGCAAACATTAATTGATTGGAAGGATATAAGGCAGGTCAGAGAATAAAAGGATCTGTTGGATCATTTGACCTGAGGAGGCCAGAAGCAAAGCAGCTTCAGGGACCTTGGTGGCAGGACCTTGTGAACTGTCTTTCTATGGCTCTGCTTTCAGATAATGCAGCTTCACCACCTTCTGTGTCTGGATGTCTCAGCTCAAAATTGAAGTTCCTGGGATGAAAAAGTGTTATTGGCCAAGCGAAGATCAATCGCCAACCTCCATGTTGGGGGTAGATGGCAGAATGCTGTTACTGAACCCATCAACATAACCTATCAGACATATCAAGTAGGGGCAGCCCCCCAGGAAGAGATTCAGGCATCAGTGGATTCAGATATCTGTGGATAACTGATATCCACTCGGGTCACCTCCACTTCAATATTCACCTTTAAAGGAATGTGGGGGCACGTGGGTGGCGGTTAAGGGTCCAACTCTTGATTTCGGCTCAGGTCATGATCTCAGGGTCCTGAGATGGAGCCCCGCCTGGGACTTAAGAGTCTCTCTCTCACCCTTTGCCCCTACCCCCGACACATGCGCATGCATGTGCACACACTCGCTCTCTCAAAATAGATAGATGATGATAGATAGATAGATAGATAGATAGATAGATAGATAGATAGATAGATAGATAAAATAAAGGAGTGTAGATAGGTGATTGGACAGGATGCTGCTTGAGTGACCTTCCATCCCTAAGGAGTCTACACACTGGAATTTACATTTGTCATTCCAGAGACCAAATTCTCCAGAAAATAATGAATTCATGGACTGTGGAGCTTTTCTATACAGAAGTATCTCATTTCCTAGAACTTTCAGTATTTGTTCAGTATGTCTACATGATCTGGTGGGTTTAAAATTTGTTTCATTCTAGTATAACACACATGTAGGAAAGTGCATATATCATAAGTCCTCAGCTCAAAGAATTTAGATAAAATGAACAATCTGTAATCAGAAGGCCGATTGTGGGGGCACCTGGGTGGCTCAGTCAGTTAAGCATCTGCCTTCGGCTCAGGTCATGATCTCAGGGTCCTGGGATGGAGTCCCGCATGGGACTCCCTGCTCAGTGGGGAGCCTGCTTCTCCCTCTCCTGTTCCCCCTGCTTGTGCTCTCTTACTCTCTCTCTGTCAAATAAATAAATAAAATCTTAAAAAAAAAAATAAGGCAGATTGTGAAATAGAATATAACCAGCACCCTGGAAGGAGTCCCTCAAGCCCTCTTCCTCCCAACAAAGGTAACCACTAAACTAACTTCTGTTTCCATCAATGAGTTTTGCATGATTTGTTTTTGTTTTGCTTTTTTTAAGTAAGCCCTATGCCCAACACGGGGCCAGAACTTAAAACCCAAAGATCGAGTTGCATGCTCTATTGACCAAACCAGCCAGGCACCTGAGCTTTGCCTGGTTTTAAGCTTTATGTAAATTGAATCATACATTATGCGCTCTTTTGTATCAGTTTTCTTTCATGCAGTGTTGCATTTTATGAGATTCATTCATAGTGCTGCAAATAGTAATAGTTTGCTCATTCTCATTGCTGTAGAGTATTTTTTATGAGTACATCACTGCTTATCCATTCTACTGTTGATGGACGTTTGTTTCCAGTTTTTAACTATTGCAAATTGTGCCAGTATGAACATTCCTGCACACGTCTTTTATGAGTATATATACTCGTTTTTGTTGGGTATATATCAAGGATTGGAGTTGCTGGTTCACAGAGTAAGTTCAACTTTATTATTATTTCTTAAGATTTTATTTATTTATTAGACAGAGAGAGATAAGCACAAGCAGGGGGTACAGGCAGAGGGAGAGGGAGAAGCAGGTTGTCCACTGAGCAGGGAGCCCAATGCGAGGCTCAATCCTAGGACCCTGGGATCATGACCCAAACCAAAGGCAGATGTTTAACCGACTAAGCCACCCAGGCGCCCTGTAAGTATAGCTTTAATAGGTAGTACAAACAGTTATCCAAAATGTTTTTACAAATGTATGTTTCCAACAGCAGTGAGGAAGAGTTCCAATTGCTCCACATCCTAGACATCACATGGATTATCTGCCTTCATAATTTAAACTATTCTGGTAGATGTGTAGGACCTCACTTCAGTGTTAATTTATATTTCC
Source organism: Callorhinus ursinus (assembly GCF_003265705.2). NCBI lineage: Eukaryota > Metazoa > Chordata > Mammalia > Carnivora > Otariidae > Callorhinus > Callorhinus ursinus. The sequence goes on along the minus strand of NW_027397072.1, from coordinate 20,058,117 downwards.
CTGATAACTAATGAAGTTGATCAACTTTTCATATGTTTATGGTTATTTGAAATCCTGTTTTGTAAGGTGCTATTGAGATCTTTTGCCCATTTTTTAAATTGTGCTTTTATTGATCCATTGGAGTTCTTTCAAGGTCTCTGTGGGGGTCCAATAAGTAGTGGCCATCTTCCCAACCCGAGTTCTGAACAAATTGAAAGTAAAACAAAAGCGTGGCAGAGAGAGGTTACGATGTCACCTGTATTATTACTGATAGAAGAAGCCTGGTTGGAGGATGTAGCATCAAGTCTTTTTGCAAAGTGGGATAATTAATACAGAGCCAGACTTAGGAAGAATTGTCCCATCGTTGTGCGCAACATTGGACCAAGGCAGGCTTCCTCCTATGAGTCCCAGCGTTGCCCATTCAGCCAACAGGAGCCCGTTCCAGCCAGCAGGTGATTGCCTTCCATGCAATACCACCAGATTTTCAGAGTTGTCTCTAGAAAGCAGTTTAGTTGAAAAAGGAAGAAAGTTTGTCTGTAGTTCTTTTGGTAAAAAGAAAACCATTCTAGGCAGTATTCATGTGGGAGTATGTTTCAATTAAGATATAGCTAGTGCTATAAAAAAAAAAACCTAGATGTATAATGTTTCAGGCACAATATAAATTGATTTCTTGTTCATGTAGCAGGCCGAATCATATGTTCCTCATCAGTGGAGGCAGCTCTGCCATTTTCCTCACATGGCTTCCAAGGTTGGTAGAGACACATGAGAGGGACGTTTTTATGGGCTGGGCCTGGAAGTGTCACTCATTGCTTCCACTCATATTCAGCAGGCTGGAGACCCAACTGCAAAGAAAGCTGGGAAATGTAGCCCAGCTGTGAGTCCAGGAAGAAGAGGTGCTCTCGAATTTTGGCGAACAGTTATCAATCTCTGCCACTGTGTGTGAGGTTCACTTGGGTGGGCAGAATCTTATTTATTTCCCATTGCTTCCTGTGCCTGACACATAGTAAGAACACAGTACATGCTGGTTGAATAAATAAGATAGTGGGAAGAACAAGGGCTTCAAAATGAAGAAGACCTACATTCTAATCCAAGTGCTGCTACTTTCTCACTGTGTTAATTTAGGCAAGTTACTCAAATTCCTCAAGCCTCAGTTTCTCATCCATATCATGGAGATGAAGATATGTTTGTGGTCTGCTTCCCAGGCCATCCCAGCCAGGTGTGGGAATGCATAGTGACTAAAATGCCAACAAAAAAGCGTTTGTGAAATAAGCCTCTTTGACTTTCTCCAAAGAGCTCCGGGAGTGGGGGAGGGGCATGGAACATGAAGCCAGTGGTTGTCTCATAAGTATTCTTAAAGAACTATAGTCATCCGAGCAGCGCTTAGAGTTGACCACATCCCTATTTTCTAGCTGTGGGATCAGGGGTAAAGCCTGTTGCCCAGAGGCCAAAGCCTAGGCTGAGGCTGCAGGTGCCCCATGCTTTCAGGTTCAAGGTCACTGTGTGCTCTCTGCTTCTAGTCCCTCCAGAGCCCTGTGGGCTGCACTCTGCCCAGCAAGGGTGCCTCAGGTCATAACAACCTGCCTCAATAGTTTCCAAGGGAAATGGTTTTGTTTGATTCTGCCCTTTTGTTCAATCTCACTAGGATTAAGGCTAGAAGCCCCACAGCAGAGTCAGCAGATAATGTGAGTGACAGGAGGCTTACAATACTCATGACCCCCCCTCCCACTTTCACCCAAATTTGCCCCACTCTCCTTAGAATGAGTCATTTCTCAGGCCCTCCTTAATGCTTCAAGCAAATAGGTCCCTTCCTACCAGGTTTCTGGATACTATCCCTCAACTACTACGACTGAATTCAGGTTGGGTGACCAAGCTGGGACCCTCCCCACCCCTCATCCTTATCTGCTCTGCAGAGTTGACATTGGCATTCAATGAGATAAAGTGGATAAAATATCAGACTTGGTGGTGGCATCAAGAAGGTGCAAAGTAAGTGTTAGTTCTCTTCCTATTCCTTGGGAAATTTCTGGCATCACTGAAATTGACGGCTCCATCATCTACCCCCTGAAGGGAGGCCCTGGCTACATGAGGTCTTTGAATGTTGGCATAGACAGTCCAAGTGCTGCATTGCTTTGGTACCTAGGGCAAGGCTAGGAAATTCACAGTTCACGGGCAGGCTTGGATATAGGACCTATTTTGAATTTTCCAAAATAATAGGAAATAGGAGGCTGATGTAGGCCACAGGGAGTGATAGCATGAGAACAGCATATTTACACATACGATTTTTCCAATTAGCCACAGATATTTTACTATTCAAACGAGTGTGAGAATTATTAATGTGGTGCCACTGTCCTAACAGCTGCTGGACGTGAGACCCGCACTTCGGTCCTGCTCGGAAGCCAGAATGAGACTTCAGAATGACATGGCAAAAAAGGGGAAGAAGCTGTGAAAGAGAAAAAAGATTTCAAATCAACCTCATGTCCCAACACATGTCTTCGGGGTGAGTTAGAGCAGAGGGAAGGGTGGGAAGGGAGAGGTGTTGGCGTGTCGGCAGTGACTGAGGAGGGAGCGGACGAGGGCCCGCACCAGGAGGCAGTTGTTGAACTGAGGGCGAGTGAGGGACATGGCAGCAGAGAACTCAGGAGAACTGTGTGATGTGTTAGGTACGGGGCACGCTGACGGAAAGGAACAGAAACAACAGGAAGCCAGCACGAGGTACCAGGTGGTGCTCCTGAGCTCAAAGCACAGAACCAAGAGTCAGAAGGCCTACCTCTGTCACTCTGGATGACTTACTTCTCCCCTCTTGGCCTGTCTCCTCAACTCTCAGGTGCCACTATCAGCCTCAGAGCAGTTTTGTGAGGCACAAATAAGATGATTTGTGAGAAGGGGCAGCACAGGTGACAATGACCTGGACGAGCGGCAGCAGCACAGTTCCTCACTGTTCTCATTGCTGTCAGCAGGGAAGCTGGAAAGGGATAGAGTTTGAGGGAGAATACAATGAATTCCATTTTCAATGTGCTAAAGGGGCACCTGGGGGGCTTGGTGAGGTGGCCGGCTCTTGGTTTCAGCTCAGGTCATGATCTCGGGGCCCTGAGATCCAGCCCCGCGTTGGGCTCCATGCTCATCGGGGAGACTGCTTCAGGATTCTCTCTCTGCCTCTGGCCCTCCCCGCAACTCACACTCTCTCTCTCTCAAATAAGTAATCTCTAAAAAAATAAAAATAAAAAATAAGTGTGTTAAGATGCTGGGATAATATGGAGAGAGCCAGATAAGAACAAATGTGGGGGGATGAACTAAGGAGTTAATGAGTCAGGGCCATTATATAGAACAAGAACATGTTTCTGGAAGGGGTCAGGTCTTCCAGCTTATTGATAACAGTTTTGGAGTGTGGACTCAACTGTAGAACTAAGGTTTATAATCCCTTGCATGGTATAGAAGTCTATACAGGACCCCTGAGGGATAGTGTACTGGTCTTTCTGGGCTCTGGATGCCTGGAGGTGGCTGCTGCAGCACTAGAAAACTTTGGCTGGAGGCTCATTCACCAGTGTCCTTGGATGTCCACCAGTGTGAAGTACACAGAAAATAGCAAAAACAGATAAAGCTGAAATGAGAAAAAAAAAGGTATAAGAGTAAGTAGAGGGGCGCCTGGGTGGCTCAGTCGTTAAGCGTCTGCCTTTGGCTCAGGTCATGATCCCAGGGTCCTGGGATCGAGCCCCGCGTCAGGCTCCCTGCTCAGTGGGAAGCCCGCTTCTCCCTCTCCCACTCCCCCTGCTTATGTTCCTGCTCTCACTGTCTCTCTCTCTCTGTCAAATAAACAAATAAATCTTTTTTAAAAAAAAGAGTAAGTAGAAAAGAAAGAATAAAGTGGGAACGTAAAAAGAAATGCTGAGTAAAGGATATTTGCCAGCTGGATGCAATAATAAATAAACCAGTGGGGGGGAAAAGATTTGTATTTATCTAAGAATGTAAATCAATGAACTAGGCTGAGTATCACATAAAAAGTGGTGGTGACAAAAGGAAACTTTTTTCCTGAGAGAAAGCTACAGGCAATCTTAAAAAGCATAAAGGAAGGTGAGTTGCTATTTGAAAGAATCGTATGATGGTTCCTAATGGAAAGCAGAGTCCTCTTCATAAAGCAAATGTTCACTCGCTCTCATTTATTAACTGGGTGAATCAGTGAGTTGCACCATTCATCACCTTGGTAGAACTTTACTGTCGTCCACGAGGATTCTTTAGGTAGAAATAAGGATATATGTTGAACCCGAAGTTCAACTAGACACATTTTCTACTTTCTCTCCCGAGTATATCTTCTTGAATAAGTCCCCGGGAGACCTCACATTACTGTCTTTCTGAAAGTAGCCATACAGTGAATGACTGAAGAAATGGGCCGCAGACTCAGGGCCATCCTACCCACATGTTCTGGTGCACAAAGGTGAGCTAGGCAAGTCCAGTTCCCTCTCCTGCGTCTTTGGACTGTGAACTGGGAATGGCTAGAGGAGGTCGAGGCAGCTCCTGAAATTGCCAACCAGAGCTGAAGGAGCAAGAAACAATGAGAAAGCTGAGGATGCTGTCAGTAGCCGGAGGAACACAGATGTGCGGAGAGAAGCATAGGAGCCAGAAGCCAACAAGATGTACTTCATGCAAAGAAGAAGGCCTCCCATTTCAGTTTGAGTGTGTGGACATCCTTATCATCATGTACATTTCCCAGAGATAATAGCTGATAATAGCTTCCTACTGAGTACACACTAGGCTCCAGGTCCTGTGTTACCTGTTCTTTTTATTCTCACCATGTCTCTGTGAAGTAGGCAATAGGATTACCACCAAAAGCCAAAAGAGACAGAAAGGTCACAAGCCACTAAGGAGTGGCAGACTATCAACCCAAGTGTGCCTGACTCCAAAATCTATGCTCTTAACACTGCATTATGCCTTTGCCCCCAGCCCCCAGTAACTAGAATAGGCAGACTGAGCAGCTGTCCCTATTCAGAGGCCATAAGGTTGTCCCTTCCTCCTCCCACCAGTCTGAAACGTGGAAATGAATCCTATTGGTTCAGACTAGGAAAAAATTCAGAACATCAGACTGGATTGAAGAAACTGTGCTCTGGGCTCCCGCCTTCTGGGGAAGGGAATGATGGAAGGAATATAGGAACTGGAGGATCAGGAAATAGGGGAAAAGATCAGAAAGTCACTCTTAGAAAAAGGTTAACTTAAACAGTAGATTAAGAGGAAGCCCAGCAAGAGAGACAGCTACAGGAGATGTTGATGAGGGGAGGGATCAGGAGGGTATCTCTGCTTTGGATTTCAAGAGGCTGAGTGGAACAAACAGAGTGGGAAGGTGAGGCCTCCAGCATGTAGGGGAAAGTGGGGCTTTGCTTCCTTGTCAGCCAGGTGAGCTAAGAACTGGACTTTTCGTTGAGAATTGGGGTTAAACATTATCTGATAGAACTTAAAATCACAAGATAAAGTGAATGAATTATATATTTATTATTAATCAATTTCTTCACCAAGCTCTTAGTAGGTGGTCAGATAAGTTTAGGTTTAAATCATGAAACCATGTGCCTACAATTTACCAGCTTCCTGGGATACGTAATCTAGGATTTCCGCACTCCATAGCACACTGGTTCTGCACTCTCACACATTGCCTGTGCAAGTTGGGATAAAAGAAAGTAATTGTAAAAAAAAAAAAAAAGAAAGAAAGTAATTGTAACAGGGACCCTAGAAAAAAGAGAGGAAGTCTACAGTCTGAAGGACCAGGTCAACTTTAAAAAAAAAAAAAAGCCTTAAAAAAATAAGCTTAAAAATTGTACCCTCCCCCAAGATTCTAACACTGTCACCTGAGGGAAATGTTTTTAAACCATGGATCGTATGGTCAATGTAGGTGGTCATCACCAGCATTTTTTTAAAAAAGAGTAAGAACTGTCTAAAAAAAATTTGTTTTGTTTTCATTATATGCACCCACAAATGTATACTCAATTAAGGTATAAAATGTATTTCTTGGGGCGCCTGGGTGGCTCAGTCGTTAAGCGTCTGCCTTCAGCTCAGGTCATGATCCCAGGGTCCTGGGATCGAGCCCCACACCGGGCTCCCTGCTCTGCGGGAAGCCTGCTTCTCCCTCTCCCCCTCCCCCTGCTTGTGTTCCCTCTCTCACTGTGTCTCTCTCTGTCAAATAAATAAAATCTTAAAAAAAAAATGTATTTCTTGTCTTGTTACGGGTCACAACAGCAACAATAATTAGAAAAACACTGCCCTCTCCCTGGCCTCCCTACTGAGATTATTTCATTTTCTGCACATGTACATCTTTACTTTCTTTAGTTTGCATAATGAAAATGAAAAATTTCATTTATTTTTTAACATAAAAGTATATTCTAATACAGAATGGGTTTTTCAAGCAATCCTCCCCCTTACACCTGCAGATTCTTCTATTGCCCCAAAGGTCAAAGATGCCCTGGTTGAGAAGCCCTAGACAAAGGCAAGGAAAAGCTAATCTCTTGGGTAGTCCTTGCAGCAGCAAACCCCAGCAAGGAAGCCTTATAAACCTTCTGTTTGTGATGCTGATGTGTTTATTTCATCACCCTATTTCCAGAAAGAACATGGAGTTCAGTGGGCCACCAGGAGTCTTATAAACTGACATTTAGGGTCAATGAGTTCTCAAGCTGATTAAACTTAACAGGCAGCATTCTCAGCGTGCCTCTATTCTAGAAATATTAATATATTTTAGCCAGGGTGATCTTTAAAACATTAAATGGCTAGCCAGCATGGCTACCAGACAATCTGAATGAATGTTGACTATAAATAACCAATAGGTGAATTCCACCTGCAGCCTGTGCTTAGCAGTGAAAGAAATGCGTGATTGGATACCTGGCCCTCCCCCAAGCAATATTTGTGGATTGTAAGAAGATATCTCAGAGCAAGAACTAGGACTGGTCAACGTCAAAAAGTTAACAGTGAAGTTTAAACTATTTTTTTTTTAATATTGAAGCTAGCAATAATCAGATGTGGTATGGGAGAGAGCAATACACAGGAGTGAAATGATAAAAGGTCTTCAAGAAAAACAGACATCTGAAAACAAAAGAAGGTAAAGTAGGTTTTTAAAGATTTTTATTCATTTATTTAACAGAGATAGCACAAGTAAGCAGAGCGGCAGGCAGAGGGAGAGGGAGAGGGAGAAGCAGGCTCTCCCCTGAGCAGGGAGCCCGATTCGGGGCTTAATCCCAGGACTCTGGGATCATGACCTGAGCCCAAGGTAGCCGCTTAACCAACTGAGCCACCCAGGCGCCCTGGTAAAGTAGTTTTTTAAAAACAGGTATAGGGGCACCTGGGTGGCTCAGTCCGTTAAGCGTCTGACTTTTGATTTCAGCTCAGGTCATGATCTTAGGGTTGTGACATCAAGTCCCGCATAGGGCTCTGTGCTCAGCAGGGAGTCTGCTTGTCCCTCTCCCTCTGTTCTTCCCCCTGCTCCCTCACTCTCTCTCTGTCTCAATAAATAAATAAATCAAATCTTTTTAAAAAATAATAAATTTTTTAAAAAATAAAAGAAGGTATAGAAGTCTATAAGGGAAAGATGGAAGAGAAAAACAAATAAGAAGGCTCAGAAGATCCCCCAAGATAATGAAATGAAGATCAATCATATCTTACTTGATTAGCCCAAGTCTGGAAAAATAAGACAGGAATAAGAAGAATATATCCAGGATGCCTTCAGTGGAAAGAATATATATTAAGGGACAGAGACAGGAAATTGCCTCAAGTGTCCTCTTGGACATTCAAGCACCCCAGGAACCCTACTTGCTTTCGGCATCTGGAATTAGGACTAGGCTCAGAGATGAGGAAAGACTGGCCCATGGGCTGTAACTGATGGAGCCAAGGGAAAGACAGCATGTATGGGCAAAACTGGGGGCATGCCAAAGAGAGAGTCCCACAGAAGGGCCAGGCCAAAGGATCTGGGCTAAGAGACAGAAATAACCAGGTGCTGGGCAAAGGAACGGGAACTGAAATCCCAGGACGAGGCAAGAGGTTTGTAATGACAGGTGGGGGGCAGAGCCTGGGTTTTTTTTCCCAGGGCACTGGACTACCCATGCAGAGGATTTTTATGGCGCTATTTAGGGTACTAAGCTGGTTTTACATAAATGCAACAGAGCCAAACCCTTAACCTCAGCAAGAAATAATAGCCACAAAAATAGCAACAAAATGACAGTAGCTATTCTTTAGAGCCATTATGGGCCATGGTTTGAATCTTGGTTCCACCAATTGCTGGTGGCAGAATGGGTATATATGAAATGTTTCTTAACCTCCCCCGACCCTGAGTTTTCTTGTCTTTTAAAATGTAGATGATAACACATTTACACTCTCTCCCTGGATGATTACATCAGAAATCGTAGCATTAAGTGTCTATGTGTTGACAACTCTCAAATTCATTCTCCAGGGTCACCTCGGGTGGCTCAGCCTGTTGAGCGTCTGCCTTCGCCTCAGGTCATGATCTCAGGCTCCCGGGATCGAGCCCCACATCGGGCTCCCTGCTCAGCGGGGAGTCTGCACCTCCCTCTCCCTCTGTGCCCTCTCTCCCTCTCTCTCTTTCAAATAAATAAAATCTTTAAAAAAAAATTCATTCTCCAACCCAAATCTCTCCTCAGTCTCAGGCTCCTGCATCTAAACACAATGCAGACTTAACAAAGGTAAAATGAAACAACTCAGAGTCAAGGATCCCGGTTCTTGTCTAAAATGCTTCACTTCCATAAATGGTACCATCACTTGACTCCTTGCTCCCTCCTTCTCAATCACACCTAACATCCAATCCAGTAACTCCTAGAATAAAATCCAAAATTCTTTCCAAGGCCATTGCCCGTGTCCTTAAGTCCTTCTATCCTTGCCTTAAAATGAATCTGTCATGGTCAGGAAAATGCATGAGATCTCCCTAATGGCTTCTGTCTCCCCAGTCCCCCCCATCCCATCCCAACCCTTTCCACTTCTCTGCTCCCAAATGCTGCGTTTCTGGGTTTTTCCAAGCCCTGTTTGGTTATAGGCTCTCCCAAATTTCTCTAACCCTCCTGGCCTTTATAACCCCCTCGGGATGTACTTCCCTAGCTCTACCTCAGCTCTCTTCCTCAGCAAAGGTTCTGTTATTTTCCCACTGGTCCCACACCCAGAGACCCCTTTGAAACACCACAAAGAAACCCTTCTAAATTTGCTTAAGCTTCAGTAAAATTTGGTGGTGCACAGAACTGCATCAGGTGGAGCAGAGTGGGGCAACAATAAAGGACTTTGAGAGAGAATGTGTTAGAGACATCCACACCAAAAGGTATAGTTTTTTTAATGGAACCCATTTTTAATGGATCATCTGCCTGTCATATATTATTAAATCTTACCTATGCATTTAGAGTATATATTAATTTTTTTAAAGATTTTACTTATTTATCTGACAGAGAGAGAGAACAAGCAAGGGGAGCAGCAGGCAGAGGGAGAAGCAGGCTTCCCACTGAGCGAGGGAGGCCCAATGCGGGACTTGATTCCAGGACCCTGGGATCATGACCTGAGCCAAAGGCAGACACTTAACCAAGGGAGCCACCCAGGCACCCCAAGGTATAGCTTTTTTATGGAAAAATACTGGCAGGTTGGAAGGACTCAAGATCATCCTGAAGCAAAGGAGGTGGCCCATCCCGGGGCTGGACTTCTGTGAAATCCTTCTTCCTCCCCATTACACCGGAGCTTCCTTGCCCTCCTCCAGCCATTCCAGTTCACAGCAAAACCACAATGTGCAGCCAGACAGTTGGGTTATCAACCTCTAGTACACTTCCATGAAGTGTTGCAGTCCATAAAATGCAGAATGACAAAGCATTCAAATGCAAGCATTTTTGCCCCGATCCCTCTAATGTGTGCTTCATAACGAAACCTCAGAAATATTCAGGAAGCTGAGAAGCATTGTATGTGGTAAGGATGCATAGGGAGTGGGGACACATGTTCCAGTGTGAGAGCAGGTAAAAAGTGATGGAACTTTCCTTCCCTCCTTGAAGAAGGTACAAGATACAAATTTAGGAGGTACTCTTTCATGGAGGATAATGTCTCATTTTAAATCCAGCTTCCAGGTGGAAATTCTTGTCTCACTGCTCTTTCTCTACGCCCTCTAGGAGAGCGAGCCCCTGTTTTGTTCATTGTAGTAGCCCTACCAACGAGCCCAGTGCCGGGCATGTAGTAGATACTCATTAAACGTATGTTGTATAAATGTAACCACTACAGGCACCCCAGTGCCCCAAATTTCCCTCCCTTTTGTATTTTATAATTTTTTTTTGGTTTTTAAATAAGTATTTCAATCTTTAGAACACAGTTGTTCCCCTCAAAATAACCCCAGGCAGCCTGGCAAGATGAGGACTCAGAGATCTCAAATGAAGAGCACAGACTATCAGAAAACGTGCATAATGCTTCTCATTCTTCAGAGAATGTTCGTGTTCCACTGCTTGCCCATGCTTCTAAAGAAGAGCGCTGGAGGCAGACTTTTCCTCCTATCGTACAGAGGAAACTGAGGCCCAGAGAGTATGAATAACTTGCCCGGCTTTTCTCAGTTCTAGAGTGGCAGTGCCGGAACTTTTCTGGAACTTTGGAAAATGCCTGAGCTAACCAGACTCCAGACTAATATTTATGATCTCCGTGGGCTTCGTCTTCCTTTATAACAAGGAATAACACTACCTACCTCAGAGGATTATTCTGTTCCAGAAACTGAATTAAAATAGGTAATTAAAATAGGGTGATATAGAAAAGTGTGTACAAATTAGATACACAAAAATAATAGTTTCCCTCTACCCCCCAAGTGGAAAGAGCAGACACAATTTTGTAAAGAGTAAAACAATCTGTTGATTATTTAAAAAATTTTTTTCTGAAAATAAAGATCACATGCATAATAAATCAGTATTTATAGTAACCTAATTTAAAAAGCATTTCAACAACGTTAATTTTTGTGTCTGGCATACATGTTATCTCCTACACTAACACATGTGTGCACACACACGCACACTCACACACGCGTGTGCCTCTCCTTCCTCGTTATCCAGCTTGAGGAGAAAGGCAACTGACAGGGACCCAGGAAGCAAGGGTGAAGAAGCTCCCACTTCAGATGGGTTCTGAGACAATTTTCCCCTTCCCTCAGGCTGAGATATTCTGCCATCTGTTTTGATTAAACCTTTCAAAATTCAACTTGTGTTTTTCCTTCCATTCCCTTGAAATCTCCTCTAATTCAACTGTCTTTAGGCTTTCTTCTTTCCCTTAACCACCATCTGGTGCTTCTGTTAAAAAAAGGAAAGAAGAAAGAAAGAAAGAGAGAGAGAGAAAGAAAGAAAGAAAGAAAGAAAGAAAGAAAGAAAGAAAGAAAGA
>NW_027397072.1:19825452-20046782 GCF_003265705.2 Callorhinus ursinus | reverse complement strand
AGAAAGAAAGAAAGAAAGAAAGAAAGAAAGAAAGAAAGAAAGAAAGAAAGAAAGAAAGAAAGAAAGAAAGAAAGAAAAGAAAAAAAGAAAGAAAACACATACAATAAACACTGAGTTCCTTGGAAGAAAGGTATAATGATGAGGGTAATTTATTCCCATAGTGAGGCCCATTACTATTTCCATGGCAACAGACTGTGATGTTCTGAACATGGGACTTTGTGATCATCACAAGAACAGGATGGCAAAAGGCCCTGCTCAGACTCTTTGTCCTTGTGGATTCTTTGGGTAGTCACGCTTGGTGGCTCCCAGTTGTCTACAGAATTTAGTCCAAAGGTCTTAGCATGGCATTCAAGGCCTTCTCAGTCTGGTCCAATCATTCTAGGCTCATCATCTATTAATCCCAGAGCCTCTGGTAGTCTGGCCATTCTCTACAGTTCACTGTGTCCTGGACATACCACATTCTTTCACACCTCCATGCATTTGCCTCTGTCATTTCTCCTTACAATACCCTCCCTCTACTTCCTTTTTTTTTTTAACCTAATGAAATCCTCCTTAGCCTAAAGGTTTAGCTCAAATGTCACCTTCTAGATGGACTCTTCCATGGCTCACCCAAACAACAGAAATAACTCTTTTCTGTGCTCCCTACATTTTGCTCAAACAGGTATAGCAACACCTAACTTTTTTTTTTAGGTTTTATTCTTAAGTAATCTCTACACTCAACGTGGGGCTCAAACTCACGATTCCAAGATCAAGAGTCACATGCTCTACCAACTGAGCCAGCCAGGTGCCTTGACCCTTAATTTAAAAAAAAAAAAAAAGTTATGTTTATATCTCTTTTATCTGAATTTGAATTATTTGCTGTTGGGATCTGTACCTGTTTCATTTTTTAGACCACCCCAATTATCTTACATGATTTCTCAAGATGTCCTAAGGGATAGAGGGGCAGGCATTTTATCCCCCTTTTACCATTAAGGTGTGGAAAATGTAAGTGACTTTGATAGGTAGTAAGTGGCAGAGCCAGAATTTCACTGATAGAACGGAAAGATCATGGACTTTGGAGTCAGGCATATCTGGGCTCAACACAACTTTCCCTTCCTCTCTAACCTGTTTCTTCACCTTGAAATGAAGATCGCATGACATCACATATGCGAAGGTGTGTGGCACATAATCGCCACTCAGGTCATGGTAATGTTCTTTCACCCTTTCTAGGAGCATCTAGAATCAAAATAAAATTTTTCTTCCATTTTTGTTTCCCAAATTTTTATATGGTGCTGAAATTCAGATGAAGAAGCAAATGAATGTCATTAGCATCTCTCAAAATCTTTGCCTTAATTCCCTTCTCTGGAATCTGGTACAGTGAGGGAAGTTACCTAACAGAGTTGTTGTAAAAATTAAAGGAAGCAATGTATGGATACCTGAAGCTCTGATCACAGCATTTGGTATGCAGTTAAGGACTCAGGATGTTCGCAATTACAGTATTACTATTTACCTCATTAGCATTATTATTATCATTATTTGGGGCATGGCAGAACAATAGGCCTGTGAGAATGACAGAAATTAGCAAGACGGTCTCTCACGACTCTGTCTTCATGCTTTTCCCCCCACGGCCTGCCTCTGGACACCCCAGCGTCTGCACAGTCATTTCCTCCTATTAGATTGTAGGTTTTAGATAGGGCTTCTGTGCCTTATCTGCAATTCTTTCTGTTGGGTGGACCCAAAACAAAACCTTTCAGAGGAGGAGCCTTCAGTAAAATGCTGAATGATACTTCCCCAAAATGAGCACTAAGACTATGAAATGAGGCTCAAAAGCCTCTGGCTTTCCCACCATCATTAAGATGTTAATTTTCATGGCGGGTAAGCCATTTTGGGGAAGGTTGCACACATCAATAGGTTACTGGACGGAGCCTTTTGATACTTTAGGTAGTTAAACTTGTAATGTTTCCTTAGAGGACATAGATGATTCCCAGATTAGAAGACAGACAGCTCCCGATCTCTAGGGGATATGGGAGTATCTAAAGAAATGGTCCTAGAAAACATGTCCATCGGGTATCAAGCACAGCCCCACCCGGATGATCCAGTGGCAGGATCACTTAGATAATCATGCAGCATATACTTTATTGAGTAAATCCTTCATTTCAGGCCCAGTGTTGAACCAAGCAATACCATGAAACCCTGTTTAAAAACCTGCGGTCTCCTCCCTCCCACCCCACCAAACCAACCACCTAAAGAGAAAGAATATTACTACCTTCAGATAAAGGAAATATAGCTCAGGGTGTTTAAGTGACTTGCCCCAATATCACATGCATAAGTGACAGAGGAAGGAATTAAACTTCACCCAAGTCTCTAAGATCCAGGGCTCATACACTTTCCCTGATGCATCTCCCTGGCTCCTGGGACCACTTGCAGGGTCCCCAAGATTCATTGCTGGTGATCACATCCCAGTGGCAGGTGCTGGCCAGTCTGTCCCGTTATTGTCCGTCATGCTACAGTTAAGAATCAGAGTTAGCTTTGTTGGCTCTCCTTCTGGCCATCATTTAAACTGTGGCATCTGGTCTGTGCCTCCTTAGGAATGGTCAAGGCCCACAACACTCAGGGTGCAAAGGATCACAGGAAGGAGATTTGTGGTGTGGTGTGTCTTTTAATAGTTTCCTTTTTAGAATCGCCCCCCAACTTTTTTTTTTTTTTTTTTTTGGTTACAGCTGGGGTAGGGTGGGGGGCATTGATTCTGACTCACCACACACTTTGAGAGGCTCTGACTCATCTCAGCTCTGGTGTTCTTCCAACTCTGTTCAGAACACTGTGGGTGCCCTTCCCCAGCTGCCCAGGAGCAGCCAGACCCGTTCAGATGTGCTTGCTTCAGCCCTAAATGACACCAAGTTCATTAGTAAATTAGACACACACACAAGAATCAAAGGCTCCCCAGCAACCAACAGGGCTTAGGCAAGTTTTAGACTGTGTTGAAGCCAAGATTAATGTGCAATACCATTAGAATGAATTAACTGCTTTGCATTCAAGCATGCAGTTTACAACCACATTGGTAATATTATTGATAGTTAAAAGTTTATCTTAAAGTTTAAAAATGTATAAAACTTACCTATAAATATTAAATGTTAGTTGAAAGTTAACCATAACTTTTTAAAGTATAAGTTGAAAGAAATAAACTTCTCTGTATTCATTATTCTATAGCGCTGTATCATAAAATACCCGTCCTGACTTTGGGAATTTGTAAGAGATCACATTTATCAAAAGAAGCAAGTTTTAACTGCTTAACTGCTTAAACAATTACCCTTTGGCTATTCTCAGATAGTAAATGGCAGGTGTTTCTTCAAGTACATAAAGGGCTCCAAGTTCATTTAATTGTTCCTGATTGCTATTTTAATCACTATGCAGTGACTCCATTTCAAAAAAAGAATTTTGCATTTGGTAGAATTTGGGTGTTACACTGTCTTTTCTTTCCAGGAGTCTGTTCTGGTTCACCCTCCAGCAGAAGCTTTTCCCTGCTCACTTATTGTCAAGAGTGCTTTGCTGCACTCTGACTTGTAAACCTTCAGTTTCCAGATGTATCATCTTCTGTGAGGTGGTTTTTATATTATATTAAAAATGGTCCCATCTGAGAGTGAATACCCTGCATAACAGCAATGAACAACTTCCTTTTGGGGAAAGTTGGCTTTCTCTCCACTTCTAAGAACAGATGTTTGTGCATTTTGACGAACCTCCATCCAGCATCTCTGACTTGCCTCCTTTGACATCAAGCTTCTTGTTTCCTGACACTTTCCTCTTTAACTTCCTGTACCTTTGCAATGCCGATTTGCAAAGATAGAGTTATAGGCGGATAATAGGATTTCTGTTACCTCCCTTGGCCACATTTTTAAAATGTTTCCTAGTAATTTGTGTTCTGCAAGAAATGAAACTGAGCCACAGTTCTGCAGAAACTTGATAATGTCCTCCCTCGAGGACTCCCCATTGCTCAGCCTCCTGGGGACCAGCACAGAGATCTCCCCCCACCCCGCCACCCCTTGAGGGCCCTCAGCTCATATATTTTAGATGTCTTTGGAACCAGGGAGTTTGGTAGGACAAACGATGTTTTAAGGATTTAAAGAGAAAAGAAGCCGCCTACATTGAACTCATTCCCGTGCCGATGTTATTACAGTTCCTGCCTCTGACACCGCATGTGTTTGGGCTTTTAGCAGGATTGTTCTCCCAGCTTTGCTCTGAAATGTAAAGCCCCATTGCCCACTGCAAGTCTTAATGAAAAGCAGCTCATAAGCAAGTTACGTAACCTAATTGTAATCCAGGGATCAGCTTGGTTATATTATTTAAAGAAATAGCATCCATTTTCTGTGACCTGATTTAGAAAAGAAACCGAGGGAAGAAAAAAAAATACCCACTTCAGCACTCGGCTCCCTGCGCTCATTCTAATGAGAACACTTGTAAATAATTCAGAAAACAATGACTTTTAAGAACATTAAACCCAACTTAGCTCAGGGTTCTATCTCAAAGCAGCTTTAGCTGCTTAAAGCAAGTGATAAATGATCATGAAATATGGAGCTTATTCTTGCAGACAATTTAGTCATTTAGTGAGTTTAATTTCCTCATCAGCTCCACACATGCGGAGCCGAATAGAGGCATGATGCTAGGGAATGCTGAGATGCCCGAGCCCTGCTCTCAGGAAGCTTACAATCTGGTTAGGGTCAATAATGATGTACCATCACCAGCTCAATAATTGGGACAAATGTACTATAGTAATGTAAAATGTTAACAGTAGGGGAAACAGGGTTGGTTGTTGGGGAGGGGGGTTGCAGCAACTCTGTGCCATTTTTGCAACTTTTTTTTTAATCTAAAACTATTCTAAAATTAAAAGTTTATTTTTAAAAACCTGGATAGGGAAACAGTTGGGTACACAAATAGAAATGCATCCATGCTTATTGCCTGGTTTATAGAAATAAAACCAGGCCTGGCTAATAGGCAGCTTCATAAGTACTACGATTGCTTTATGAACTTCAGAAGCACACAACTGGATTAATCATAATACTGATTCATGTTAATAGTGTGCCATGAATCAAGGACCATGATTAGTTCTTTGGTCCTTTCATAAGCCTCACTTAATTGATTGATACTGTATGTATTATAATAATATACTAAACCTCCCAGACCCACCTTTCAACCCAAGAGCTAAAAGGCCCCCATGACTTACATTAACTTACGCCTTTCTCTTCTATCCCATCCCCCAACTGTCCCCTCAGTAGTAACCACTCTCTTAAATTTTGCTTCTGTCATACCCTTGCTTTTCTACACATTTTATTACACATATGTTTGGGCCTAAACTTTATGCAAGCTTCATTTGCTTTTGAATTTACATGTTGTCTTCCGGGACTTATTCTTTTGGCTCAACATTATGTTCCTAAGATTTATTAATAATGTTATGATTATAGTTCATTCTTTTTTGCTGTCATATAATATTCAACAGCAGGAATGTACCACAATTTATTTCACCATGTCCATCAGTGGTTTCTAAGTTTTTGCTATTACAAATGGGTTCTGCCACAAACACTCATATGTGTCTCCTGGGAAATGGGTGCTGACATGGCCATTGAACTAGAGCTTTACGTGACTGAATGATCTTATAACAGCATAAGAATCAAAGCTTAGCAGTTCACCTACAGAGGTTACATCATGTGTGTCCAGGGAAGAGCATATAATATAAATTCTTCACTTTTCATGCAAAGCATAACAGGAATGATACACTAATTCCATGTCAGTTGAGATCTGATTTGGCTCTACCATGAAAGTGAAATTAATATTGGCTTAAATATCCATGTTGCTCTCACATAAAATATCCAGAGAGGAGAGGCCTACAACTGGCATGGCAAGGTCCACAAAGTTGTCATGGATGCTGGCTTCTTCCAGCTTTCCAGTTTGCTATCCCAAGAGTGTGACCTTTGTCTTCATAATCCAAAAGGACTGCTCAACTTCTAGCCCTTATAGCTGCTTCTTAGTCAGTAAGAAGGAGAAAGAAAGGGGAAAAAATACATCTTCCATTCAAGGATCCTTTCCCCAAATAGCACATGACATTTCTAATGACATCCCATCAACCAGAAGGTAGACACGTGGCTCAAACCTAGTTTCAAGAGAGGCTATAAAATGTAGGGTTTATTCTGGGCATCCCTGTCCTCAGCTAAAAATTATATTACCAAAGAAGAATGGGAAAAGGGACTTCGAAGACAATTAGCAGTCTCTGAGAAAATTATCACAGCTAAAGTGAGAGCAGAAAGGAAACCAACCCAACAAAGACTTATGTTGAAAAGTATAAAGAAAAAATAAACACTGATAATATCACCACCCAGTGGTTACCACCATTAACTTTTTGAGATATATTCTTCCAAACTTTTTCATCCTTATATACAACCAGTGTATCCATAACTATCCCTGTATTTCTATAAATATGTGAAGTATCCACACATTACTTTTAAAGGGACTATTATAATCACTGCAGTAAGTCAAAGGGAAAGAGAGCCAGGTTGCTTTTCTCCCTTTAAACTCTTAATAAACTTCATGGGAAAAGCAGGGTTGGCATAACTATAGGAAAGAGGAGAGTGTGTCCTATAGTTGCGTGTTTATGTCTCAGAGTTGCTAATTGCAAAACAAATTCAGCTGCATACAGTGTACTCTGGAATAAGGTTTTAAAGGTGAATTTAAAAGAAAAATGATTAGCCATCCCCAAAAAAGTATAGGCATGTCTTCAATAGGGAAAGTGGCCAGAAAAATTCATGGACACAAGAAATCTGGGGAAATCCATCAATAACATTTACTAGACCATAGGTAGGCAGAACAAGTATCAATAACTATTACTCCTAAGCATACCCTACCAGAGGAGCACAAGAGAGGCTCTTTGGGGATCTATTCTCTATAAAAGAGTCTCCTAGATAGTGAACCAACATGGCATATGAACTTGGTCAAGAAAAAAGACAACTATATAGAGCTGCAAATTCACTCAACAAACTTACTGGGACTATGTTCCTGTCTTCAGGAACTGAACTATGAGACCATAGTACACTAGGGGAGACAGAGAGGTGCCTGTAAAGATAAGTGGACATTTACTATATGCCAGACACCATACTAAGCACTTAACATGCATTATCAAGTAAAATATTTATAACAATCTATTCTTATTCTTCTCCCCCTTTGACACATGAACAAAATAGAGCTATAGGCTAGGTAACCTGGTTGAGGTCAACAAAGCTAGTAAGTGGTGGAGTTGAGATCCCACCCCAGGTCTATCAGATTTTAGAGCCCCTGCTCTGGACAACCCAAGTAGTTAATGTCACAACAAAAGTTTGCACAAAATTCTGAGGGAACACATTAAAAAGTATCAGATACCTGACAGGGAAAAACTTGTAAAGCAGCACAAGAATGAAAAAATGTGAAGAATAAATATAATGTCAGCGGTGTTGAAATAGAGATGAATGTAAGCGTTGATAAACAAATGGAAAAGACAAGATCTCCACATGGGAGCCTAGTAAGCCTAGATTTTAGAAGCAGCCTTTTTTAGCTTTGTGAGTCACTACATAATTCCATCCTGTATCATCTAATATCTTTACCCCTGTTTTAGTAGTTACTCATGTATTGACACCCTTGCTTCTTATCAAGCTATTTTTCTGTGAGTTGTCTCCATATGTAGATTATTGGCCATAAAAAGCAAAAATGCAACATGTTTGATTCTTTGTTTTCTGGATCCCTAACAGAGGTACACACTAGCATACTAGGCACACAGTATACGTATGAGTTGAAGTGATATCCACTTATTTAAGGTTGATTCAAAGAGGTCAATATAGAAGATATGCAAAGAAGATCCAACATACGGATAATAGGGAGTCCCTGAAGAATAAAAACAAAACATTAAAACAGAAGAAATATTTAAAATTAGAATCCAAGAAAAAATGTCTAGAAATAAGAGAAGATTTGAATCTACGTATTGAAAGGAACACTCAGAGATGAGATGGAGATTAGGCAGGGACCAAAGCATGTTGGTCCTTTTAAGCCACTGTAAGAAATTTAAATTTTGTTCTAAGTGCAATACAAATCCTTTGGAGGACTTTAATCAGAAGCACCATTGCTTACACAAAACAGAGAAGTAAAAATGTGTGTGGCCCTGAAGAAAAAATGAAATATGAGCATTAAGCCATGGTTTTACTTTACAACATGAGGCCTTTCTGCTTACACGTTAGCTGTGGCAATCTCTTACATTCCTTCATGCATGGGGACCCCCCCCTTTCTTCCCACTTATCAGAATTCTACCCATGATGAGGCCAACTTTATGCCAAACTTTTTGGCATGAAGAATTGGGAAACTAAGAATACCAAGCAATTTGGGGATTAAGGGTGTGAAATGAGCACTAAATTGTTGAGATAAGCTTAGAAAACATTTCCAGGTGATAGGCACAGGAAGTGACTGGGTAATCATAAACCTGTTGCTAAGGTAGAACAAGCTAAAATTACAGTGCAGGTTGGGGAGGAGAGGGTATGAGGAGGAATATTCAGGAAACAAAGCTTGGGACAAGGCCTAGAATTCTTTATGTTCAGCATACCCTGGAATATCAACGTGTCTGTTCAAGAGAATGGAATCAGAGAAATAAACAATCAGGAAGATTTTAGAAGAAAAAAATTGATGCATTGCATAGAAACCTATACTTTGGTGAGTGGAGAAATTTTAGGGGCTTCCCTGCCAAACTTTTGTCATTTTAATATCACTCTTATCTTTTTCTTGTAGTCTCTGGATTCTTAATTTTTCATTCTTTACCTCTCAGATTGTACGTAATTTTCTATTAGATTAAAATTCTCATGTGGGGCGCCTGGGTGGCTCAGTTGGTTGGCTGACTGCCTTCAGCTCGGGTCATGATCCTGGAGTTCTGGGATCGAGTCCCGCATCAGGCTTCCTGCTCAGCGGGGAGTCTCCTTCTCCCTCTGACCCTCCCCCCTCTCATGCTCTCTCTATCTCATTCTCTCTCTCAAATGAATAAATAAAATCTTTAAAAAAAATAAATAAAATTCTCATGTGGAGTGTTTTGGTGCTGACAGCATGGGATATTAAACTATTGTGGACCAACTTTCACTACAAATATATTAAAATGCTGTATAAAATCATACAAAAAATTTAATTAGTCAAGACTGAGAGAAAGAAAGGAAGAAAGGAAAAACAGAAAGGGAAACTCTTTATCAAGAACAAAAAGTAGATTCAAAATCAGAGCACTAGATTTCAATTATCCTGTAGTAACCCGGCAAAGTGGGATACTGAACTTTGATATAACTTTGATATTCCCAGCCTCCACAGGGCTGGAGGCTGGGAATTGGACATCCATGAAGGGAAAAATACATGACCCTCAACTTGAAAAAGGCAGGGTGTTGGAACTAAGACTTTGCCAAGATAGTCTATTAAATTCATGACAAGGGATCTAAAAAAAGAGGTATCCCAATGGCCCAGAGAAGTTGCGAAGAAGCTCTGTGCCCAATACTAGATCAATTACATGTCCAGTGCAGGAATAAAAACCCTAGACTATTCAAATGAGGGTGTAGGATTCATATTTTTAGTGCCCATAAGATATAGAAATCCCTAATTGGTCTAGGACTCACAAAATTTCTCAAGCCCTGGCAAGAGAAAATATAAAACATCAAAGCAGAGTGACTCCTACAGTTCAAGGGACTACGATGAGAAAAAAAGAATATTTCTTATCTTCCAAAATGAGTTCATAATATACAAAAGAGACGAAGAAGTGAACCAGTGTGAGGTAGAGCTCCCACATACAATGGAAAGAATTTGTGTGCTACAAACTAGACATAACAGCAAATCAGAAAGAGAATTCTAGATATTTAAGTTAAAATGACAAAGGAGTTGACACCAAAAACATGATTCTTAAAAGGAAAAATTGATAAATTGTACCTCATCAAACTTTAAAACTTCTGCCCTCCAATATACCCTGTGAAATGATGAAGGTAAGTTACAGACTCGGGAAAAATATTTGCAAACCACATATTCAACAAAGTACTTGTATCTAGACAATACAGAAACTCTCAAAAGCTGAACAGCAAAAAAAAAAAAATTCATTTAGAAAATGGGCAAAAGATATGAACAGACATTTCACCCAAGAAGATAGACAGCTTGTCAGACTGACAAGCACATGAAAAGGTGCTAGACATCATTAGCTGCTGGGGAAATGCAAAGCATTACAAGATATCACTGCACTCCTATTAGAATGTTGGTGAGGATATGGAGAAACTGGACCATTCATACAGTGCTAGGACATAGCCACTCTGGAATACAGTTGAGTTGACTGTTTCATTTGAAACTAAACATGCAATTATCATATAACTCAGCACCTGAACTCTTGAGCATTTATTCCAGAGAAGTTAAAACTTTTTTTTTTTTTAAGATTCCATCCATTTATTTGAGAGAGAATAAGCAGGAGAGGGAGAGGGAGAAGCAGGCTCCCCACTGAGCAAGGAGCCCGATGCGGGACTCGATCCCAGGACCCTCAGATCATGACCTGAGCTGAAGGCAGACGCCCAACAGACTGAGCCACCCAGGCACCCCCAGAAATGAAAACTTATGTTCACACAAAACCTGTACATGAATAGTCATAACATTTCTATTCATATTAGCATAAAACTGGAAACAACCCAGATGTCTTCAGCTGGTGAAAGTTTAAACAACTATGGTATATTCAAACCATAGAGTACTACTGAGCAATAAAAAGGAGTGAACTATTAATTACAAACACAACTTGGATAGATCTCAAGGGGATTATGCTGAGTGAGACAAGCCCATCTCAAAGGTTACATACTGTACTATCCAATGTATATAACATGCTTGATATAATAAAAGATAAAAATGGAGAACAGATTTGTGGTTGCCAGAGGTCAAGAACAGGGTGGGAGAGTGAAGGAAGTGGGTGTGGCTCTGAAAGCAGCCTGGGCCTTGCAGGGATGGGGCACTTCTGTATCTTCATCATGGTGGCGGTTACACAAAGCTATACATGTTAGAAGATTGCATAAAACCGGGGCGCCTGGGTGGCTCAGTCGTTAAGCGTCTGCCTTCGGCTCAGGTCATGATCCCGGCATCCTGGGATTGAGCCCCACATCGGGCTCCCTGCTCCGCGGGAAGCCCGCCTCTCCCTCTCCCACCCCTCTCTCTGTCTCTCTCTGTCAAATAAATAAATAAAAATTAAAAAAAAAAAAGAAGATTGCATAAAACTACACACACACACAAATGAGTAAAGATATGTAAGCTATGACTAAGAAAACCTAGGCAGATTTTTTAAATACAAACAAAACTTTCAGAAATGAAAAATATCATCACCAAAATAAAAAGCTTAAAAGGCAAATTAAACAGTATATTAGACATAGAGAAGAGAATTTGTTACCTGAAAAATAAGATTTGAATAAATCACGTTCAGAGGGATCAAGAGATGGAAAATGCATGAGAGAATTAAGAGAGGGGACATGATGAGAAGATACCATATTCCTCTTATGGGAACTCCTTGAAGGAGAAAATAGGGCAGGAGGCAATGTTGAG
Source organism: Callorhinus ursinus (assembly GCF_003265705.2). Taxonomy (NCBI): domain Eukaryota; kingdom Metazoa; phylum Chordata; class Mammalia; order Carnivora; family Otariidae; genus Callorhinus; species Callorhinus ursinus. The sequence goes on along the minus strand of NW_027397072.1, from coordinate 20,035,217 downwards.
GGAAAATAGATGAAAATTTTCCACACTTACAGTTGTAAATCCTCACTTTGAAGGACCAGGCATGAAAACAAACAAACCAAAAGAGGCACGTGATGGCAAAACTACAGAATACCAGAGATAATGAAAAAGTCTCAAAAGCAACCAGAGAAGAACATATTACCACAAAAGAGTAGCTGTCAGACTGACAGCAGATTTCTCATCAGTAAAAGATAGAGTTTGAAAGATTAGATTTGTATCTTTAAAGAAATAATAAGAGAAAATAACTAACTTAAAATTATACACATTAAGTATCTTCTAAAATAAGGCTAAAATAAAGTCATTTTCAGGCAAACAGAGAAAAAGTTTATTACTCACAGGCTATCCCTAGAAGATCTGTGATAGTTACTTCTTCCTGGAGTTCAGAAGAAAGAAATCAATACAAAAGAAGAAATGAGATGCAAAAAATAGTTGAGAGATGAACTGGCAAACATGTAGGTAAAATGGACACAAATATTAATTGTAAAAACAATGGCAAGAATATTGAAGACTGATTGGAGGACAGAAACCAAATATTAAATTGAGTAATTTAATTTAATAAATATAATAATTTAATTAAGTAAATTAAATATGAATGAAGAAGAACATGTCAAATGGGAGGTGGGGCGATTATATTTAAAGAATTTAAGAACTTTGTGCTGTTTGGAAAGAGGATAGAACTCTTGGTTATAACTGGAAACATTGTTAACAGCAATTGTACATGTTAAATATTAACAATAACAAAAAAGCCTCTAAAAATATAGATATATAACATACAACCTTCCAACCAACAGAGGGAAAAAGAGGACTTAAAAAATCAAGACAAATAGTGGGGCACCTGGGTGGCTCAGGCAGTTAAAGCTCCAACTCTTGGTTTCGGCTCAGGTCATGATCTCAGGGTCGTGGGATCAAGCCCCACATCAGGCTGCGTGCTTGGCACGGAGTCCACTTGGGATTCTCTCTCCTTCTCTCTCTGCCCCACTCCAACTCTCTCTCTCTGTAGGAAAAATAAATAAAACCTTTTTAAAAAATCAAGACAATACAGGACGGGAAAAGAGAAACAAAAAAAGAACAAGGTGAACAGAAAATACAAAATAACTTGCTATGATTAATACCAAATATACCCATGATCAAAATAAAAGAAAAAAGATGATTTTCTGACTCCATTAAAAGTCAGCTATTCTCAGACTGAATTTAAAAAACAACAAAGTCCTGCCATATGTTGATGAAAACAAAGAGATAAAACACACACACACACACACACACACACACAGAAAAATATATATTTTCAAAAAGCTGATATGCCAACATTATTATTATACAGAGTAAATGTTAAAGCAAAAAGTATTATTAGTGATAAAGAATACCATTACTTAATAATGAAAGGAGTAATAATTCTGTATATTTGAGGCTGTTTTTTTACTGTCTTGAACAATGTCTGGCATATAGTAGGTGCTCAATAAATGAATGGTTGAGTAAATTAAGTCATGAGGAGATTACAGACCTAACAGCATACCCTTAAAATACAGAGGGAACAAGAGCACGTGGGTGGCCCAGTCAGTTAAGCATTCGACTCTGGATTTGGCTCAGGTCATGATCTCAGTCTCATGAGATCAAGCCCGGCAAGGAGCCCCACACTCAACAGGAAGCCTGCTTCTTTCCCTCTCCCTCTGCCCCTTCCTGCAGCATGCACACACTCTCTCTCCTTAAATAAATAAGCCTTTTTAAAAAAATAGCAGAATCTGACAAGATTATAAGGAAATTGATAAATCTGTAATAACATTGGTAGATTTTTAACATTTCTCCCACATGACATAATGAGATCAAACAGACAAATTTAGTTAAAGATACAGATGATTGGGGCGCCTGGGTGGCTCAGTCGTTAAGCGTCTGCCTTCGGCTCAGGTCGTGATCCCCGGGTCCTGGGATCGAGCCCTGCATTGGGCTCCCCACTCGGCGGGAAGCCTGCTTCTCCCTCTCCCACTCCCTCTGCTTGTGTTCCCTCTCTCACTGTGTCTCTCTCTGTCAAATAAATAAATAAAATCTTAAAAAAAAAAGATACAGATGATTTGTGTAACTGACTTAACAAATTCAATCCGATAGACATATGGAGGACCCTATACCCAACAGTTATAGAATATATAACTTTTCAAGATCACTTATAAAATTACATAAAAAACATTTACAAATATTAAGTATGTGCCAGACCATAAAGGAAGTCTTAACAAATACTACAGAATTTATATGTAAATCATGTTTTCTGAACACAATCTGATAAAGTTAGAAATAAATAACAAAAATATTTTTTAATGTTTGGAGATTTTAAAACACATTTTTATTAATTTAGTCTTCAAAGAAGAAATAATTATGCAAATGAAATACATAGAAAATGAAAGGCAATGAAAACATTGTATATCAAACTCATAGCACAAATAACACAAAAGGAAAATTTATTGCCTTACATGCATATATTTTAGAAAGAAGAATGAAAATTAATGAGTTACATTTCTAAGTCCAGATGTTAGAAAATGAATAATGGAGTGTGAAAAAAAGTAGAAGGAAGGAAATAATAAACTCACAGCAGACATTTATGAAATGAAAAACAAACACTGAGGAAGCTAAGAAGATAACAGTTTATTTACTTTGAGACACTTTTCCCCACATTTTAGCATTTCTAAAATATTTTACAATTGGTGATATCTAAGATTCAATTAAATCTGATAGGCAAAGTTCTGGTAAGGTCAACTAATGAAAAAAGAGAAGGCACAAATAAACAGTATTAGACACGATATGAAGATAAAACTATGATTACAATAAAAACTTCTTTGACCAAATTCGTGCCGATAAATTTGAAAACAAATGACATGGGTTTTTAAGATAAATTATTAAATTTAACTTGAGAAGAAATAGAAAATATTACCAGACCTACAATCATAAAAGAAATGGAATCATAAATAAATCTACCACAAAAAAACATGAGGCTTATAGTAATTTTACAGGCAAGTTCATTTCCAGAAAATGAACTCAAAAATGGAAATTTCATTTTAGGAGGCTAATATATCCCTGATACCAAAACCAGACAATCACTGTAAAAGAAAGAAAAATATAGGTCAATCTTGATTATGAACATAAACAGAAAAATATCCTATACAAAATAATAACAAGCCAAATCCAGAAATATAGATTTTTTTAATGATGACCAATTGGGTTTATCAGACAAATGTAATGATGAATTATCCTAAGAAAAAATCTATTGCTTCATTTCAACACATTAATAAATTAAAGAAGGAAAACCACATAATAACCTCAGGATCCTGGAAAAGTATTCAATAAAACTCAACATCCGCTTATGATTAAAAAAAAAAAAACCTACAAAACTCTTAACTAGAAATAGAAGGACACTTCCTAGACTAAAAAGGAATATTGAGCAAAACCTACAGAAAACAGAGTCAACAGTGAAATGTTAGAAGCATTGTTAACATTCGGGGGAGAAAAGAAAAGAATGACCATCATTATTACCTCTATTTAACATTGTCCTGGAGATCCTGTGCAAGAAACAAATAAAATGTGTAAGAATTAGAATCACAGAAATAGAACGCTCATAGCATATTAATCATAGTTGTTCCAAATTCTCATTCTGATAAGTCCAACATCTCTGCCATATCTGAGTCTGGTTGTGATGTTTGCTCTGTCTCTTTAAACTGTTCTTTGTCTTTTAGTATGCCTTGTGATTTTTAAAAGATTTTATTTATTTATTTATTTATTTGTCGGAAAGAGAGAGCTCACAAGCAGGGGAGGTGGCAGGCAGAGGTTCAGGCTCCCCACTGAGCAAGGAGCCCGATGCGGGACTCGATCCCAGGACCCTGGGATCATGACCTGAGCCCAAGGCAGATGCTTAACCAACTGAGCCACCCAGGCATCCCTGCCTTGTAATTTTTTGTTCACAGCCAGACATGACACGTGGATAAAAGGAACTGGGGTCAATAGGCCTTTAGTGTGCAGTTTTATATTTAGCTGACTGGGGTTACACTGTGTTTATTGTTTACTATCGCTATAGGCGTCGGAGGTTAAAATTTCCTCTGGGGTCGTTGTTTCCGTCTGCCCCCTTGTCTTTAGCTGTCTCTAAAGACTTCTTAAGTAATGTCTGAGACGTGCAATCCCTTCAGTTGTACTCCCCTATTATCATTCAGAGGCCTTCTTGTGGTGCTGATTGTAAAGTGTGGGGGGAGAAATGTTCTATAGTCCCATGATTAGGTCACAGACTTTTGATGAGTCTTTGCCCCGAGCCCGGGACTTTACAAGAGCTTCTCACTTCTGTTTCGTTTTTACCCCTTCAGCGAGACAAGAAGTTTGGAGGGGCCTGACATTGGGTATTTCCCTTCCTTCAGGTTGGTTAGTGTCTGGTAAAAACCCAGTCAGTTAGGCTCTGCTAAAATAGTTTCTCTCGAGACCTTGTTAAGAACAGAAAAATAAGACGATGGGGCATACTTCAAAACTGAATTTAAATTGTCAATATCAAGGGACGCCTGGGTGGCTCAGTTGGTTAAGTGGCTGCTTTGGCTCAGGTCATGATCACAGGGTCCTGGGATCGAGTCCCGCATGGGGCTCCCTGCTCTGTGAGGAGCCTGCTTCTCCCTCTGCCTGCCACTCCCCCTGCTTGTGCTCTCTCTCTCTGACAAATAAATAAAATCTTTAAAAATAAAATAAAATGGCAATATCAAGTCACTAAAACCATAGTTAAAAGACAGGTTCCGGGGCGCCTGGGTGGCTCAGTAAGTTAAGCATCCGACCCTTGCTTTCAGCTCAGGTGGTAGTTTCAGGGTCGTGAGATCAAGGCCCACGTCAGGCTTCGCACTCAGCAGGGAGTCTGCTTGGGAATATCTGTCTCCCTCTCCCTCTGCCCTTCCCCCCAAGATCTCCCCCACTTCAAATAAATAAATAAATCTTAAAAAAAAAAAAAAAGACAAGTTCCGCGTTGGCCAAGTTGCGGAGAACTAAGAACTCTCAAACATGGCTGGTAGATGTCTGAAAGGGTACGACCTCTTTGAAGAGCAATTTCCTCTTATCTTGTAGAATTGAACACATGTATGTATCCTAGGCCCCAAGAATTCCGTTCTTAGATCTATACTCTGAACTAGTTGCCTTTTCTTCAATGTGTTGTTATTTGCACTGATGATACAAAAGCCATTTACCTACAGGTAAAACTGCTGGTGATTTAGCACAAACAAAGGCTGTGGTACCAAGCTGTTCTGGTTGTCAGTGTATTCTTTTCTCTTTTTTTATTTGACAGAGAGATAAAGAACACAAGTAGACAGAGAGGCAGGCAGAGCGAGAGGGAGAAGCAGGCTCTCCACTCAGCAGGGAACCTGATGCGGGACTCGATCCCAAGACCCTGGGATCATGACCTGAGCCGAAGGCAGATACTTAACGACTGAGCCACCCAGGTGCTCCTGTCAGTGTATTCTTTACTGTCAGGCACTTAATCCAAAATCATCATCATCATCATCATCATCATCATCCAGTTGTACTTAGTAATTTTACTGATGAAGCAGTAAAAATTATTAATAAATTTTATTAAATCTCATCTCTGAAGTACATGTCTTTTTAATATTAATACTCTGTGTAATGAAATGGAAAATACACATAAAGCACTTCTGCCCACCAAAGTATGATGGTTCTCTCAAGGAATATCATTTTTTTGCACTATGAGCCGAACTAGCTGCTTTTTTTCATAGAACACCCTTTCTACTTGAAAGAAAAACTACAAAACTATGGTTATTCAGACTTGGGACTTTGGCAGGCATTTTCTCATAAATGAACAAAGTGAGCCTGTCACTTCAAGGAAAGCAACTGACTGCATCGGTTTCCAATGATAAATTTTGAGCTTTCAAGCAAATTTAGAATTTTGGGAAATTTGTGTCCACTACCAAGACCTTGATGGTTTCCCAATTTTAAAAAACCTTTATGATTAAATCGGTGGTGAGATAGATAAATGTGTTTTTTTTGATATTGTATAATAAAATCTGTCAACATTTGTAAGGCATGTATAACTCTGACCCAATGTCTCCCAAATGCCCAAGAAAGATCAATGTGTTTTTGTGTAACAAAGCATGAGAAAAGCATTGATACGATTTCAGACTCCCCATTTGCAGCTAATCTTTAGGAAACTATTACCTGCAGACTTCTGATTTAGTATCTTTTATGAGGAAGATCCAAAATTATCTAAGAAGGCTATTAAAACTCTCCTCCCGTTTTCAACTACATTTCTGTGTGAGGCCTGTTTGCCTTCATATACTTTAGCCAAGACAACATATTGCAACAGACTGAATGCAGGAGCAGGTATAAAGATCCCGCTGACTTCTATTAAGCCAAATATTAAGGGGATTTGCAAAAATGCAAAAACAATGACCTTATTATTGTTATTTTTATATGAACTAGTAAATAAACATTTTAAAAAAATTTCTCAGTTTTAATTTCAAACACCATAAATATCAATAGATATAATCCGTATAGACAAAAGCTATTTGGGGCCCTTAATAATTTTAACAGTTTAAAGGATCCCGAGAGCAAAACCACCACCCTAAAGAAAAAAAGCTCCCTTTTGTTCCCCAAGAGACACATATAAGTCTATTCATTACAGCAGTGTTTGTGATTCCAAAAAATTAAATTACTGAATGTTTATCAATAAGGGAATGGATAAATACATTTTGATACAGTCATACAATAAAACACCTCTGAAGTCAAAATAAATGAGCTAGATTTTGGAGCATGCTGAGAGAAGTAACATGTTGCTAAATGAGGGGCACAGAATGATACCACTTACATACACTTCAAAGACAGGAATATTGTCACTTGTGGGTACATCCGTATTTATTGAAAATATACAACCGCATGGGAACACAGGAAGATACATACCAACCTCAGGATGCTAATGGGACCTGGGGCCAGGGAAAGCAGGGGGAGGTTCAAATGTATACACACAAATTATTTAGCAAGAGATGGGGCGTAACTATGGCACGAAGTTAACGTTTAACTATCTGGGGTGATAGGTATGATTCTGTATGTTTCTATCCGTTTGAAATCTCACAATATGAAAATATACTTGTTTTTAAATGCCTCTGCGTATTTGCTCTCAGTTAGGAAAAATCCAACTGGGTGGTTCCCAGTGGAATACATTTTCTCCATCCAGGGCTGGACAGTCAGCTGTCCTGTTTTTTGCCGGCTGCTTCTTGACCCTCCTAGATGACTTGGGGTATTTGAAGGGTAATGTCTTTTCTGTCTGCAAAGCTCTTGATCCTGGGTTCTCCGTCATGGCCGCAAAGGAAATTCTCACTCAGATTTCTTACAGAGCTCCTGCAGCTGTCAGGGAGGGCAGGAAGCCAGCATACCCAGAGACAACTTGAGCAAGCATCAGCATAGTTCCCACTTGGGGCAGGAGTCCCAACACAAAGTATCCTGTTCCTTTTCCTTTTCCTTCTGAAGCCAGAGAGCAAGCCTTTGATTCATGGGGCGATGATATCATGTAGCCTGCTGGGTGTAGCTGGGCTCTGGGCGAGCATCTGGGAGACAACTAATTCCCCTAGCACTCCCCGGAGCCTCAGGAGCCCCACCGGATAATTTCATGGTGGAGCTGAGATGGTATTTTTACCTTTAAATTCATACATCCAGCTCAGAAAGCCACTCGGCTTCCCAGAATTTTGTATTAAGAATACCCTCAGCAATAATTTTCAGACTTCACAGCCTCCGATAAGGAGGAAAGAGCTTGATATTCTGGTTTTGTTTCTGTTTGAAGAGCGCATCCCCAAAGGAATTGCATGTGTCCCAGATTCAACATAGCTGTTAATTAGAGCTGAGAACACTTGGTTGACCCCTGTGTGGCTAATTGCTAGAATTGAGAAGCGTCTCCAAGGGCCTCATATGATAACAACGGAAAATTGTACTGAGCATCACCTAACGCTTCTGGAACCGGTTCAGGACGGGAAGCAATAGGCTCCCTGCGGTTCCTGGCGCGAGAGAGGCAACTATGTGCTGAAGGAGCAGTATTAAGGATTCTCTTCAGTGATTAAAACACCCACATTTCACTTTGGATGTGTGACTTGAGGCAGTGTGAGCGGAAGGGCTTATCAGAGAGCTTGGGATTGTGCAGCACAGCATCTGTGGCCTACTTCGGAGGGCTTGGACTACTCCCCCTGACATCTCACCTCCGGCGCCAGCACTGCGGGTCAGGGGTGACACAATTCCTGTCAGGCGGTGAGCAGCTTCTAAGGTGCCGCCTGAGGCAATCGTTCTGTTTCCCCATCTTAGAGGGACAACCAAGTGGCGTTCTTACAATGAGAAACATGTATGGAAATCACCTAGCTCCCCTCCTGGCACAAAAGGGTGGCCATCACCTCCCCTCCCTTAAGGAAAGCCGATTGTCAGAGAGCTGGCCAGAGGGAGTGGGGGAAGGGGAGGCAACCAGGGGAGAGGAGGTGGTGGGGAGGGCAGAAGGGCAACCCTAGGAGAGGCAAGGGAGAGAGGTGGCCCTTCCTCCTTCCTCCCCAGGTTCTGGGGAAGAGCAAAAGTCAGCAGAACCGACTGTGACTGTTTTGGCCTTCTCAGCCAAGAGGCCTAGAGCATACCCCAGATAGTTTAATGGCCTGGCCGACTCTACTCCCTTGGCCTGGCCTAAGGAAGGTTGCCTGGAGCCAGCAGTGTAAGGAGAGACCCATGATCCCTTTTCCAGAAAAGATCCAAACCATGGGTCCAATTCCAGGAAGTGACAGCAGCAGAAAGCAACCCAGAGTCTGCCGCCCAGGGCCAGGGAGGGGAAACAACCAAAGGGAGCTGGAGGAAAAGGGATCAATTGCATTTTCTTCTAGACCCAGATTGGCAGTTTCAGGCACCCTGTGCCAAGGACGGCTGGAAACCCCACCAATCTTGAGTCTCTAAGTGGACCTTTCAGATCTTCCTCCTCCTGATGGACACCTCTCACTAGTATATGGAGGGTGCCCTGTGAGCTTGGCCTATGTTGGACGATAGTTGGGGAAATGGGGACAGCAAGTATGGCTGCTGTCTGTAGGCAACATACCGGAAAAGAAAATCTAATACACAGGAAATCACAATGTGCAACAAAGAGCATCAAATGTTTAGCACAATGGGGCAGTGCCAGGCTGAGTCTGTAGGTCCTGGAAGGGGCAGCAATGAGGGCTGGGGTAGTCTGAGATACTTCACGGAGGAGGCTGGACTAAGAGTGAGTGGGGCCCTTGAGGGTAAACACAGGGGCAGAGTGCCTTGCTTAGATGAATCGACAAGGCTGATCTCACTTAATTGGAAGGTCCATGTTAGAGAATAAGAAATCATTGTTATTGCCCCACATTTACATGGAGCTTTATATTTTGAGACTTTTCATATAAATTTTCATAATCACTCCTCACAAGGCTTTTAAGAAATAATTTTTACTTTTAGAACTGGAAAATATCTTAGATTTTTATATAGCCCAGGCTCCACACATTACATTTGAGGAAATGATTCCCAAAGAGGTCGAGTGACTAACTCAAGATTGCACAGGTAAGTAGCTCCAAGACTATAATCCAGGTCGCATTCTTCTACTTAAATGGATTTACCAAAAAGTGTATAAGTGCAATTTTGTTTTTATTTATATGCATTTATTTCCTATAATAGAGACCAATACTTAAAAAGAATAATTGTATATGTTTTGTTTCCTTACGATAAAAGAAATATATGATCATCCCAGAAAATTTAGAAAATACGGGTGAGCCAGAAGACTAAAATCATCCATTAATACAGCCTCCATTTCATCGGCGTTGACAATCATAAAAGTATGTATGATTTTCATTTGATCCTTACACATAGGTAGCTTTATTTTAGTAGTAAATGTCTCTGGTCCCCTTTGAGGAGAAGCACATTAGGGAGGATAATGTGCCAATCTCAAGGGTATAACATTTAGAGGCCAAAGGTCTAGGTTCAAGACCTGGTCATTACTAGCTGTGTGGTCTTCCATTAGTCAGTCAACTTTCCTGCACTTTGGATTCTCGTTTACAAAATGATGGGGTTTCAGAGATCCCTTTTTTAGCTTACTAAAATGTCTTTTCTGGGACTTCAAAATCAGGCATTGTAAGCTTAGAACAGTTAATTAAGACAAAACAAAACAGTTTCTGATGTTTTTAAAGGAATGTAACAGCATGTTAAAATAGACCTCTTCCTTTCTCAGGGTTTTGGCTGGGGCTCCAAAGTCGAGAACAATGGGTTTATATCTCCCCCCACACGCACACACATTGTAAGTGAGATACAAGACTGTCTAGGCAGGACTTGCAGAGAGTGACCTCGAGCTTGTTCTGCCTCAGTTAGACCTTCACATACCTCCAGCTTTTGCAGAGAAACTAAGAGAAGGAACCTAGAGGCTGCCTTCTCATTTCGCTGGGAAGAAAAATCTGTAATGAAAGGCTGGCTGGTGGCACCTCGGGCAGCAGAGCAAAGCCAATGGGTCCCAGCGGGAATAAGCCGCACATAAAGAAACAAGTTTATGAAGAAGAGAGTTGGACTCATTATCTTATATATTCAAAGAGACCCTTCTAGATGATTCCAACATCGTGGGGTGCTCTTCTGGAATCCAGATGATAAGGGGGGAATTTCAAGAGTCTAGCTGAAGTGGGTATCATCCAAGCAATGCTATGGTAGGCTATCCGCCGGGAGGAAGGGTCTCCCAACAAACCTTCCAAGGCACCCCGCTAGAGAAATACCCATTTGCTGTGCCACTCTGTGATGACAACTGCAAGAGCCACTGAACACCTCGCCTCTTCTTCTCTAATCCCCTCTTTCTCCTGGGCCCAGCTAATGCAAGAGGATGTGAAACGAGGAGAGAAGAAATGTCCGTGAACCATGTGCAAACAAGGCTGGCTGAGACCCACACTAGTGGGAGGGAGAACTCTAATTTGGATAAGAAATTGAAGTTTTGAAATGACGTTGGACAGAACTGTTCAATACTTGAAAGGAAGCAGGAAATCATGGGTAGGGAAGAAAAACTAGAGGGAGCAATTTTAAAGGGCCAGTCATAAGGTCAACAAAAGTTGCTTTCTGCTTGAATCCTCCCAGCTCCTGCCTGTTTCACACGCCAGTTACAGGAGGATAATTTTGGTGAGTTGAGGGAGAATGGCAAAGAGGAGTGATACTGGTGGCCAGATCCCAATCAAGAGGCTGTTGTCTAGAAATTGGGCAACAAGGTGTGCCTGGGTGGCTCAGTCAGTTAAGCACCTGCCTTCAGCTCAGGTCATGATGTCAGGGTCCTGGGATCAAGCCCTGCTTTGGGCGCCCTGCTCAGCAGGGAGTCCGCTTCTCCCTCTCCTTCTGCTCCTCCCCCCTCCCCCCACTTGTGCTCTCTCTCTCTCACGAATAAATAAATAAATATTTTTTTAAAAAAGAAATTAAGCAATAAGGCCATGGGAACACAGGGTATTTCTGAGGTAAATCTGGCAGGAATTAATGACTGCTTAAGTGTGTTAGACAAGTAAAGTGGGTGACTCATATAAGCCTCTGAAGTTTCTAGCCTGAGAGACTGGAAGATGGTGACTTGATGGATAGTAATGCCTCTTCTACAGCTAAATATGTGTTCCAGAGAGATCTCACACTTAGGTCAATGATGCCACATTTTTGGAACTCTTTTCCTTGAGTCTCCTGAGCCAATGACTTCTGAGCCAACTTATGAGTCATATAAAAAAAGTCATTACTTTTCACTTATCCATTTTTCATTTAATCCACCATTTAACAAATTTTGTTAAGTGTCTCTTATGTGTTATGCACCATGCTAGTCACTGCAGGGAAAAATGAGTGGGGCACAGAGTCAGTCCTCAGATTGCCTCTAGTCTATCTGTTCTACCTACTCCATTTACCAGGTTAACCCTGGTTTTGGTGGCCTTATCCCCCTTTTAAGTACCTTCTGTCATTGCTTTTATATAGAAAGGAGCACAGTATGGTTTAAATTGGGTATTACCATCTTAGGTACATGAATTTATTTCCATTTGTCCATTTTCCATTTTGTTTTATGTCCTACAGAATTCAGGCCGTTATGACAACATGGCCCAGAAATTTGATCTCTGTCCAAATTTGCACTTTCTAAATGTAAGTAGACACTCAAAATGAGTCTAAAAATCACTGGCACAAAATGTACCCAAATAGGCCCACACAATTGTTCTCTTTCTCTCTCTCTGTAACACACACACACAAACACACACACACACACACACATTCATACCATTCAGATTCAGTTCAACATGATAAAAATATGTATTTAGTACTTTGAATATCAAAGTTTGGTGTTAAGTCCTCCAAGGGATATAGAAATTAGAAACAGAGTTCATTCTTTTCAGAAGCCCACAACTTAGTAAGAGAAATAGATGCATTTATAGATAGACATATGTGATACATGGTAAAATGTGAAGTGATATAATAAAAGAATAAACAATAAATTATAATAAATTAACAAGGGAGAAAGAATCTACAATAACGGCTTGTATTCAGGTCGCTTGACTTTTGAACCTCAGGTACAAAGATCTAAGTGAATCATACTCTTCAATTTATTCAACAAACATTCCTGAGCACCTACTATGTGGCAGGCACCTTTCTAGGTGTTGAGGATGTGCAACTCTTATTCAAGGTAAGGATACGGTCAACAAGGAAGCAAATATTTGATAGTAATAGCAATGGGAAGACTTAAAGCAAGGTGGTGGGAAAGCAAGTTATTAGGGGACTCTTATTTGGATAATCAGAAACAGCCCTTCTGAGGATGTAACATTTAGGAAGGAGCCATCTTGAGAGAGAAGATCAGAAGGACAAGCATCTCAGACAAAAGGAATAGCTATGCAAAGTCCCCAAGCAAGAATGAATTTTGTGTGCTGCAGAGAGGAAAAGAAGGCAGGTTGTGCCTGGAACACTGTGGCAAGATGGGGAGACCGGGATGAGATGAGGTTGAAGAGGTAGGCACCGGCCAGATAAGTAAGGCTAGGTTTTAAAATCATGTAAGGTTTGGCTGATCCTTACATGCACACGTGCACACACACACACACACACACACACACACACACACACACACAAGGTTCCAAAACTGTTTCAAGCATTGGCAGAACTGCTGGAATCTATGACTACTTTGCAGGAAATAACACTTATTTGGATCAAGTTTAAAAACTCATTATTTTCTATTCACATCTAATACTTAATTTGACTACAAAAGTTTAAGTAACAGAAGAGTATTTGTGAACCCTACATGAACTCCAAGCATTATCAATGGTATCACTGAACAGAGTATAAGAAAAGCCATGAGCTCCTAAAGAACAATTTGAAAAAAGAAATCCCATGACAGCAGGCTGAGTGAATGGAACAATTCCAATTATGGGGGTGAAGAATGGCAGTTTTTGCTATGTTTCTCATTAGGCTGGAGATGATTATGCCATATTCTCAGCACTGGTTTTGGATAAGGCCCCTCTCTTCTATTGTTGTTTTTCCAATCCCCACTCCATAGGTATCCTTCCTAGTATGTATGGAATATGTCCTCTGATGGCTATGTACCTTTGATAAATGCATGGGTTGTTTTCCACAAATGTGATTTTAATTAGCTAACATGAAATTGCTCTATGATACTGTTCTGTCTTATTTATTTACTCAAGACTATTTTTAAAGATCTGTCCATATTGCTCTGTGCATCTCTAATTCATCACTTCCAATTGCTGTAGAGTATTTTATGATAAAGACTCTTCATATTTTACTTACCCATTCCCCTAGAGATGGAAACTAGGTTACTGTACACTCTCTACATGTAATGAACATCCTCATAAAGATGCCCTTACAGGCTGAGGTGAGTTTCTCTGGGGGATTACAGGGCCATAACAATGACTCTCACTCAAATTCTCTTGATAAAGCTGGATTGGTCTCCTGAATGAATGCAGTAGTCCACATGCCTATTTTATGTTCATAAATGATTTATACAGAATACACTAAGTTGCAGAGACATATGGTGATGTATACAAGATCCAAGTCTTCCAGTTCAGTTCTAAGGCTTTCTCCGTGGGGAAAATGCCTTTCTAAGGAAGATTACCTTACCCTATTCGATGTGCATAAGCACAGATGCAAAGTTTAGCTGAATTACTCCTTACAGGGTATAATTATCCTTCACTGCCCTCATCCAACAATGATTTGTTGAAGGGCAGCTAGAGAAGCCATTTCTTTTCTTCTTCATGAGGTCAAGGTTTTTTCTTCATGAGGTCAGAGTATGCACTGGTGTGCACTAGGGAGGAGATCCTCCCTTTCCTTAAAGGAACTTACAATCTTATTTCCTATCATAACCACAATCAACATTACTATAGGTAGCAGATTTTTTTTTTCAAAAACTTTCCGTGGTTCTATTTTCCTGGATCTGCATTTCATGGCCTCAGAAACCCTCAACACTGATCATTTTACCTGGTCCCCTGTTCTCCATTTCTGGACATTACAAACTCCCTCAAACTTCAGGTCCCAAATATCCAAGTCATACCAGAAGACAGTTACAAGGCTACCAACCAGTGCCCAGCATGTAGCACAGTGATTCTGTTGGGAGTTCAATGCTTTATGAGCAAATGTGGCAGAACCATAAACTAGATCCATTTTAGCTGTGGTCTCTTATGCCCTTGGGTTTGAAATAATTAATTTCCTAGACATGTGGTTCCCAGATGAAATTCATGCTGTGATTCGATTTTTTTAAAGGCAAAAAAAATCTCTCCAGCAGAAATTCATCACCAACTTGTTAAGGAATTTGATGACTAAAAATAATCTCCCCATAGAGTGTATGGATGTGGTATGCAGATTTGGAAAAGAAGAACACACCAGTGAGTCTGTGTAAGAGGGAATGACAGGAGCACTGAATTGGGGACCCGCCTTTTGACTTGACTGGTATCAAAAGGCTGTCTCACATATCAAAAAAAGGGGGGGGATTTTAATCAACTAAATACGAAATGATTTTAAATGCCTACCATGGACACCAGCCTTCAAATCATATTCATTCCCTAAAAGGCAAATTATAAGCTGGGAAGAATGTAGCACAGGATATTCTTAACATCTCCTTTTTGATTCTGAGAAGGAATTTGTACTTGATACAAGTTTATTCTATACACAGTTAGATGGAGCCCATCTTCCTCCTCAGAAAATTGTTCTTCTAGATCCTGGGGAAAGAAACCGCTCAGTTGCTTCAAAAGGAGAACGTCAAAGTGGGGATTTACCTTGGGGCAGGCAGGTGGTAATGGTTGAAAGCTGAGAACACTGACATATTTACACTGAGCCTCTAAGCCCAAGACCATTATTTAGGTTCTAGGGGTCTAGGACCAAATTTAGCCTGCAAACTTGAGACAGAGGAGCGGAAGCCTTCTGGGGGCTAGCCCAGGAAGGGAGTCATGCAGCTATCTGCGGAAGAACACCCTGTGTGGAGCAGATCTTCCTGCGGGTTGGAGGCAGCAGCTCCTGGTTTTGAGGAAGTGCCTTCCTGGGCCCAGCTGCTGCTGGCAATGGTAGCAACTATCTTGCCAGGCTGGTTCTGCGGTATGGTTCTGAGAGTTGTTCCAGAAGTTCTGCCTATAGCCTGTTCTTCCAGCCTTTCCAATGCTTGTATGAGCTACCTAATAACTCCCTTTCTGCCTAAAGTAGTTACTATGGATTTTATAGTTGACACCAAGAACTTGACCCAGTTTTAGTTGATTATGGTATCAGTCTTAGGGTTTTCCTTTGTACTAATTAGTGTGTTATGCCTCTTTATCCGATTTATCAGCTTTAAATGAAATCGTTTGACCCCTTAGCTATTAAAGATTAGGAAATTGGTATATTTACCCTCCTCAATTTTTACTATACAACTTCCCACTGGCTCCAAAGATCCCAAGTTTTGGGCATCTCACTTTCCCATGTAATCCCTATAAACAGTCATACTCCTAAATGCTTGGTGCCCATTATCTGATTACCCCCCACTCCAGACATAATGTCTTTATGCTTGCCCTATAAGAAGAAAGAGTAATGTGGGAGGACAGGGCATCCTTCCATTGAAATTCAAACCTACTCTGTGTTTAGCTGATTACCTAGGTCCTGGTGTGTCTCTCCGTGGGATGATGAGAAGATAGAGGACAAGTCACCTTTTCTCATCTTGATGGCCCCTGACTTAAAACTTTCTCCAACAGGGCGCCTGGGTGGCTCAGTTGGTTAAGCGACTGCCTTCGGCTCAGGTCATGATCCTGGAGTCCCGGGATCGAGTCCCACGTCGGGCTCCCTGCTCAGCAGGGAGTCTGCTTCTCCCTCTGGCCCTCTTGCCTCTCGTGCTCTCTATCTCTCATTCTCTCTCTCAAATAAATAAATAAAATCTTAAAAAAAAATAAAATAAAATAAAACTTTCTCCAACAAAATCTGATCCTTAAGCCATATTGCATCATGTGGAGGAATGCATTCTGAGCCCTGTTTCACCATGAGTGGTAACCACAAAGGGACTCACTTTGTATTACAGCAAAGATTATTCCTCAGGATGTAAAAAAATCAAAGAAGAGTCCATAACTGCTACAGCATGAATAAAAAAATCAATAAAGCAATAATTGCTATAAGCAAAATCAAAAGACAAATGACAAACTGGGAAAAATATTTGCACAGCATATCACAAAGGGTTTTTTTCCTCAATATAAAGAGGTCCTGTAAATCAATAAGACCAACACCCAACAGGAAAATGGGCCAATGATATGGATAACACAGTTTATAGAAAAGGATATACAAAGGAAACAGTAAGACAAATGACTTTTAAACAACTGAAATGAAAAATTTAATTTCAAAATATACTGAGACTCCATTTTTTATCTCTTAGAATGGCACAGACCAAAATGTACAATAGTCCATGGTGTTGACAAGGGTCTAGAGAAATGGGCATGCTTACTGACAGGAATATATATTGGTACAACTTCTGGGGAGGGCAGTTTGGTGATATCTGTTCAAATGATAAATGCACATATCCTTTTTTGCCAGTATTCCAATCTTAGGGATTTATTCTACTGATACACTTGCATATATACAAACTGAGTTATGTACAACTGCAGCATTGTTCGTGAAAGCAAAATATTTTTAATCACCTGAAAACAACAAGGAGAATAAGACACTTAATCATTAACAAAATGGCCAAGTCACTTTTACCCTAAAACTTAACATATATGAAGGAAGGCTATTTTCTGTGGTGATAGTCCAACCCAAGTAAGAAAGGAGATCCGGGCAGAAAGACTGCATATTGCAGAGCTGACAGAACACAGAATGCTCAAAAGCAAGTGGATTCCCGAGGTGCAAAACCAACAGTACCTTGCTTAGAACCAGACTTGGTGCAAGCCATCTGCTGAAATTTTCTTGGACTCCATTTGAGACTACAGAGGGGGAGGGAAGCAGGTGAAGAAAGAAGGTTGTAGACCCACCATCTTAGCATGGTGATGCCAGGTAGAGGAATGGCTGTCAGTAATAAGCTGCCCTCCCGTTGCTAAGCTTTTCCTCTGAAGAGAAGGAAAGGCTAGGCCAGCTCATACAAGCACACATACAAACTCTGCTTAGATTATGGGGGTTCAGGGAGCGGTTCGGCACTCTGCTTTGGTCCCTTCCCCACAAGTATTTCAGCACATAGGTAGTCTAAGCAGCAGGGTCTCCAAGAGACACCATTCATATTGTATTTTGTGCGAATGGCACCCCCTAGGAGAGAACACAATGCAGAGATTGTCCTTTGGAGATATACAGTGTGTCAGCCCTGCTGGAAAAAGTGCCCTTACTTAAAGGTAAGAAATAATCAAAAGGGAGACAGCACAAATCTTTACAAAAACCCAACAAAAAAGGAGGAAATCAATAGGGAAAATTACTGGGGCACCTGGGTGGCTTAGTCGTTAAGCGTCTGCCTTCAGCTCAGGTCATGGTCCCAGGGTCCTGGGATTGAGCCCTGCATCGAGCTCCCTGCTCTGCAGGAAGCCTGCTTCTCCCTCTCCCACTCCCCCGCTTGTGTTCCTTCTCTCGCTGCGTCTCTCTCTGTCAAATAAATAAAATCTTAAAAAAAAATAGGGAAAATTATTGGCAGACAAAGAACTACAGCAGAAGTATCTTGCTGCAAAGACAATGAAAATATGACCAAAAAAATTTCCATTATCTCTAGGAACTAAAAAAAAACCAACCTCTAGAAAAAAATAACCTGTTTATAGCAAGCACTTAAAGCAGAGATACAAGGGGTCAAGGAGAAAATGACAAGACAACTGAAGTTTAAACACGACTTAGTGGGGTGCCTCACTAGCTCAGTCAGCAGAGCATGCTACTCTTGATCTCAGGGTCATGAGTTCGAGTTCCACATTGGGCATGGAGCCTACAAGAAAAAGACAGACAATCCAGTAGAAAATGGGCAAAGATTTGAATGGCTACTTCACAAAAAAATAAGCACATGAAAAGGTTCTAAACATGAGTCCTTAGGGAAATGTAAATTAAAATTACAGTGAGATGCGGCTACCAGACTGCCTAAAATTAAAAGAACCAGCAATACTAAATAGAGGCTAGGATGTGGAGGATGCATTCCTGGTATAAATGAGCACAGCTCCTTTGGAAAACTTTTTAATGATTCCAAAGCTAAAAAGAACAACCATGAATTAGCACTAAAATTTGTTTTCTTTGAGGTAGAACTTATATACAGCAAAGTCTTAAATGTATAGGTTGGTGAATTTTTAAAAAGTAACTACACCCATGTGCCCACATTCTGATACAGACATGGGACATTACTAACACCCAATAAGGTTCCTTCTTGTCCCCTCCCAGTCCAAGGTAATCACTGTTTCAACCATTATCATTCACTATCAGTTAATTTTGTCTAGTGTTGAATGAACCATAAATGAAAACATACAGTATGTACTATCCTATATGTCTAGGTTTTTCTACTTTACATTATGTTGGTGAATTCTCCCATATTGTTGTGAATAGCCGTTAATTCTTTTGCAATATTACATAGTATTCTATTACATGAATGTGCCACTATTTACCCATTAATATTTGAATTGTTTCTAGTTTTTAACTATTATGAGAAAAACTGCTATGAATACTCTTGTACATGTTTTTTGGGGGATATAAACATTCATTTCTGTTGGGACTATACATAGGAGTGGAATTTCTAGGTCAAAAAGTACTTGTATATTTAACTTTGAATCATTACAAAGTTTTCCAAAGGAGCTGTGCTCATTTAAACCAGGAATGCATCCTCCACATCCTAGCCTCTATTTGTATTGTTAGTTCCTTTAATTTTAGGCATTCTGGTAGCCGCATCTCATTGTAATTTTAATTTACATTTCCCTGAGGACTCATGTTTAGAACCTTTTCATGTGCTTATTTTTTGTGAAGTCTTTGCCTATTTTCTCTTGGATCGTCTGTCTTTTTCTTGTTAATAGAACAGACATTTCTCCAAGGAAGACATAGAAATGGCCAATAGACACGTGAAAAAATGCCCAACAACACTCGGCATCAGGGAAATACAAATCAAAAACACAATGAGATACCACGTCATACCTGTCAGAATGGCTAAAATTAAAAAGTCAGGAAACAACAAATATTGGCAAGAATGCAGAGAAATAGGAACCCTCTTACACTGCTGGTGGGAATGCAAGCTTGTGCAGCCATTCTGGAAAACAGTATGGAGGTTCCTCAAAAAGTTAAAAATAGAGCTACCCTATGACCCAGCAATTGCACTACTGGGTATTTACCCCAAAGATACAAATGTAGTGATCTGAAGGGGCACCTGCACCCCAATGTTTATGGCAGCAATGTACACAATAGCCAAACTATGGAAAGTGTCCAGATGTCCATCAACAGATGAATGGATAAAGAAGATGTGGTATCTCTATATAATGGAATACTACTCAGCCATCAAAAAATGAAATCTTGCCATTTGCAATAACATGGATGGAACTAGAGGGTATTATGCTAAGCAAAATAAGTCAGTCAGAGAAAGACAATTATATGATTTCACTCATATGTGGAATTTAAGAAACAAAACAGAGGAGCATAGAGGAAGGGAGGGAAAAATAAAACAAGATGAAATCAGCGAGGGAGACAAACCATAAGAGACTCTTGACCATAGGAAACAAACTGAGGGTTGCTGGAGGGGATGGGGTCACTGGGTGATGGGCATCAGGGAGGGCACGTGATGTAATGAGCACTGGGTGTTATATACAACTGATGAATCACTGAACTCTCCCTCTGAAACTAATGATATACTGTATGTTAATTAACTGAATTTAAATTTAAAAAAAATATGAAGGAGTTTGTATATTCTGGATAGGTGTATGTGTAGATATGTGTATATAAATATCTTCTTCTGGTCTGTATCCTACCTTTTCACTCTAATGGTATCTTTTTGATGAAAAGTTCTTAATTTTAATTAAGTCCCACTTATCAGTATTCTATTTTGTATTTAGTGCTTTTTGCAACCTGGTTTAAGAAATCATTGCCTAGGGATGCCTGGGTGGTTTAGTCGGTTAAGTGTCTGCCTTTGGCTCAGGTCATGATTCCAGGGTCCTGGGATCCAGGCCTGTGTCAGGTCCCTGCTTAGTGGGGATTCTGCTTCTCTCTCACCTTCTGCCCCTGCCCCTTACTTGTGCTCTCTCACTTGGTCTCTCTCTCTCTCAAATAAATAAAAATAAAATCTTTTTAAAAAATAGTGTTTAAAAAAAAAGAAATCAGTGCCTACCTGAAAGTCATGAAAGTAATCTCTCACATTCTTTTTAAGATTTATTGTTTTAATTTTTCCCTTTAATTCTAAGATCCATCTCAAATTAATATTAGTATACAGAGTGAGGTAGGGGTTCAAGGTTAACTTTTTTCCTATATGGGTAGCTAATTTACCCAGCACGATTATTTCAAATAACATCTTTCCCCTGTGAGTTACACTTATCACAAATCAGGGAACTGTATATGTGTGGGTCTGTTTCTGGATTTCTGTTCCTTCATCTGTTTGTCTCTCCTAGTATCTATACCACATTGTCTTAATCATTGTAGACAATCATTTACAAGAAATCTAATGCCTAAAAGTGTAAGTCCTCCATCTTTATTCTTCTTCTTCAAGATTGCCACTTTAAGGATTATTCTAGGTCCTTAAAATTTCCAGATAAATTTTAGAGTAAACTTGTTAGTTTAAGTTAGTGTACTTCTAAAACCAGATATTATTAGTCAAATCTTCGTTCAATTAGTCCTCATATATGCTTTATAATTTCATAGACAAAATATAGCATAAAATTGATTTTCAAAATTGATTAGAAAGATTAGGAAAGGGGTGCCTGGGTGGCTCAGTCAGTTAAGCATCTGCCTTCAGCTCAGGTCATGATCCCAGAGTCCTACGATCGAGCCCCTCATTGGGCTCCCTGCTCAACGGAGAGCCTGCTTCTCCCTCTGCCTGTCCACTCCCCCTGTTTGTGCTCTCTCTCTCTGTCAAATAAATAAATAAAATATTTTTTTAAAAATTAGGAAAGAAGAAAGAAAAGGTATTTACCATCATAGAACTGAGGGCCACAATAGGAATAACAATAGTGAACACTTGAAAACCTGCAAAGAACAGAAGAAAAGTTGGAGGGAAAAAAAGCAAAGCAAGATGAAAACAAACATTTTGAATTGTCAACAAGAATATGTCTCAGTAAAGTCACTGGACTTCAGTGACAAAGAAAAGAATATTTTGAATATTTACACAAAATTATCAACTCATCTATAAAGGGAAAAGTTTCAGATGGGCTCTAGACTTCTCCATCGTAACATTCAACAACAACAACAAAAAACAGTGAGGCAATCCTTAGAAAGAAGAAGGTGATCCAAGATTTTCATATGCAGCCTAACTATCATCATTTAAATATAAATGCAACAGGAATATTGTCAAACAAGCCAAAAGTCAGGGAATACAGTTCCTTTCTGGAAGAAAGTCCTGCAGGAAAGGCTAAAGCCAATCAAGAAAGAATGGAGAATTTGGAGAGGTGCGTTCCTTAGGTATGAGCAAACACAAAGACAAGGAAGGCTGCTGCCCCAGCAACTTGTTTCGAACTCTGGACAACAGCGGAGAGTGAAGCTCGTCAGAGGGATCACCAAGGTAGGAAGACCATGGCATGGAAGATGGAGCAAACTGCCTGGACAGGGCTACACTGGAGAAGTAGCAAGTAGGAACCACAGAGAAGGTAAATGGCAGGAAGTACCATCAGTCTACATCTCGCTGAGACAAGCAGATCACAAGTCACAGACCCCAGACTTAGCTGTGAAAACCATGAGACAGAGAGCACCCAGGCATCCTCAAGATCAGCAGATACCAGACAGCACAACCACAGCACAAAGCCAGGAAGTCTCTTCCCCAACACCAAAGGGGAGAAACACTAGCTCCCCTCCATCTATAAATCCAGATCCAGCCTAGGAACAGCAAGAGGCCACAGAGCACTTTTATCCAGGAAGAATAAACATGAATGTATATTAAGTGTTCAGTGTGTGCTGATTATGGTTATAAGCCCTTTACATGTTTTAATTCATTTGATCGTCACAACTCTAAAGGATAAATAGTATTACTCCCATTTTAGAGATGCAGAAACTGAGACACAGAGAGGCTAAGTAGCATGCTTCAGGCCACACAGCAAATAAGTGCGCTAGCTGAAACATAAACAGAGACGGTCCGGTTCCACAGCCCACGCTCAAACAATTATGCAAATGGTTATTATTTTTTTAATATCTTTATTTACTTTTTTAAAGTAAGCTCTACGCCCAACATGGAGCTTGAATTCAGAACCCCAAGATCAAGAGTGGCATGCTCTACCGACTAAGCCAGCCAGGTGCTCCTATAAATGGATTATTTAAATCACTCAACAAGGCTAAACCTGAATCTTTACAAATATGGCACTGGTAAAGTAGATTATGTTACACCCATTCAAGGAAATTTAATGTGAGTGAATTTTGTACTATGTGCATAGGTTACCTAATCAAAGGCATGTGGCTTCAATAAGTAGATATAAAGAAAGCTGAGGGGCCTCCCAGGGACATGGGATGATAAAGGCCATCTCACCGATCTGAGTGAGGCTCTCTGGCAGAGGGAAAGTTTTACCGGAGAAAATGCTCTAAATAAAAGCAATATCCTTCAAAGGAAAAAGAGAAAACAAACACAACAGGATGTTTAATAGGAAGGTTTGACAGATCCACCAAGTTCGATAGATTTCAGATTCCAAAGTGCGGTGTGAGGCCACATGGAAATTTCAAAGTAGATGCCAAGAACAGGTTAGACAACTGACCCACATTAAAGGCCTAACATGTTGAGAGAGGAGAGAGGGAGGATTTTGTGAGGAAGATTTCTCTGGAAGGAGCTGGGAAACCTGCTCAAAGGTGGAGGAGCTTCAGCCAGACCCCCTGGAAACTGGCTTTGTACTCCTTGCAGGGTCAGTTCTGAGGGCCATGACTGAGAACGTTAAAGGGGCCAGGTCGCAGAGAAGAGGGAAATAAGGTCCTCCCCTACCCCAAGAGCACCAGGAGATCCCTTCCTGTTGTCGCTTTGTGGCGAGGTCATTTTAAGTACATCCTGCGGGTGAGGGCAGCTGGTTAGGGTGAGGGACACAGGTAAAAAGAACAGTGGTGGGGGCAGACCCCTAGAGGGGTCTGTACCTACAGCCGGCCAATGGAAAGGGCACTGCTCAGGTCAAAGGGTTTGTCAGTCAAGGCCCAGGAGCAGAATGGATAAAGGGCCTTGGAAATTGCCCAGGAGAGTGTTTCAAACATTGCCAGGCCCAGAGAGGGGAAGCCACGCAGTACTAGCAAGTCAGCACATTCATGCCAGTCACCTCTCTCCTTCCTATCACCCCCACTCCTGGCTCCCGGCTCCCCGCAGAGCTCTGCACAGACAACAGAATACAGACAACATCTAGCTGCGGGAAGGCAGTGAACAAAGAGAAGCAGTTTCCCCCTCCCACCTCTCGTGGATCACAGACTTGAGTCTCCAGCCAAAGGAGGGGAGAAGCTGTAATTACGAGGTTGAGGCTGTGTGCATGACTTAAAGCCACCATAAGGATGCTTATTACCTGAGAGTGATGAGAAGTGAAGGATGTGCTTGAGTCTTCGCCCGGAGGGGGAGAACAGGAAGACACACAAAGAAAGTTGCTTCCACTGTTTGATGAGCTAGTTGCACAAAAAAAGATTAGTTAACAAGGGTAAAAGTGTGTGAGGTTTTTTTCAACATTTTTCATTCTAATTAGGAAGAATTAGGTCTTATCATGAATGTTTTTTTTTTAAGATTTTATTTATTTATTTGAGAGAGAGAGAGAGAGAGAGAGAGACAGAGCATGTCCAGGGGCAAGGAAGCACTGAGTAGGGACCCGGACGCCGGACTTGATCCCACGACCCTAAGATCATGACCTGAGCCAAAGGCTGTCAGACACTTAACCAACTGAGCCACCCAGGTGCCCCATCATGAATGATTAGAAAGGTCTATTAATATATATCAAATGTAGATGTTGATCAAGATATGTGCAGACATCAAGAGAAGGAATAAAAAGGCTCCACACGTTGTTTTGTTACATTGGGATGCATTCCATGAAAAGGAAAGGAAAAGGTGGACACATTGCAATGGAAAAGGACCGTCTGCTCTCCCATCCACCCCACTCTGTACTTATGCACTCCTGGTACGCAAGGACCAGCTAATCTGTGGCTACTCTGGGTCATGGTTTACAGTTTGGCTGCCTCATTTGTTCCTCACCTTGACCTGCTACATGACTTGAAAATTCTTGTGCTTGGTCCTTCAAAGGCTAAGGGAAAGTACAGTGGCAGAGTTCCACTTAACAGTGACATCCCACCTTGTGTGAAAACATGTAGATGTTTATCAATTACCTTAGAATGTTCTAGTGTAGTTCGTGACACGTATACAGCATTCATGTGGTGGTGGATCGTCTTCATAACTGGTAACTCTTTAAAAGATGAAGGAATAAAGTTCTACCTTCTAAAAAAAAAAAAGAATAAAAAAGCTCCAAATATGTATGACTTGTTTCCATTATCCACACTTGAAGAAAGTCACATATAGGGGCACCTGGGTGGCTCAGTCGTTAAGCGTCTGCCTTCGGCTCAGGTCATGATCCCAGGGTCCTGGGATGGAGCCCCACATCGGGCTCCCTGCTCAGCGGGAAGCCTGCTTCTCCCTCTCCCACTCCCCCTGCTTGTGTTCCCTCTCTTGCTGTCTCTTTCTGTCAAATAAATAAAATCTTTAAAAAGAAAAAAGAAAGTCACATATAATGACAGAGTATGCAAAAAGTTTCATTCTAATACACAAATTAAAATCAAAGCCAGCGACTGCTGCTCACCTGGCTCAAGCTCATAATGGATGACTTAATTATACCCTGATGGCCATTATTGCGCATGTAAGACGGGGTACTGAGTCACTCCTGTCTATTGCCACCACTCTCCTCCTGGAGTATCTCTCTTAAACATTCTATACACTTGTTGATCCAAAAAAATCAAGTAAACGTGTTTGTGCCCCCACCATTTATAGTTCACAAGCTGTCTTCTGCAGTATTGCGGGCCAACAAGCACATTCTATTTCTCCACGTCATATGAAAACTAGATAGTTTCTAATTTTCTTATGTCTCAACTCTTCTCCATTGCATCCTGAGACATAGATATCTGTACTGCACATCATGTTTGCACTTTGGAGATAGAGTCCCACACCCGTGAACTTATTCTTCATTTCCGCATGATGTAAACATCTCAGAAGGCTATGGCAGGAAGCACCCACAAGAGACTTTTCATCTTTGCACATGCCTGAAATGAACTGGTGGATATTCACGTGTGTTAATCAGAGAGACCCAGGTCAGCTACATTACAGACAATAAAACATTTTTAATCCTGGTAGGTTATTCAAACACCGTATGGTCAATTGCACAGACAATTTTGTGCAATTTTTTCAATTTATTTTTTAGATTTATTTATGAGAGAGAGAGAGTGCATGATGGGGGGGAGGGGCAGAAGGAGAGGGCTAAATAAAGCAGACTCAGGACTCAATCTTCGGGCTCTGAGATCATGACCTGAGCCGAAACCAAGAGTCAGATGCTCAACCAACTGAGCCATCCAGGTGCCCCGTTGTTTCAGAACAGACATCTCATTCTTTCACAAAGCATGACAATCTTTGAAGCCACCTCATTTTGGAAGTTTAGTTCTCCTGAAGGGGAATTTTGTACATGCAGTATTCTCCCAATGGTTGAAAGAGATTTAAGTATTTGTTGTGTAGGGAATGCAGTCTTTATTTCATGTTTCTAGGAACATCAAGTTTCCCCAACTTTTGGAATTATATACCAGACAAAGGCTAATTTTCTAATATGTCAAGAGTCCCTGCTAAATATGAAGAAGATGACCAAACCCACAAGAGAAAAAGGGGCCAAAAAAAAAAATATGGATAGTTCCCAGGAAAGGACATCTAAATATATCTTACAAAATAAAAAAGATGCGAGGGCACCTGGCTGGCTCAGTCGGTAGAGCGTGCAATTATTGATTTTGGGGTTGTGAGTTCAAGCCCCATGTTGGATGTAGAGATTACTTTTAAAAAAATCCCCCCAAAAAGCAAATAAAATAAAAATAAAAGGAAAGATGCCTAGCTTCATCATAATGAGGGAAATAAAATTTTAAGTGTACAGTACCATTTTCACCTACACATTGGTAAAGATCAAAAAGTTTGATGACACATCTGAGTTGGTGAGTTTGTAGAAAAGCAGGTTACACATACCTTTATGTGTATATAACTTTCTATATATATAGAAATATATAGAGACTATATAACTTTCTCAGGAGGCTACAGGGCAATATTTATCAAAATTACAAAGGACAGTATGTGTTAGTCAAAATTTGCAGAACTGTGTACTCAAAATGGTAAAAAAAAACTGCAATATATAAATTATACCTTAATTTTTTAATGAAAAAAGTTAACATCAGTCTCCTCACAAGATATCCTATATTGCCTTTAAAGAGAATGAGATTGATCTATACCAGCAATAAATTCCAAAATATATAAAGTGGGGGCGCCGGGGTGGCTCAGATGGTTAAGCGTCTGCCTTCACCTCAAGTCGAGATCTCAGGGTCCTGGGCTCGAGCCCCATGTCGGGCTCCCTCCTCGGTGGGGGTCTGCTTCTCCCTCTGCCTCTGCTGCTCCCCCTGCTCGTGCTTTCTCCGTCTCTCCTTCTCAAATGAATAAAATCTTTTAAAAATAAATACAATAAAATATATTAAAGTGAAAAAAGCAAGGCGCAGAATGGTGTGTGTTCCTTATATATTCCTTTCAAGCAAAGACAAATGACATATACTGGTTCACATATATAAGTTTGTGTATGCCTATAATCTCTAGAAGTGTACACACAAGCAGGGGCTACCTCTGGGGAGGGAGTGGAAGCCAAAGGGTGGGGTGGGGGAGACTCATTTTTCACTGCATATACTTTCATATTGCTCGGTTTTGTTGTTTGTTTACCATGTGTATCTATTACTTTTTCAAGTATAATTAAAACCTCTAAAAATGAGAAGAAATACAGATACTGTCCTCAACCAAAACACTTCACTTCTACAGATTTTTTTCAAAGATACAATCATTCATGGGGAGACTGATGTATGTGCAAGGTTTTTCACTGTAGGCACAGTTTGTAAGAGCCGAAGATTGGGGTAGTGGTGCAGAATGTAAATGTCACCAATACGACACTGGTGAAATTACGGTATTCTGAAATTATGGAATACTAACAGGCTATAAAAAAGAATGAGGAGGCTCCTTGTGTACCAAAATGGAAGTAGAGCTAAGATATCCCAAGTGAAGGGGCGCCTGGGTGGCTCAGTCAGTTAAGCATCTGCCTTCAGCTCAGGTCATGATCCCAGGGCCCTGGGATCAAGTCCTGCATCGGGCTCCCTGCTCAATGGGGAGCCTGCTTCTCCCTCTGCCTGCTTCTCCCCCTGCTTGTGCTCTCTCTCTCTCTCTCTCTCTCAAATAAATAAATAAAATCTTTTAAAAAAAAAAGATATCCTAAGTGAAAAAAGAAATCTGTGCCTTTGCAGAATAGGACATATACCATCGCTGAGGTAAAAGGGGAAAGATATTTACATGCATTTGTTTAAATGTACATAACATCGCCCAGAGAAAACATCAGATGGATGGCCTCTGGGGAGAACTGGGCATGGGGGGGAAGAAGGGAGTGGGAAAGAAAGCGTTCACAAATATTTTGAGCCATGTGAAAGAATTACCTATTAACATAAACTATAGGCGTTCTTGGTGTAGTATCGCCAATACAGCTGCGTGATATATGACAGAGGGGCTCACTATGAAGATAACCTTTTAGCACAATGTGTCCTTTACCACCATAAAAAAAGAAGAAAAAAATTTTTAAATATTTTATTTATTTATTTATTTATTTGAGAGAGAGAATGCGATAGAGAGAGCATGAGAGGGGGGAGGGTCAGAGGGAGAAGCAGGCGCCCCGCTGAGCAGGGAGCCCGATGCGGGACTCGATCCCAGGACTCCAGGATCATGACCTGAGCCGAAGGCAGTCAGTCGCCCAACCAACTGAGCCACCCAGGCGCCCCAGAAAAAAAAAATTTTTTAATTAAAAAAAAAAACCCAACAATGGAATCTGCCCTACTGTTTTTGTTTTTTTAAGATTTTATTTATTTGACAGAGAGAGATAGCGAGAGCAGGAACACAAGCAGGGGGAGTGGGAGAGGGAGAAGCAGGCTTCCCACAGAGCAGGGAGCCTGATGCGGGGCTCGATCCCAGGACCCTGGGATCACGACCTGAGCCGAAGGCAGATGCTTAACAACTGAGCCACCCTGGCGCCCCTGCCCTACTGTTTTGTTTGCACAGGAAAATGAACTGGATCTGTTTCCAGGGAATGGTCCAGGTAGACAAACTGTCTGGCCCCTTGTCTTGAAATCATCCTGCCAATGACAAAACGTTTCTCACCCTTTGACAGGGATGCAGACACCTGGAGTGCAGAGCGCACAGGTCACTGTGGGGAAGGCTAGAGGGAGGCATTGACTTAAGAATGAAGCTTTTCTGAAGTGAACAGTTTCTTCACAGTGACCACCATCCCCAGGCACAAATGTCTCTCGGCCAAGACATTGTGGTCACACTGGTGGGTCAGCCTCTTGTGTCTGTTTCCCGGAATATCACTGTTTGAGCAAAACAAATAGCCAGAGAAATTCGGGCCTCGCAGCGGGAGACAGCCACTTTTACAGTGATAGGCTTATGTGTACCGATAATTTATCAATATTTCTAAGTATCTTCAAGATTATTTTATCCCATGATAATGGGAAATAATTTAGATTCAAAAAGGAAACAAGTGTACATGCTCAGACTCGAGGAGGCTGTCCCCAGAGCATATTACCATAATAATGATCAGAGTTCATTAAGTATATCATATCAAGAATACTAATTTAAGCTCTTTAAATTACATGACAGGGGAACACTACTGTCTGAAGAAAAGACAGTACAAATATTGGACATAAGAAGTTGTAAGTGTACTTATACCCCATGAAGTATTTTAAGATTTGTTTTATTTATTTTAGAGAGAGAGCAGGGGGAGAGGAAGGAGAGAAGCAGACTCCCCACTGAGCATGAAGCCCTCAGTGGGGTTGGACCTCATAACCCTGAGATCACAACCTTAGCCGAAACCAAAAGTCTGATGCTTAACTGACTGAGCTGAGCCACCCGAGGCGCCACCCTCAATATTAATTTTTATGACACATTCAGTGTCTGAGACTATTTCTTGGTCATAAGAGATTCTGAACCTATGTATCAGTTAGAACCCCCTGGGTAGCAAGCTAGAGAAAAATCTGATCCAAACACTGGCTTCAACAAAATAGGAACTTACTAGGTTATGTAAATGAACAATCCAGGGATACAGCTTGGTACTCTGCGCTATCTTGGTTTGAAGGCTGAAACGTACCACCAGGGAAGCTTTCTGTCTGTCTGTCTCTCTCTCTCAGCTCCATTCTGACACTGGTTCCCACTCAAGATATCAAGATGGCTACAGCAACTCTGGGCCCCACTTTAAAGGTGAAAATCTGGCAGGATGGAGAAAGAATCTCTCTCTCCCAGAAGTCCCAGCAAAGTAGTCCCACTGATTCTGAACGAGGCTTCTGTGAATCAGTCAGTCCGTCTGGCCAGGGGACTGCAACCTGTGGACGGCCCAGAGGTTGCAAGCTCTGTGTCTGAAGCACCGTGAAGCCCCAGCGGAAGCAGCCGCACGGGGGAGGCAGGGGTTTCCACAGATGAGAGCTGGAGTATGGTTACCAGCAGAAGGGTGGCCACATGGTGGGCAGTGAAGAGAACAGCTGTCTGTAAGCAGCTGTGGCCTGAGATAATGAGTGTGCAATGGAAATCCAATAGGAATGAGGATCTACCCAGAACAAGAAAGGCAGACTCAAAGAAAGGATGGAAAATAGATGTTTACATCCATCATTTGACAGTAATATTTTAAATTAAAGAGTCAAGGTTTCTGGACTTGATATGCAATTTCAAAAAGAAAGAATAATGAATGTTTCTGGACTTGATGGGGCAATTTCAAAAAGAAAGAATAATTGCTTTATTCTTCAAAACTAAAAAAAAAAAACCCTTCATAAAATAAGCTTTGAGAAGAAAATTTTTATCCTGAGAATTACTGCAAATATAAGATTACTCTCATCTAAAAGCATGTCAGAAATAAAAGACAGTGCTGGGAATCAGCTGCTGTCAGTTTTAGATGGAATGTCTAATTTGAAAATGATTTATTCTTTACCATGTAAGGCTCTTCTATCATATTTAAATCGGAGGTGATTCGTACAACTCATGTAGTCGGAAGATAAGCTCTAGGGTAAGAATTTTGGGTTAGAAGCAGGGTGACTTTTAAAAACAGTTTTACAGTCCGTTTCTATACTCATCAAGCACTTCATAGCAAGAAATTTAGTCTGAGAATTTTTCTAAGTCACTGCAGAGAATTAATAATTATCAGAGGAAGAAAAACATTTTACTAGTTTCTGTAGAGGCATTGTCCTGCCCTTGGCACAGGGCCCAGGGGATTTAGCGTGTGTAATTTCTCCTGAGCTCCTCTGGCAGGGGCTATTGGTAGGCTACCCAACAGCTACTCCCCACTTCTTTTTGGCTTAAAATAATAATAATAATGATAAATAAGTACATAAATAAAATAAAAGCCCTATTTCGATTGGGCAATGATGTGCCCAGCTTCAAGGTCTAAGCAAAGCGTGCCATTCTCATTTCCCTTTTGTCAGTCCAGTGTGGGGCATGTGGTCAAGTTCTGGCCCAAGACGGCTGCTAGGAGCCTCAATGTTTCTTCCTGCTCAGGGAAACTTCAAAGAAGAGAAAGAGAAACCCGGTCAGCTCCAGTCTCCTCCATGTCTGCTGAGGACTGGGCAAGCCGAGGGCGTAGTGTTTAGAGCAGCCGTGCCACCTGCTGGCCGGAAGGGGAAGGCCACGAGAACAGCCAACTCGTGCCCAGATGTCCAGAAGCTGAGCATCCCAGGCATCACCTGTTTCCACACGTTTCGGTAAGGGGCATATTATGGGTCAGGTGGTGTGAGCACTTTTAGTTGGGTATTCTGTTGCTTTGGGCCAACGTCATTCGTAAATGATACAGATCCCCTCAAATTTCTGACTTGTGGTGGCCAGACTAAATACCACACAACTAAATTGGGAGGTTATATATTTGCCTAACAAAGCCTGAAACAAAGGACCGACTTTCTGAAAGTCATTCTTGCAGAACAACTATTTCTTAATCTGTCCTATTTGTTTAAATCTGATCTGGTGTTTCCCCCTGCCCGCCAAGTAATTCAAGCCAGACTTTTTTCCCCCCTACCATTTCCTTTGGAAAGCCATTAAAGAAATGTATTGGTAAGATGACATTCCCTCACAGCTGACACCTGTCCTCCTGTTTCAAACACGGCAATCAGTACAATTTGCAGAAAGAAGTTCTGAGCTCATGATAAGGAAGAGCCTTTGCTCAAAGCCAAAGCGAAGACAAACAGGCAGCTCCGGAGGGTGGTGGCAGATGGTGGACCTCACCCGCAGAGGAGCTGAAGAATAAACAGAATGACAGGACTTTGTAAAGGAAATTTAAGTGTCAGATGGAATTAGACAAAATAATCTTCAAGGTTCCTCTCAACTCTGAGATTCAAGGATTGTCTGTTCTTCAATCTCAAATCTTAAAACTGAAATATGCCTTTTTTTTTGTTTGACTCTGCAAAACTGTTTTTATTACCATCTTCTCTCCGTAAAGATCTGATAGATACTCCCCTTTTTTTTTTTCTGCTTTCCGACTGCCTACTCCTCACCCTTAATGTTATGTAGCCCACACTCTAAACCCCACCTCTGGACTAAACGTGTTCTTTTACTAATGACTGAAGATTTAAGCCAAATCCAACACTTTTCTTAATCTTTAAAAAACTAGATAATTAGTTTATTTCTGCAAATGCTACAAAGAATCAACATGCATTTTTAGAATTCTCATTCTTGTATATATGCCTGCAATATTAGCATCTGATGGAGTTGCTTGCTGTCCTTGGTGTCTTTGTTCCTTGCTGCCCATAGCTTTCTTGGTTCTCACGTATGCCTTGCATGATTTTTGTTCCCAGTTTTACTGAGACCTTATTGACATATAACACATATAAGTTCAAGGTACAATGTGATGATTTGATCCATGTAAATAATGCAAAATGATTACCACAATAAGATTAGTTAACACCTCCAGCCCCTCACATAATTACCTTTGGTGTGTGTGTGTGTGGTGAGAACATAAGATCGACTGTCTTCACCTGCAGGTATATAGTATAGTACTGTTCATTAGAGTCCCCACACTATCCATTAGATCCCCAGAACTTACTCACCTTAGAGGTGGAAGTCTGTCCCCTTCTTAATCTTCATATTGTCTGGATCGTCTGCTGCATCTGACACTGTTTCCCAACCCCTACTTGAAATTCTCTCCTTCCTTCCATGACATTCCAGGCACCTGAGGGTTGTTTTTTCCCTTCGTAGTCCTTATCGAGATATAACTGAATCATCTGAGGAAGCTTTTAGAATTTACACACATCCAAGCTGTAGTCCAGGATTCAGGGAGTCAAATATGGGGTGCCTTTGTCCCAACATCCCGTGTTTTTAGAGGATACATTTCCCTTAATCCTTCTCCCATCTATTCTGGTTTGTAAGTAGGGAAGAGATAGAGGATGGCCGTTAGAGTACCAAATCCTGTTCAGGATTACACAGTTCAATTTAGATTTTAAATGACTGAGGAAAAAGGCTTGGCATGTGCTATTAAAAAGTGACCAAGGGGAACTTCTCAAAAGGGAAAACAAAAAACAAAACAAACAATCAAACAAAACAAAAAAAACACTAAGCATAAGGAAAAGAATGATAAATTAAGCTATGTTAAAATTAATAACTTCTGTTTATCAAAAGACACCATTAAGAGAATGGAAAGGTAAGCCACGGAGTGGGGAATCATATTGGTACCACATATTATTGAAAAGAGACAAGGAAGGAAGGGAGGGAGGGAGGGAGGGAGGGAGGAAGGAAGGAAGGAAGGAAGGAAGGAAGGAAGGAAGGAAGGAAGGAAGGAAGGACTTACAAATCAGTAAGAAAAATATGGGCAACCCAATGGGGATTCATGAAGAATTCTAGAAATTGCCCATGAGCGAGCCAACCTCAGACATTGACAAGCTCTCCGGTTTGCAAAGCCATCTCTCAAAAATGTCAGTGAAGTAAACTTTGTTACTCTTCGTCCTGCCTTCGCCCCAGCCCTGTGCTCATCTCTACCCTGGCTCCTTGCAGAGTTACTAACAACAAGCACATAGTTTAGAGGTTGCAGAGCAGGAGAGTGAGAAAGAGAAAAGCTCTATACACAGACTTGTATCGGTGGCAGGTGCCAGCGGGGAAAAGATTTAATTACTGAGTTGAAGCTATGTTTTAGTGATGTTTTCACCTGGTGTGTAATTCTAGGTTAGCAGCTGTTTACTTCAGCACATTAAAGATATCATTCCTTAATCTTTTGGCTTCTATAACCGCTGCTGAGAATTCAGCAGTCGGTCTAACCATTGCTTCTTTGAAGGTAAACTGTCCTTTTTCCTCTGGTGGCTCTTAATATTTTGTCATGGCCTATGGTTTTCTTCGCTTCCCTATGGTGCGTCTGTGGTGGCTTGCTTTCTATGATGCTCCTTGCAATTTATTGGGCTTCTGTGGGTTGATGTCTACAGCCGAAAAATTCCAGCTGTTATCTCCTTAAATGTTGCTTCTGTTCCATTCTCTTTTACTTCTTTTTTAAGTTCTCCAGCTGAATGTTCATTGTATTCTCTTTTTTCATTCTTTTTTTCTCTTTATGCTTCATTCTGAAAGGTTTCATCTGATCTTTGTCAGAATTCTTTCTTAATTGTGTCTAATTTGTTCTTAAATGCATCCACTGATTTAATTTAGGTTACTTGATTTTTTTTTTTTTTTTACTATTTGAGTTTCTATTTGGTTCTTTTTCAAGTCTATGTCATTTTCTTATATGTTAGAGTTTTCTGCTAAAATATTCATACTTCACTTGTATCTACTTGAACTTGGTAAGCATAATTGCTTTACAGTCTGTATTTGGAATCCCTGAGGGTCTATTTCTGCAGTTTGATTTATTTTTCTTGTTCATAGTGTTTTATCATCTTGTATACCTGGTTATTTTTT
Organism: Callorhinus ursinus; assembly: GCF_003265705.2. Lineage (NCBI taxonomy): Eukaryota > Metazoa > Chordata > Mammalia > Carnivora > Otariidae > Callorhinus > Callorhinus ursinus. The sequence continues at coordinate 20,000,494 of NW_027397072.1, read as the reverse complement.
TCCTATGTCCTGATAATTGTATTTTTAATTAAAAATAATTTTAGACCTACTATGATATTCTATTTCTCCAAAGAGAATTTTTTTAAAGATTTATTTCATTTTAAAAAGAGAGAGAGAGAACATGAGCAGGAGGGGCAGGGGGGAGAGAGAGAGAGAGAATCTCAAGCAGACTCTGTGCTGAACACAGAGCCTCATGCAGGGCTTAATCTCATGACCTTGAGATCACGACCTGAGCTGAAACTAAGAGACGCTCACCCGACTGTGCCACCCAGGTGCCCCATCCAAAGAAAATTTTTATTGCTTCTACCAGGCACTTGAAGGCACCAACATTCCAATATTACCCTAATCCCATTTCAGGCTTGAGATTTTCCAGGCCACCCAGATGATTCAGAGAGACTACAGTACATGCAAGGGCTGGCTAACTTCCAATTCACTCTTATTTCTAGTGTCTGTCAGCCTCAACTCAGTCTCAACTCAACTTAGGCTTGTCTCCCTAGCCCTAACAGGGCTGTTAAACCTCTCAACCACCTGCTCTGGATCACCACACATCCTCGGGACAAAATGACACCAGTACCATGCTCATCTTTATGGATTTTCATCTTCTCCAGGAACTTAACCTGGTAATTCCTCACTATTTGTTAGTTTGCTATTTCTAGAAAGGTGATTTTATATTTTGTTCAGCATTTTAGTTGTCTTCAGTGGGAGGATTTTTCTAAATGACTTAACTTATCATTCCTGGAAGTGGAAGACTAACCTTAATTTTTCATCTCCTACTTACCATCCTGTGACTTTTTGAGGAAGCACAGACATAGTGAGACAATGAAAGTTGGGGGTTTGGTATTACCCTCTCCATTAATTTGTTGTGTGGTTTACCTAACATTTGACCCTCAATTTTGTGGAAGCAAATTAAAATTAACACATGCCCCCAAATTCTTTACAGAAATTTAAGGAAAATGTTCAAGGGAATTAAACAATACATATATCACTGAGGCCTGAAAGAATTTTTGTGCTCTTCTCCAAAATGGCTTAGTCTGTGCTGGTAAACATAGCAAATGGACAACCTTATAAACTAAACCAAAAAAATTTTGATTACCGGGCGCCTGGGTGGCTCAGTTGGTTAAGCAACTGCCTTCGGCTCAGGTCATGATCCTGGAGTCCTAGGATTGAGTCCTGCAACAGGCTCCCTGCTCAGCAGGGAGTCTGCTTCTCCCTCTGACCCTCCCCCCTCTCATGTGCTCTCTCTCTCTCATTCTCTCAGATAAATAAATAAAATCTTTAAAAAAATTTTTTTTGATTACCTAATTATTCAGATTTAATCCAGATCTTAAAGAGGATTACATTTGATCCTGTTTTGTATTAGTCCCAGGTGACATATTTTTTCTATTGGGCTTTCTTCTAGATCATGAAATAATCTATGAAAAAATAAGAATCCCCTTGCTGTCAAATATTTTTGATAAGAGCTGTTTTACTCACACAAATATGGAGCTTTCAAATCTGTATGAATGTCAAAGATTATAAATTACGTTTTGGATAATTGTGGAAAGTTTAAAACATGGCTAATGTGAGATGGTACTGTAAATGTGTTAACTGGAATAGACTAGGTTATGCTGCAGGATTAACTAATCCCCAACTTCCACTGATGTAACCCACAAAAGTTTACATTTCACTGACAAAAAGCTGGCTGCAGGTACTGGGGCTCTTCCTGACACCTCCCTTCCAAGCGCGCCCGACATCCAGGCTGTTCCATCTTGTAGTTACACCATCTCCAGGTCTAGCTTCTCCTGTTGTGGCGGCAGGAAAAGAGAGAAGCATCAAGAACTAAAAAGTGCTCTTCCCTTTATTCTTTGTCCCAGAAGTGACACATGTCGCTTCTACTCGCAGCTCACTTGTCATAACTCATCACATAGACCCGTCTAACTGCAAGGGAGCTAGGAAATATATGGGAGCACATGGATATTCAGTGACTAATAAATTATAATAAATTACTTCACTTTAAATATGATTGAACTTAACATGAACTCCTTGAAATATTTCCAAGGAAGAGTTATTCCTGAAATAATAGGAAATCCATGGTGTGATTTCCAGTATTTGAAAAAGCAGGTCCTCTGCTGTGTCTCCCCCCACAATGGTTAATTTTTTAGGAGGTTCTGACAGCCTCAAACATAAAACACAGCATGGAGCTTCGTTTATTCTTGGATAGTTGCCTTATATTTAAAAGGAAGGAATTGGACTGATTGATCTCTAACGTCACTTAAGAGCCCTCGAAAACACTGTTTAACATCTCCAAAGTTATTTTTTATTTTAACTTGGAATAATTCTTTTTCAGAATTCTGTTTTTTTAACTAAAACTTTAACTATGCACCAGCCCCTTGGGGATAAAAAAAATTGTTTTTGATAAGTGAACTAGAGCTCTTATGCATCTGGTTTTTGTCACACGGGATTTCTATCCAAGGACCTTCCCCTTTTTTTTTTCTTTTTAATGAAGGTATTTTGTTAGGCAGCATAGTTAAAAAACGGAATTACCATTCCTCAGGTGCAATGGCAAGATGTGAGATCAGATTATTCAAAAAAAAGTTAACATGACCTTATGTCATTAAAACTTCACTCTCCATATATAACTTAGCACATCTGAGTTCTAGTAAGAGAATTTTGCTAAATTTGTTAATAATGTTTCCTGTGTTCTGTTTATTGGTAAGAGACTGAGAGACTATTGGTGATAGTCTCTGGACTTGTGGTTGAAAAATCAGATCCTATAGGGTCTAAACAGGTCGACGAAGCAGATACGTGGTGTTTGTGAGGACAGTCAAGAATGGGAGCGAACTTGTTTAAAGTGAGGATCCAGTGTCAGCATGTTGTTGTTAGGCAAGAATTTGGGACCAGTGTTGCCAGATCTTCCAAATTAGGAATGAAGGATAGAGAGAAGTGAAGAAGGTAAAGAGGCCGCTGGCTTAGAATAGAAGAGGCAAGGGATTGTTGCAGGGAGGGAGAAAAGCTACATCTCACTTCGGACTCTTGGCTTCCCTCTCTCACTCAAGCAATTTCTTCCGTAGGCAAGGTTAAAGAGAGAGAAACCAGGAAAGCAAAGTCTGCGGGATACATGAAAGTAAAATTTAAAACAGCAACACAGCTCTCAGAAGTCAAGGCCTGAAGACAAAAGAGGCAAGGATTAATAACAATAGGAATGGTAAGAGTAGTAAGGAACAGTTATTACACTAACAAGGTGATGCATCGTGGGCCCCTAGGTAGTCTACACAAGAAGATGATTCAAGGTGGGAGCTGGCCACAACACAACCATGTGATTAGAAGGCTGGGGCTTTGGGCCACATGATACCAGCCTGATTTCCAGGGAAGGGAGAGAGAGATTGAGTTCTACCATGTGGGCAATAATTCAATCAATCATACCTGTGTAATGAAGCCCCAGTAAAAATTCTGGGCACTGAAGCTCCGAGAAGCTTCTCTGCTTGACAATACTCTTTGGGTATTGTCACACTTAAATGCTGGGAGGGTAACACATCCTGAGGACGATGGAAGCTTTGCATTTAGAACTCACCCACACTGAGCTCCATCTGTATCTTCCTTTGGCTGGTTCTAATTTGTATCCCTTGCCAAAAATAAATGTGATTATGAGTTTAATAGCTCTCAGAGAGTTCTGTGGTCTTTCTAGCAAATTATCAAACCTCAGGCTAGTCATGGGTACCTCTGAATTTATAGCCCGCTGATCTGAAGTGAGGGTGGCCCTGGGAACCTCCAAACTTTATACTGGTGTCTAAATGTGGGCAGGCTTCCAGGGACTGTGCCCTCTGACTGTGGGGTTTGCTAAACTCCTCTGCATGTGCTCAAGAGATTGTTATGATGACAGAATAACACAAAGAGGGTAAGTAATCTGCCTGAGGTCACACAGGGCGTAAGAGGAAAAGCTTGGATTCAAACATGGACATTGCAACCACCGCATTATATTGTTGCTCCGTTACCTCAAACTCAATGGAAAGAACATCTAATAGCACCTTGGAAAAGGTTTGCTTAGACCTGTTTTCAAATGCACTGTGATACACAGTAAGAATCTGTATTTCATAGGACTGCTCATTATACACACATACGCACACCTGAAACAAAATGTGACACGCTCTGACCTTTTCTAAACTCAATTATTTGTGTTTTCTAAATGCTATAAACCTACCATTCGATTTCCTATCAAGAATTTTGCACCAGCAGTGTAAAAATAGTACTTTCCAATCCTGGTTTTAAATTAGAATAACCTGGAGAATTTTTCAAGAAAAATGCAAAACCCAGGCTCCGCCCCTAGAGATTTTAATCCAATTAGTCTAGGATGGAGGTAGGGCATCAACATTTTGTGTTTTTAAAGTCTCTGGGTACTTCTAATGTACGGCCAGGAGTTGAGAACACTGTTCAAAAATATTATCTACATGCGATTTCAAGCCAATGCTTTAAGGAATAAATACGCTCTTTTATTTTAAAATGAAAATGCATGGCTAAATATGGTGACCCGGATCCCCTGAAGCTCACTTTCATAGCTATGGTACCTGTGGTAGTCTTATACCTAAAGTGCAAAAGCAACCGTTTGAGCAATTAAGAAATAAACATGAGAGGGGTGCCAGGGTGGCTCAGTCGTTAAGCGTCTGCCTTCAGCTCAGGTCATGATCCCAGGGTCCTGGGATCGAGCCCCGCATCGGGCTCCCTGCTCGGCAGGAAGCCTGCTTCTCCCTCTCCCACTCCCCCTGCTTATGTTCCCTCTCTCGCTGTCTCTCTCTCTGTGTGTCAAATAAATAAATAAAATCTTTAAAAAAAAAAAAAGAAAAATATGAGAACAGACTCTATAACTCTAAAGACATGTAGTAACACATTGGTGACTTTTCATTTAAAAGAGACTTTATTAATTATTAAGAAGAGAAAAAATATTTTCATATTATACAATTATAATTATGTGCATAATCTTTAGTTATATGTAAGTATATATAATCTTATATATTATATAAAATATAATTTATAAATTTGTAATGTATAAAAATATATAACATATTTTAAAATATGTATTAATACAACTGATATTAATAATATATAGATAATAGATAATAGATATATTACCATATAATGCCAAATTATTTTCCCAAGTTACTGTCTCAATTTACACTCCCAGTAGCAAAGTATTAGAGTTTGCATTGTTCTGTGCATTGCCAACACTCAGTATTGGACATTAATTTTTGCCAGCCTGATGGATATAAACTTGTACCTGAATGTATCTTTTCCTTGAAAATAATGAGGTTGAGCATTTTTCCATGTGTTTATTGTCTAATTGGGTTTTCTCTTCTGTGAAGTTCCTGTTCTGGTCTTTTGCCCATTTTGGTAACTTCTTACACGACAGCCTATGAAATCCTCTGAAAGCAAAATATGACATGGTGAGAAATCCAAAAGTATGTTTGTATGGAATTCCTTAATGTTTTTAGGTGATCATTCTAAATATACTGAATTTGTAAATTTAAGTCAGGCTATTGAAAATTATCCAAGGGGTTCCTGGCTGGTTGTTGGAGGAGCATGTGACTCCCAATCTCAGGGTTGTGAGTTCGAGCCCCACACTGGGTATAGAGATTGCTTAAAAATAAAATCTTAAGGGGCTCCTGGGTGACTCAGTCGTTAAGCGTCTGCCTTTGGCTCAGGTCATGATCCCAGGGTCCTGGGATCGAGCCCCGCATCAGGAAAATGATCCAAACTACCCACCTATCGCCAGGGCTTCCTGCTTTTTTCCATCCCAAATGTCCCTTTTATTTTAAAGATTTTTATTTATTTATTTGAGAGAGAGAATGAGAGAGAGAGAGAGCAATGAGAGGGGGGAGGGTCAGAGGGAGAAGCAGACTCCCCACTGAGCAGGGAGCCCAATGCGGGACTCGATCCTGGAACCCCAGGATCATGACCTGAGCTGAAGGCAGACGCTTAACCGACTGAGCCACCCAGGTGCCCCCAAATGTTCCTTATGACTGGGCTACATTTTTCTAGGAGGATCTCATAGTGGGATCACATGCAAGGCCCTGTGTTTACTGCAGGACATAAACTTAGGTAGAGAAGAAAAACTTCTGGCAAAACCAAACATTGTGGAGGAAAACAGATGAGGATATGATTGGAAAGTAGCTTGCCAAATTGAGTTTTCTTTATGCATCCACTTTCCTGACAGAGGATGAAGGTAAAGGTACAGACGTGAGTAGTGCAAATGAAAATCCTAATGCAAATAACAGTGACTTCAGGAATAGAGCTAAAGCATTAAGAAAGGAAGACTCACCTGACTGGGTCACATCCATAATAAATTAATCCCATTAATCATGTCTGTAGGGCACCTGGGTGGCTCAGATGGTTAAGCGTCTGCCTTCGGCTCAGGTCATGATCCCAGAGTCCTGGGATCAAGTCCCACATCAGGCTTCCTGCTCCTTGGGAGCCTGCTTCTCCCTCTGCCTCTCTCTCTCTCTCTCTCTGTCTCTCATGAATAAATAAATAAAATCTTTTAAAAAAATCATGTCTGTAATGATAGAACTACTGGGCTCCTTCCCCCGTTTAAGATTCCACCCCATTCTTTACAACCATTTCCTTGCATAAAGCTCAACTCCTTCATCCTGCTAACCCTCCAGTTCTCTCACCCAGCAAACCCCAACCCTACTGGTATTCTTTAAATAAAATATTATGTCTTTTCCCAAAAATGTTATGATTTAGTGTATTCTAAGGAGCTTTTTATAATTTGATTATTTCCCCCATTTCTTCAAACTCCTTAAAAGTTTTAAATTTTGTCTGTTTATACAGTCGTGTGTGTGTGTATGTGTGATAATCTATTTCAGTGAAGAAGTATGCTGTAGGGAAATACTTTGAAATATATTATCAGTGTTTCCACATTGCTGTGGTTTTCATTCAAAACCCTCTGTCACATTAATTTTTAAAGGCTCATCAACATAAAAGGAGGTGATTTACTTGATTATTTCTGAGCTTACCTTATCTTACCTTATTAACTGCTTGTCGATTCTATTTCACTATAAAAAGACAAATATTTCTGTTTTCATTGTTTTAGGGAAAAGCAACTCTAAATCTGAGAACTGTCCAGAGAAGGCAATTGTGCGCTCTAAGATAAGGGGAGACTGGAGCCAGATGAGCCGGTTCTGGTGGAGAGAGCTCCTGTCTGGCCTCCCACAGTGAGCTGACTGCCAATGGCAATGACCTTGAAATCTGGGGAAAATCTAATTCTGCTGAATCAGAGAACCTTTCTAAGACAAGAGAATGTGATGTTCCCAGCCACAAAAAAGAAAAAAAAAAACCTGCTCTTCCTGGATTTCCAGTGTTCTGGGGACCACAGTCCTCCTCCTCCCTCCCACTTTATCCAGGGAAACTTCTAAACATAATGGATACCTTGGGTTTATCTAGGCTAGACTAATATAATTAGACTGCTTTTTGAAATAAAGATAAAAATCAATAGCTCAGTTAAGTTCCAAAGGTAGTAAGTCTTTAAGCCCTAAAGAAGGCTAGAAAAAGGGGCGCCTGGGTGGCTCAGTTGGTTAAGTGTCTGCCTTCCACTCAGATCATGATCCCGGGATTTGGGGATCCAGCCCCAAGTCAGGCTCCCTGCTCAGCGGGGAGTCTGCTTCTCCCTCTGCCCTTCACCCTGCTCATTCTTTCTCTCAAATAAATAAATAAAATCTTTAAAAAAAAAAAAAGGCAAGAAAAAAATCCTAAAGATGCTAGGTCAGAGAAGAATCCGGGAATTCCTAAAATACAAGGGGACTCTGCCTCAGACAAATGATAAGCTAGAGCCCTCTACCTATGTCATTCTGATACTATATCAGAGTCACGAACTCACTGAAATCAGGAATTCTTTTTAGTGGACATGAGTTTATTTTCCCAACCTGTGATTTGGAAAAATTTCAAGCTTACAGAAAGTGACAAGAGTAGAACAAATACTCTATACACAATTCATCTAGAATCACTAATAGTTGACATTTTGTCATGTTTGCTTTATCTTACTCTTTCCATACACTCTTTCTTTCTCTCCTTTTTTCCTTTTTCCCTTCCTTCCTTCTCTCCATGGATCATTTATTTTAGTTAGTTACAGACTGTTGTGACACTTCACCCCTAAATCTCACAGATGTTTCTTCTTTTTTTTTTAATTTTTAAAAATATTTTATTTATTTAAGTAATCTCTATACCCCAACGTGGAGCTTGAACTCATGACCCCAAGATCAAGAGTCGGATGCTCTTCCAACTGAGCCAGCCAGGTGCCACTCACAGATGTTTCTTCTAAGAACAAGGACAAACTCCTACAACCATTATACAATTATCACATTGAGGAAATTTTGCACCAATACGAAACTATTATCTAATATACAGCCCATATTAAATTTCCCTAATTATTCAAATAATGTGTATCTTAGTTGTTGGTTTTTTCAATCCAGGAAAGCACGATGAATTCAGGATCTTTTTTAAAACAAAGAAATAATGACAGAGAAAGAAAAATAATTTAACTCTAAAAGTCATACTGGGAGCAGTGAAACTTTTCTTACTTGCAAACAAAATTAACACTGATGACTATGATATATAGTTGGTCAAAAATACATCTATAAGATGTAATAACCACACTCACCTGGAATAGGGTCCTGAAAACTTTACTACTGAATAGCACTAAAATAGAAAACATTTAATTTTAACAAGCATTTACCATTTGCCTTATTCTTTTTATGTATAGAGACTGAATAGAGTATCTTATATACCATTTCTATAGTTTTTTAAAGTCAATGAGATAAAGTAAAGCAACATAAAAGTCCTGTTTGATGAAGGAAATGGTATTGTAAAAATAAACAAAAACAACCAAAAAAAGGCACCTCATTTTTTATTTTTATTTTTATTTTAGATTTTATTTATTAATTTGACAGAGACACAGCGGGAGAGGGAACACAAGCAGGGGGAGTGGGAGAGGGAGAAGCAGGCTTCCCTCTGAGCAGGGAGCCCGATGCAGGGCTTGATCCCAGGACCCTGGAATCGTGACCTGAGCCGAAGGCAGATGCTTAACGACTGGGCCACCCAGGCACCCCGCAACCTCACTTTTTAAAGTGACACTTAGAGCAGATCTTTAACAAATTCCGTGTTATTTTCCTTGGCTGTGAAGCTGTATAAATGAGCTCTTTCTAATCACATGTAGTGATCACAAGTAGTGGGTCATAGTCTCCAAATCCCAAAAGGTATCAACAATTTTGGAGATGAAAGGATAAGGGAAAAAAATAACAATCAGTGTGACCTATAAAATTGTGTTTATCAAAGAAAGATCAAAAATAAAAATTGGAGTTATGTATCAAGTTAAATTTACAAAATAGATGATGTAGCATTCAATATTCTCTGTGAAAATAAACTATCTCTTTTTTTAAGATTTAATTTATTTGTTTTAGAGAGAGAGAGAGAGCACACATGCAAGCAGGGGGAGGGGCTAAAGGAGAGGGAGAGAGAGAATCCCAAGCAGGCTCTGAGCTGAGCCTCACACAGGGCTCGATCCCACCACCCTGAGATCATGATTTGAGCCAAAATCAAGAGTTGGATGCTTGGGGTACCTGGGTGGCTCAGTCGGTTAAGCCTCTGACTCTTGGTTCCAGCTCAGGTCATGATCTCAGGGTCTTGAGATCAAGCCCCGAGTAGAGCTTTGCACTCAGTGGGGAGTCTACCTCTCTCTCTCTCTCCCTCTTCCCTCCCCCCACTCACGCACTCTCTCTCTCTCTCTAAAATAAATAAATAAATACAATCTTTAAAAAAAAAAAAACAAGAAAAATTCTCTAAAAAAAAGAGAGAGAGAGACACTTAACTGACTGAACCACCCAGGTGCTCCAGAAATGAACTATCTTTAAAAATAGATTGCATATTAATGAATTTAATAGGAATAAGGAAATATGAAAATGCTAACCCCCTAAAAGCTAGATTAGATATAATTATTATCAGACAAAATAGACTTTAAGGCAAAACCATTACTAAGTATAAAGAGGGTAACTTCATAATGATAAAAGATTTTACTCACCAGGGAGATATAACAATTTTAAATTTATATGCACTTTATAACATAAGCTGGAAGTATATAAAACAAAACAAAAAGACATAACAGAGAAGGAGACAAAACAGAAATCATTGTGATGGATTTTAATGTACTTCTTTCATTAATTCCAGGTAGATTATAGATCTAACTGTGAAGGCAAAACAATAAAGCTTTTAGAAGGTGATTTAGGATAATAATTTCATGAACTTGAGGTAGAAATCAATTTCTTTAAAAAGATGCAAATATTTTTTTAAAAAGATGCAAATATTTCCTACCAAGACATAGGAACAGCACATTGACCATAAAAGAGAAAAAATTTAATAAATTTGACCAAATTAAAATGAGGAATTTTTGCTTATCAGAATACATAAAGTGAGAAAAAGTGTAAAATATTAAAAAAAAAGTGAGAAAAAACAAGCCACATAATAGGAAAAGATATTTGCAATACATACAACTAACAAAAGGTTTATACTGATAACCTATAAAGAACTCCGGGCGCCTGGGTGGCTCAGTTGGTTAAGCGACTGCCTTCGGCTCAGGTCATGATCCTGGAGTCCCGGGATCGAGTCCCACATCGGGCTCCCTGCTCAGCAGGGAGTCTGCTTCTCCCTCTGACCCTCTTCCCTCTCGTGCTCTCTATCTCTCATTCTCTCTCTCTCTCAAATAAATAAATAAAATCTTAAAAAAAAAACCTATAAAGAACTCCTATGAAGTCAAAAAGAAAAAGCTGAAGACCTAATAGGAAAATGGTCAAACATTTGACAAGTCTCTTTACAAACAGGAAACATAAATGGTTAACGTTAGAACATATGAAAAGATGTTCAATTTGATTAGTAATCAGGGAAATGTAAATTAAAACCACTGTGAGATACCATTACCCAGCTACCAGCTTGCCAAAACTTTAAAATCAGACAATGCCAAATGCTGGTGAGCATGGAACAGCAGGGATGCTTAGCGCATGGTATTTATATTACCAAATTTTAAGACATATCCCCCTAGAGATCCAGAAATTCTACTCCATATTATAGATCCTGGAGAAAGTCACATGCAGAGGCACCAAGACATATGACCAAGAATGTGCATAGTAGCATTGCTTGTGATAGCAATAGGAATGACTCAACTATCCATCAACAACTGAATGGATAAATAAAGTGTGGTATAAGTATACAATAGAATATTACTTAGAAAGTAAAAAAAGAAGTAATCAAATAAGCAATATATGATATAATATATTCTATATGTATTATAGATTATATAGATTATATAACATAAACTTTTATTTATATTAAATAATATCTAATATTTATATAGATATATGTACATATAATACATTTATAAATATATAAAATTAAATAGAAAATAGAAGAGCATCAAAGCTAAAAGTTTAGTCTTTGAAAAGACAAACCTCTTTAAAGACCAATCAAGGCAAAAAGAGAAGATACAAATAATATTGGAAATAAAAATAGAGGATATAACCATGGCTGCAGAAGAGACTTTAAAGATAGGAAGATATTTTTGAACAATTTTTTAAAAGAAATAGTTTGAGCAACTTTTCGTCAATGAATTTGAAAATAGAAAAATATGGCTTACTAAAACTGATTCAGGAAAAAACAGAAAACCTGAAGGATTTTTATAAGAAACAGAATCAGCTTAAATTATTCCTATAAAAGAAAACAACAGACCCAGACAATTTTAGCAGTGAGTTCTCTCAATAACCCAAGAAGCAAATAATTTCAGCCTTATACAAACTATTCCAGAGACTAAAAAGGAGAAACACACCCAACTCACCTTATGAGGCTAATTTTACTTCAACATCAAAAAACTTACTGAGACTACATGATAGGAAAATTACAAACTAAACTCATTCAAACATTGAAGCAAATATCCTAAACAAAACGTTAGGAAAAGGAATCTGGCAATACACGAAATGATAATACACCACATCTAAGTTGGGTTTAACTCAAGAACGCAAGAGGAGTGTATCAGTTACCTATTTTATTATTTCTCACGGTACTATGGGTTGGCTGGGCTGGTCTTGCCCCGGTTATTTTCATGGCTGCAGTCAGCTGAGAGTTCAGCTGGGGGTGGATGACCTTACTCACCTATCTGGGACCTCATTTGCGATGTCTGGAATGGCTGGGATTCTGGGCCTCTCTCTCCATGAAGGCTATCCTGAGCTTTTCCATGCTGAGAGAAGTGTTCTAAGAGGGAGAGAACAAAGGAACAAAATCCCTTGAGGGGTCAGAAATCACTGTGTTTCTTCTGCCACATTCTAATAAAACAAAACACAGGCCAAAGCAGATTCAAGGGGAAGGGGACTCTACCTCTTGAGGAGATGAATGGCAAAGTCACATGGCAAAAGAATACAAAGGATGGGAGGAATGTTGTAACCATCTCTGCAAACAATCTAAACATTGGTTTTAATATTAGAAAATCAATGGGCACCTGGGTGGCTCAGTTGGTTAAGCGACTGCCTTCGGCTCAGGTCATGATCCTGGAGTCCCGGAATCGAGACCCGCATCGGGCTCCCTGCTTGGCGGGGAGTCGGCTTCTCCCTCTGACCCTCTTCTCTCTCATGCTCCTATCTTTCATTCTCTCTCTCTCAAATAAATAAATAAAATCTTTAAAAAAAATTAGAAAATCAATTATAATATACCATGTTAAGAGCCAGAAAGCAACATATACGTATATAAAACCTTCTTTTCAATATGTGCAGAAAAGGCATTTAGTAAAATCCAATACCCATTGAAGATTTCAACAAAAACACTGCCATAAGAAAACAAGGAAGAGAATTTTCTTAACCTGATAACATGTCTCTACCCCAAAAAATCTACTCTGAATGTTACTGTAATCATAACATAACATAATAAAAAAAAGAAAGAAAGAAAGAAAATATTCCCTGTAAGACCAGGAAGAAAACAAGTGTGTCTTGTATCATTACCATTTCTAATTTACCTTACCGTTCTGGAGTCCTTAGCTCACACAATCATATAAAATAAATAAGCAAATAAGAATTGGAAAGGAAGAAATGAAACCTTCAATGAAACCTCCTTTTTTTTCTTTTTAAAGATTTTACTTATTTATTTGACAGCGAGAGAGACAGCAAGAGAGGGAACACAAGCAGGGGGAGTGGGAGAGGGAGAAGCAGGCTCTCCGCTGAGCAGGGAGCCCGATGCGGGGCTCGATCCCAGGACCCTGGGATCATGACCTGAGCTGAAGGCAGCCGCCTAATGACTGAGCCACCCAGGCGTCCCGGGTGCATCTCTTAAAAAAAAAAAAAAAAAAAAACGTAAGTGGAACAGTTAGCTTACAGTGGAAAATAGCAAAATTCTGCTCTTTTGATCCTCATTCCCAAATTTCCCCTCCTCTTTTTTTTTTAAATTTTTTTATTTGAGAGAGAGAGAGATGGAGAGAACAAGTGTGAGAGGCAGAGGGGGAAGCAGACTCCCTGTGGAGCAGGGAGTCCGATGCGGGACTCGATCCCAAGACCCTGGGATTATGACGTGAACCAAAGGCAGACGCTTAACCAACTGAGCCACGCAGCAGGTGCCCCCTCCAAATTGCCCCTCCTCTTAAGCAACTTCTCTGAATTTTTTTGGCTGTTTATCCTGGTTTTGCCTCCATGTATCTAAACTATGTGCTTACATCGCCATTTTTTTTTTCATTTTTTACTTTACCTATTATCTGTTGACTTGCTCTTATGGTAAATGGAGATTTACATCTCCCTCAAGTACAGGCATACCTTGTTTTATTGTGCTTCATGTTATGGCGCTTCACAGATACTGCGTTTTTTAGGAATTAAAGGTTTGCGGCAACCCTGTGTTGGGCAAGTCTACTGGCACCATTTTTTCCAACAGCATTTGCTCACTTCATGTCCCAGCGTTGTATTTTGGTAATTTTGCAATTTTTCAAACTTTTCCATTATTATTATATTTGTTATGGTGTTTGGTGTTTAGTGATTATGATTCACTGAAAGCTCAGGTGATGGTTAGCATTTTTTAGCAATAAAGTATTTTTTAAATAAGGTATTTTTTTTTTTTTAGATATAATGCTATTGCACACTTAACAAACTACAGTAGAGTATAAACATAGGTTAGGCACTGGGAAGCCAAAAATTCATTTGACTCACTTAATTGCAATATTTGCTTTATTGACATGGTCTGGAACTGAATATTTCTAAGATGTGTCTGTATATTCATTTAAATATTCTTCCTCATTCACATTTTCCCAAATCTGTTACATGGGCATTTTTGTTTAAATAAATATTTATTATTTATATTAGTATAGTTTCTACTATTCATAGCTGTGACAGTGTATACTATGATAACATTTCCTTTTTGAACAACTTTATGTTTTTTCCAGTATAAATAATTGCTTTGGTTTTTGTTATTTATTTGCTTAATTTTCCATGTTATAATCACTAATTCAATTCCAAACTATCCAATAGAGCTAAAAATAATTTCTGAATATATTAAAATACATTGGATACTCTATACGTTTAGTTTTCTCCCTTTAGTTTTCTCTCCAAGTATCTATCTTGGAGCCCTCTGTCTTCATTCTCTTAATTGGTACTGGTTGCTCACAAGGCCTGCTGCCCAGCTGTTATCCTACAACTTCCCATCACTGAAATCCAGGGAATTTTTTTTTCCCCTCACTTATGTGTTGAATCTTTGTTCCCTGGATCCAGTGTCTTTCCCTTTCTTGACTTCTTCCTTTTTTTTTTTAACATCATTTCATGTTTCTGAATACAGTGTCATGATTTTACTCACTTACCTGAGTGATAATTTGTCTATATATAGAATTTCAGATTGGATATAATTTGTCCTCAGAATTTTAAGCCACCACTCCATTTTTTCCCCCAGACTAATCTAGTATTCTTGTTTTGTTTGTCTTTGTTTTTGTTTTTGTTTTTGTTTTCTGAGTCCTGAATCGCTTTTCCTTCCCTTGGATTCTTGCTATGGCTTGTTTGTTTCTTTGTATATTTAGCATTGGTTGTCTTTGTCTTTCTTGTTTAAGTCTTTTTCAAATATCTAGTGATCTTTTGTTGTCCATTCAATATTGAACACACATATTCAGATTTTTTTAGGGCTATTCCAGGGAAGAAAGCTGAACCTTCTGATTGGTGGGTACATGGGGAGAGACCTATCAACATTCTGGCTTTCAAATTTCTTGGCACTAAGAGACTCAAGAGAGTGGGTGGAGAATTATCCTTTATTATATGGACTTTGTCTTAATCTCACTCTTTAGAGTATGATGCTTCTGCTTTGCCTGCCACTGTACTTGTCCCTGAATGGGGGCCTGTCTTTTCAATTTATCCATAGATTAAACCTCCAATCTTCTGCTTTGGGCATAGGAGAGAAATTAGTATGTTATATCAAAGAAAATAGTCAGATACTTCTGCATAGGAAAAGATACTGGGAAAAGGATATCTAACAGTTAAACACAGCAGATTGAACATATGGCACTTATTTCTGTTGCCTCCAGAAACTCTGCTAAAATGAGAATAGAATTTTTGAAATGAATAAACACAGTAAAGAGAGAACATGAACAGCGATGTAGCAGTCAGAGCTCTGGCAGAAAACAGAATGGCACACTCAAATGAGAACTGAATAGAATTTAATAAAACTATTTACAGAGGTGTGGGCAGGATTAAGAGAACCGACAAGGGATGGTGAAGTACAAGGGGACTAACAATATTTGGAAGCTATCACCATCTCTAGGCCCTAGGGGCAAGTGGGAAGAATGATGACTGGAACCTGGTAAGAGCTCTAGGCTTGGAAGAGAAGAACACTAACATAACATAATAAAATAAAAATTTTTTTAAAATAATATAAATAAATAAATAAATAAATAAATAAAAAAGAAGAAGAGAAGAACCCTATAGGAGCCACAAAGTTAGGTAGACGCATTGTGCCACCACCAAAACTATGGCATTCCAGGGAGAAAGTATGTGGGGAGAAGGGAGCAATGGGGATAAATACTCTTACATCTACAGTTCTATCTCCTCCCACTCTCCAGTTTTCTGCCAGTACCTCCAATTAGCTGAAACCAACTGGAAGCCAAAAGTCAAGGGAGCTTAAATCCATAGAAGTATCTTCTCTGCATGCAGAGCAGGGCAAAAAAAATAGATGGAGAATGGATTTGGAAGAGCAAAATGGATAAATAACACAAGCACAGACAAGAGATGTCAACAAATTTTTAGAAGATAAAAATTGGATAAAGGAGTTGCTAGAATTGTGAAAGCTTGGTACCGCAGGGGTATGCTAATGAGAAGAAAGCTGAAAGCACCAGAGTAGTTTGTAAATGCCCAGAATCTGGAGGCACCAGTTATCTCTAAAGGCAGAAATTAATGCAAAGCTGAAAAGAGAAGGACTGGTTGAAAAACTTTAAATGGCTTGCTCATATCCATAAAATTCCATTCTGCAGAGACAAGTGCGCCCTCTTTCCCACTCTAGCAGAAGACAGGGCGTCAGGAAACTTGCAGCATCTAGACACAGTAATACCAGACACAGCTGAAGGCAAGAATAATTATTTGTACGGGATTCAGAGGGAGGTATCACAATTCTGTTGGAGAGTTTAAGGTTGAACTAGTAATTATTACATAGAAAATTACTAGAACAGCCCACAGGCAATTATTAATTCCAGTATAGCTAGAAAGTTATGTAATCAGTAGTATAACAATAGAAGCATATTATAAATATTGATTTAAACAAAAACAACGTGAAACAAATATATTGGGAGGATGAAGGGAAGGAAGGGGATGTTAAGTATGCTAAATCCTGTTATTCCATAATATGAACTCAAAAGATAGCACATAAAGAGCAGTATAAGAATATTTTTGGAAATACAGAACTAAAAATAAGAGAAACAGCTAAAAGAATTCAAAGTTTTGTTTCTAGGGAACACATTTCAGAGATGGGAATGGTGGTTCAGGGTGCTACTTACTAATGTCATTATAAACCTTATCATCGTATTAGACTTTTTCTAATTATGTAAATATTTCACTTTCATAAAAGCTAAAGTAGCTTTTAAACAAAGGAAAAAAAGATATATGTGTTGCCATTAAAATAGTAAGGTTCATTCAAGGCCTGGAGAAGAAAAAACAAAGCAGAGGAAATGCCTAAGGGAGGGCCATGTGGTGGAAGACATACTGGGTCTTATCAAACCCCTCAGAATTCAGATTCATTAAGTACTAATAGAAGTTGCTATTAACTTGTAAAGACAACAGAAATACCTTTTAGATATATAAGAGCCTATCCTAAAACACTCTTCAGAAAAGAACTATAACCAAATGAGAGATTAACCAATTGTAAATGTAAGGTAATGATGGAGTAGTTCCTATCAAATCAACTTTCTAGTGGATAATAAGTATAAATTCTGAGAAAAATTGTAAAAAACAACAACTTGAAAGCACTGGGGAAAAACCAAACTCAGGCCAAAAGTAGGTAGTAGGAGTATTTACATTTGAAAAACAGGAATGGTTCTGAATAAGTTCCCGTTGTCACACTTTAGTTTGAGGGAAGGTGCCAGTTGGCCCCAGGTGGGGTAGGATAGTAAAACTTGAATAAGGAACAGGAGAGTGATAGGGCACCTGGGAGGTTAAGCCTCCAGCTCAGGTGATCTCAGGGTCATGATCTCAGAGTCAAGATCTCAGGGTCATGAGATTGGGCCCCATTCCAGTGGGGAGTTTGCTGGAGATTCCCTCTGCCCCCCCACCCTTGCTCTCTCTCCCTCTCTCTCTCAAATAATAAATAAATAAATCTTAAAAAAAAAAAAAAAGAAAAGTGAGAGGTGACAATAGCCCTTGAAAAGAAAACGGAAAATCACAAATAGGAGAGAGCCAGTGAGAGGGAGGTAGGGTTCTGTGTATAAACTCTGCCCCTATCTCTGTCTGACCTTGACCTACACCTGTGCAGGGCAGACTCTATGCAGCCCAGCTAATGCTAAAAGAGCTGAACTGAGATTTCAGCTGCTGCCCACAACAGAAGAAACAGTTTGAAGTTTGAGTCTAGCCAAGTTAACTGCCTAGTTAAGCCACAAGCAAAGCAAAACAAAACAAAACAGGGGCACCTGGCTGGCTCAGTTGGTACAGCAAGTGACTCCTGATCTTGGGATCATGAGTTTGAGCCCCACATTGGGTACAGTTTACTTAAAAAAAAAAAAAAAAACTTTTTGGAGAAATATAACAGAATCCAGAGTCTCTACAACATATTGTTTACAATATCCAGGCTACAGTCCAAAATTACTAGGGAAAAACAAGGGGGAAATATGGGAAAGGATTCTGGGAATATGGCAGAATAGAAAGTACTAGTAATTTATCTCCCTGCCTAGACAACAGTTGATGGCAGAATCTGTCTGATATAACAATTTTGGAACTCTGGAGTCTATTGAAGCCTTGCAACTTCCAGAGGAAGGCTTGGATGGTAAATTGTGGTTAATTTCAGTCAATTTCAGTTCTTAGCACAGGAGCAACTACCCATTCCCAACTCTCAGCCCCACAGTAGGCAGCCATGCATGCCTCCTAAAGCAGGTACACACAGCTTGTAGGAGCCAGCATAGGCAGAAATTACCCTCCAAATATCAGGGATCTGTGTTTTGATCATGGATTGCTGCTTTTAATCACAGAGGTACAAAGAGGTGGGTGGTCATTGTTGCACCTACCCCCATTGTCACAAACTCCTACCTCTCTAGGTTAGGGGATTTAAAGGGCTTTTTCCCTTTATTTTTTCTCTTTTTCCCCTTTTAGGGGCCACACATTAAAGAGTAGGACATTCAAAAACAATTGCATAAATGGGGAAATTAGAAAGAGGCCATACATGCCCAGGGAAAAGTGTAGCCACAGAAAAGACCAGAGAAGATCTTAAGTTTATACCTCACATAGATCCCTAACACAGAGCCAGGATACAATAAATTTTTTTAATGCAATAAACAAACAACAACAACAACAAAACCCCACAGCAAACCCCTGGGAAAGGAGAGAAATCTGATTTCAAGTGTTACCACATTATTAAATTAAAATGTCTGGTTTTCGGTGTGCCTGGGTAGCTCAGTCGGTTAAGTGTCTGGCTCTTAGTTTCTGCTCAGGTCATGATCTCATGGGTCATGGGATCAAGCCCTGAGTCAGGCTCCCCACTCAGCAGGGAGTCTACTTCAAGATTCTCTCCCTATGCCCCTCCCTCATGCATATGTGCTCCCTCTCTCTCAAATAAATAAATTAATCTTTAAAAATGTCCACTTTCAAGAAAAAAATCACAAGGCATACAACGAAATAGGAAAATGTGGCCCATTCAAGGGAAAAATTTAAATCACAGGGACTGTTCCTGAAAAAATTTGATGGCAAATCTACTAGAAAAAGACCTTAAAACAGCTGTCTTAAAGATGCTCAAAGATCCAGAAAGTCAAGAAAATGGTGTATGAATAAAACAGAAATGTCAGTAAAGAAAGAGAAAAACCTAAGAAGAAAACTAAAAGACATTCTGGAACTGAAAAGTACAATAACTATTGAAAAATCGCTGGAGAGATTAAAAGACAGATTTGAGCAAGCAAAAGAGAGAAGAATCAGCAAACACGAAGATGACAATGGGAGGTATTGATTCTAAGGAACAGAAAGAAAAAAGACTGGAAAAGATTAACCAAAACTAAGAGAGTTGTGGGATGCCACTAAACAGACCAACAAATGCATTGTGGGAGTCCCAGAAGGAGAAGAAAAGGACAGAGAGAATATTTGGACAAATAGTGGCTGAAAACTTCCCAAATTTGATGAAATACATGAATGTAAACATCCAGGAAGCACAGTGAACTCTAAGTAAGACTAACTGAAATACAGCCACACCAAAAGATGTTATAATCCAGTTTTCAAAAGACAAAAAGAGACTCTTGAAAGCAGCAAGAGAGAAGCAATTCACTGCATACAAGGAGAAAGATTATCAGCAGATTTCTCCTCAGAAATTTTGGAGGCCAATATATCCAAAGTGCTAAAAGAAAAGAACTGTCAACCAAGCATTCTATATCCAGCAAAACTGTCCTTCAAAAGTGGAGAAATTGATACATCACTGATAAACAAAAACTGAGAGAATTTGCAACCACTAGACCTGCCCTTCAAGAAATGCTCAAGGGAATCCTACAGGGTGAAATGAAAGGATACTAGACAGTAACTTGAAGCCATATGAAGAAATAGAAACCTCCTTCAATAAAGATAAATACATAGGCAGTTATAAAAATTACAAAACTACAGTAATCAAAACAATGTGGTGCTGGCATAAAGACAAACATACAGACCAATGAAATTAAATTGAGAGCCCAGAAATAAACTTTAAATAAATGGTCAAATTAATTTTTAAAAATATTTTATTTATTTATTTGAGAGAGAGAGAGCACAAGCAGGGGAAGGGGGAAAGCGAGAAGGACAAGCAGATTCCCCACTGAGCGTGGAGCCTGACACAGGGCCCCATCCCAGGACCCTGAGATCATGACCTGGACTGAAGTCAGACACTTAACCGACTGAGCCACCCAGGCACCCCATATGGTCAAATGATTTTTGACAAAGGTACCCAGACAATTCAATGGAGAAAAAGATGGTCTTTTCTACAAATGGTGCTGTGAAAACTTGATACTCACATGCAAAAATGAAGTTGGACCCTTACCTAACACTATATATAAAAATTAACTCAAAATTAGTGAAAGACCTAAATGTAAGACTTGAAACTACAAAATTCTTAGAAGGAAACACAGGGCAAAAGCTTCACAGTGTGGGATTTGGTAATGATTCCTTGGATATGACACCAAAGTCACAAACAACAAAATAAAAAGTAGACAAGTTGGACTTCATGCAACTTTAAAAATTCTCTGCATCAAAAGACAATATCAACCGAATTAAAAGGCAACCCATAGATGAGGGAAAATATTTGCAAAACTATATCTGATAAGGGATTAACATCCAGAATATATAGAGAACTCATACAACTCAACAACAACAGCAACAACAACAAATAACCCAATTCAAAAATGGACAAAGGACTTTAAATAAACATTTGTCTAGAGAAGATATACAAATGGCCAATAAGCACACAAAAAGATGTTTCACATCACTACTATTAGGATAATGCAAATCAAAACTACACTGAGATACAACTTCACATCCATTATATTGGCAACTATCAGAAAGAAAATAACAAGGGTTGGCAAGGATCTGGAGATGCTAGAACCCCTGTCCATTGCTGATAGGAATGCAAAATGGCACTATTGTGGAAAACAGTTTGGTGGTCTTCAAAAAGTTCAACATCGATTTACCATACAACCCTGCAATTCCACTCTTAGGTACACACTCAGAAGAACTAAAAACAGGGACAGATAGTTGTATGCCAGTATCCACTGCAGCATGATTCACTATAGCCAACAGGCGGAAACAACCAAAATATCTATCAATAGATAAAAGGATAAACAAATTGTGGGAAATGCACACAAGGTAATATTTTTTAACCAGAAACAGAATGGGGGTGCCTGGGTGGCTCAGTCAGTTGGGCATCTGCCTTCGGCTCGGGTCGTGGTCCCGGGGTCCTGGGATGGAGCCCCGCATCGGGCTCCCCGCTCTGCCGGAGGCCTACTTCTCCCTCTCCCAATCCCCCTGCTTGTGTTCCCTCTCTCTCTGTCTCTCTCTCTGTCAAATAAATAAAATCTTAAAAAAAATAAATAAATAATAAAAAATAAATCACTAAAATTATTAAAAAAAAAAGAAACAGAATGAAGTTCTGATGCATGCTGCAATGTGGAAGAACTTTGAAAACATACGAAGTGAAATGAACCAGACACAAGAGGGAAAATGCTGAATGATTCCACCTATAGGAAGTATCTAGAACAAGCAGGTTCATAGAGACAGAGAGTAGGTTAGAAATTACCAGGGGCTGGGAGAATGGGAAGGAAAAGGTGTGATTGATTGTTTAATGGGTATGAGTTTTTGTTGGAGGCAATAAAAAGTTTTGAAAATAGATAGTGGTGGTGATTACATAACAGTTGAATATAATTAATGCCACTGAATTTTATACTTACAAATGATTAAAGTGGCAAATTTTATGTTATGTATATTTTACCACAATAAAGGTTAAAGCTATGGGAAATAGAGGGAAAAAGGTGAAATTATGGCCTCTATGCCACTATTTATTATCCCAAGTCTACTTCCTTTCTCCAGATTAACATTAAATATTTGCTTAGAACTCTAGTTTATAAGATTTATAAGGGACTTGGTTGTAAAATATTCTAGCAATACCGTATTTATTTAAGAAACTGACATACAAGGCAGTGTTTCTTAAGCATCTAAAAAAAAAAAATCCTCAGTAGTCTGAGGATCACCTGCATCAGCGTTACCCTAGGATGCTTGATAAAATGCAGATTCCTGGCTCCAACCAAGATCCACCAAACCAGAAAATCTGGGAGTGAAGCCTATGAATGTGCATTTTAAACATGTGTCCAAAGAGAAATTATGCTTAGATCATAAGCAATTATATTTGTGCCCAGTTGGTTAGGCTTTCTAAATTTGGTGCAAAGGGTCTGTTTCTGATGGCTTCCTGGGACTTTGGAAAGGTGGGGACACTTGAGAGATTTTGGCTAAATTAACCCAACTAACCCAGTAGCTGAAGGAGTAAATAAGACCCCTCTATTTAGATGGAACAGAATAAAATTTTTAAAAAGGGAGAGGGAGGGGCACCTGGGGGGCTCAGTCGGTTAAGCATCTGACTCTTGATCTCAGCTCAGGTCTTGATCCCAGGGTCAGGAGCTCAAGCCCTATGTTGGGCTCCATGCTGGGCCTGAAGCCTATATAAAAAAATAAATAAACTTTTAAAAAGGAAGAAGGAACACATTTTCTATATAATTGAAGATTTGGATTCAAAGGATTAAATAAAGGAAGGGCATATACTGTGCTTTGTTTTTGGGGTGAAAAGCTGGCATGCTACATTTTTTATAGTGTGCTCACTGTGAATGTAACACTGTATGATGAGTTTGATTACAGTATCACGCATCATAACTGTAAATGAGACAGTAAACGGAGAAGGTGCCTTCTCAAGGAGTGTACAGCACTGATTTTCAACCTTAATGAGCCTAAGAATTGCACCACCACCATCCCCTCCCTATTCCACCCCTGAAATTCTTTTTCTTTCTTCCTTTCTTTCTTCCCTTCTTCCTTCCATTTTTCCTTCCCTCCTTCCTTCTTTCCTTCCCTCCTTCCTTCCTTTCCTTCTTTTCTTTCTTTCTTTCTTTCTTTCATTAGTTTCAGGGGTAGAATTTAGTGATTCATCAGTTGTATATAACACCCAGTGTTCATTACATCAAGTGCCTTCCTTAATGCCCATCACCCAGTTACCCCTTCCCCCCACCCTCATCTCCTCCAGCAACCCTCAGTCTGTTTCCTAGAGTTCAGGGTCTCTATGGTTTGCCTCCCTCTCTATTTTCATCTTATTTATTTTTCCTTCCCTTCCCCTATGTTCATCTGTTTTGTTTCTTAAATTCCACATATGAATGAAATCATATGGTATTTGTTTTTCTCTGACTGACTTATTTCACTCACCTCTAATTCCATCCATGTCCCTGAAATTCTAATTCAGAGGTTTGGGGCGGGACCCAGAAATCTTCATTTTAAAGAAATACTCTAGGATATTTCCATGCACCTGGTCCACAGAGCACACTTGGAAGAACACTTGGGCTGCATTTGATAGAACGTCATGGCATAACTCTGGCTCCCTGGGTAGAACATCAATGGACTATTTGTAAAAGGGCTAAACTACCTGAGTCCCAAGCGGAGAACTAGCAAGGATTAAAGAATCAGCTGCATGAAAGTACAAACATGACATTTCTGATACTCTGCTAAGCTCCCTGGAGAGGGAAAGCAACACCCTAAATTTCCTGACTTTAACAGTAAAACAACAGCAACAACAACCCCCCAACACACACGTTATTTGCCAGTCAGTGCTGGATGCACATTCTAACCGCTAGAGGGAGCCCAAGGATTTCCATACACAAACCCCGTTCACTAGCAGGGAGAAATTTAACACTGGTCAAGGACTTGGGGACTTGGGGACTTTACAGCTAAGGGTACAGCAAAGTCTGGTAGGAGCTAAAGGCTAAAAGCATTCCATTACACATGCAATGTCTTTTCCTTCTGGCTCCTATTTAAATCTTTGCATTTAAAAAAAAAAACAAAAAACGTGGCTCTCTGAGGTAGCCTGGGCTGGATACCTGGGTTGTTAAAGAAAAAAGTACTCCAAAAATATTGTATTGTAAAAGAAAAGGGGGGGGGACGCCTGGGTGGTTCAGTCAATTGAGCATCCGACTCTTGATTTCAGCTCAGGTCATGATCTCAGGGTCATGGGATGGAGAGCCCCACAGCCGGCTCTGCTTCAGGATTCTCTCTCCCTCTGCCCCTCCCCCTCCAAAGAGTAAATAGATCTTTTAAACATATACTGTATTGTACACTTAAAATTGCTAAGAGAAAGTTCTCAGCACACCAAAAAATAAATAAGGAAGTACCATGTGAGATGATATTCATTTCACAATATATATGTCTATAAAAATCATCACATTGTACACCTTAAATCTACACAAAGTTATGTCATTTATATTTCAATAAGTGTGGGGGAAAAAGAAAAAATATTCTGACACTTATTAAAACGGTAAGAAAGACTTTATTCAAGACTGCTGGAATAGGAGAGAGATCAGGCTGAATTCCGAATACAATAAGGACAAGTATGGATCGATGGCCAAGGAACAGAGTGAAGGGGTCAGTGGATGGAAAATTACTGGAGGAGACAGCAAGGGTAGGGGGTTTGTTGCTAAACTGACTTAGCAGGATTCTACAGCAGGCCAAGACCTTAGAGTCAAAGGTAGGGAATGAAGAACTTGATCAGATATGGAGCGTGATCAGATATCACAGGTGGGGGATTCTCTCTCAACTGACTTGGCAGGATTCTTGCTAAAACTGGGCTATGCAGGCCAGGCAAGGGGGCTTGAAGGGGAGGCCAAGGTCGAGGTCCAGTGAAGAAGAGGGCTCAGAGGAACCCGACTTAAGCTTTGTCAAGGAGACAATCTTTGTCAGGGCTTATGGAGAAAGGGTTCTCTTTCTCTTGGTTTCCTTTTCCATTCTTTTCCTTGCTTTTCCCAGGAAAGATCAAAGTGTTGCCCCAAGGGCAAAGGACCTGTAAGGACTGCTTTTTACCTAGACTTGGATCTTCAAGTCCTGCCTGGTTTAGCAGAAGCTTAGAATAACAACTGAACCAAATTCCCAGCCTGCAAAAGAGTAAATAATATCCTTAAAAATGTCCATTCATGTATTTTTCTCAGAGATCTAGTGGGTGTCCATCTGGGTGGCTGGTGGAGATTTGGGGATATAAAATCCCAAATCTCTCTTTCATCCACACAACCAACCTTGATGATATATAATTGAATGTACAGTAAGTACACACACCCACACACATGCACACCCATTCTGATTTAGAAAAATATATATCTAAATATCAAAGCCCCTTTATCTTTCTAGACCTAGAAAACAGATTGAATAATATTCCCAAATTTAATCTAAGACTCCCTAGATGTATCATAAAAAAAAACTAAAATCGAATGAACTATGGAGTAATCCAATCATTAAGACTGTCTTGTGAGTGCTTTTCCACTCAGTGTAGAAATAGAGAAGGCCTAGGATGTGCCGAGCATTATACTTGTTACCTCATCACTTGAAATAAATTTACAAAGGAGGCTGTATGTCCCCTTTAAAGATAAGGAAAAAGACTCAGAAAGACTACATAACTTGTCCAAGGTAAAACTGCTGGAAAAGCAGAACCAGAAATTTAATTGAGGTCTGGGTTTAGAATCTGATTTAAAAATTATTTCTATCACTTTAAGTAAAATATTCTAAACTAAATGGGATCACGCCACATGCTTTGTAATCTATTTTTCCCAAATAATATGTCATGAATGTTCTCCTACTTCATAGCCTTCAAATTCACTGTTTTGTTTTGTTTTTTTTCCACAAAACTTTCATACTTCTGGAAAAGAGATGGCAGCTTGAGAAAATATGGTTGATTCCTTTCCCTCCCGATTCCATACACCCCCACCCCTTGCAAAATGACCAAAGAAATATAAAGTAAGGAAAATTCTGTATCAGCACTGACGATACAGAAGGGAAGCATACAAATATCAGACACCCTGAGGAATTTTACTACATTTAGGGCAGATGGTATTAAAGAATACCTAGGCAGGACTGTCAAATTTAGCAAATAAAAATACAAGATATACAGTTAAATTTGAATTTCAGAGAAATAATAAATAACTTTTATACTATTGGTGCATGCAATATTGTCTAACATTTGAATTTAACTGGGCATCCTGTATTTTGTCTGGCAATCATACCTCACAACCTATTCAGAGCTTCCCTGAAGGAACTTCAAGACCAGGAAGGAAGGAAGGAAGGAAGGAAGGAAGGAAGGAAGGAAGGAAGGAAAGGTGGGTGGGAGGAAAGGAGGAAGGAAGGAAGGAAAGTAGGGAGGGAAATGCTAGAGCTCAGGTATGGAGCATGGTGGGTTTGACCAGAAATGCAACATCTGGGGTACCAGTTAATTGCTAAGGATCCTATGGGTTATAAGTAGCCCTAAGCTCCAGGGATGTCAAGTGATGTTAAGTGCAGAAAGCTTAAGGGTGTAAAATGGGACCCTCTGAAACACTGTAGTAGATGAATAAATTAATGGGAGTTTTTCTAGAGGACAATTTGGCTATACATCAAAAGCTTTAAAACATGCATATACTGTAACCTAGCAATATCTCCACTAGAAATTCATTCTAAAGAAATGATAATTGTATTCTTTAAAGTGTTGGTTATAATAACAAAGAAATGGATGCATGTTAAATCATGAACAACAGGAGAATGTTTAAGTCATGGTACATCCATATGCTAAGGAATACTACGCAGTCATTAAAAATGATGCCATAGGTTACATATTGATATGAAACGAATTTTCACTGTATAGTTTGAGTAAAAAAAAAGGCAAACTACAAAACTGCTTAATGGTAAGATTCCATTCTGTAAAATATATATATATATAAGCATTTTATGCATAAAAAAAGTTTCAAGGGATATATACCAAAAAGTTAACAATGGTTTTCTCTAAAAAATTGCAATGTGGGTAGCTACTTTTTATATTTATGGTTTGTTTTTTAAATGTATATTACCTAGGTAACTTTTTAAAAGTATTGTTTAAATCTCTCATTGGTGAACATATGCTTTTAAGTAACTATAAAATGAGATTACAGTTATAAAATGGGCTTTACTATTAAGGAATGTCTAGTCAAGATAAATGAGCACTGAGTTTCTACTGGGTCCCGGGCCCTATGCTTCAAGTTGGAGCTAGAGATGAATTGGACACACTCTCGGCCCTCCAAGAGTCTAAAGGCCACATTTTTTGCTGAAGTTCCTTGGCTCTTGGTCTTGCTGGCTTTGAAACCCCATTTGTCAGCCCATTTGTGATCATTTCTCATGATTCAAATTCACTGATGGATAAACTAGGACGATGTATTAATTTGTGCTGAGAATTATCACAGTCACATAGGCCAGAAGAGCACTCCCAGTGTAACCAGAACATTTCTTCCCTATGGGGTGACACAGGGAACCAGATTGTGATTAGAATGTTGCTTGCTAAGCCTGGAATCATACTAGGGGCAGGTAGTAACTTGAAAATTTAATGGACCTGACTAAACTAGGCAGGAAGTACACTTCTCAATAACCATGGCCTTGCCAATAGAACTAATAGTACAAGTCTGAGATTTCCTCTTCCCAGGACACTGGAGTTGGATGGACACTGCCAAAATTTATCTGAGATTCTCCTTTTATAAAAATCTCCCCAGACTAACAAACCTCCATTTCCTTCAGATTGTACCCTTAACATCTACAATCACAATTTGCTCAGATCTGGAGCCATTCCATTTCCTTCAAGTAATTTTTAACTATTTTTTCCTTTTGCAATGTTGTATTCAATTTCTTTTCTTTTTTAAAATTATTTAATAATTTAATATACTAAGAATACAATAATGTTTCCTCCTTTCTCTTTTCCTATTCCTCTGTCATAATCTGCTACAAGGATCAGTAAGAAATATCTTCAGGCTAACTCGAAAGTTTTAATTTCAACATGGCTATGAACTTTTAGTTTAGGTTTTTGTTTTGTTTTGTTTTGTTTTGTTTTGTTTGGAGGCACTTGCTTTAAATCATGTTAAGTTTATTTTTCTTTAAATTTACTTTTTAACTTAAGTTCAATTAATTAACATAACACGTGACATTCACACATGCACGCACACACACAATTATTTAGAAATACTTCAATATTTGAGAGTTCAAAAAAAAAAAGGCAATGAAGGGGCGCCTGGGTGGCTCAGTCAGTTGGATGCCTGCCTTCGGCTCAGGTCATGATCCCAGGGTCCTGGGATCAAGCCCTGCATTGGGCTCCCTGCTTGGTGGGGAGCCTTCTCCCTCTCCCTCTGCCACCAGCCCCCTGCTTGTGCTTGCTCTCTCCCTCCCTCTCTCTCTCTGTCAAATAAATAAATACAATCTTTAAAAAAAAGGCAATGAAATAATTGCCATGCAAAATTACAAGATGAACAAATCATAGAACTTAGTGGACTTGCTGATTTTAAGGTTTAGTGTATTTTGGTGTTTTGTTTTATTTAGTTTTTTAAACTTTTTATTTTATTTTATTTTATTTATTTATTTGTCAGAGAGAAAGAGAGAGAGCACAAGCAGGGAGAGCGGCAGGCAGAGGGAAAAGCAGGTTCCCCGCTGAGCAAGGAGCCGATGAAGAACTCAATCCTGGGATCATGACCTGAGCCGAAGGCAGACGCTTAACCAACTGAGCCACCCAGGCGTCCCTTTTGTTATGTTTTACTTTCACACCTGCGTGCTTTAATTTTAGGACCTGTAAACTCTTAATCCAATCTTGCTGACATTAATTCTAGTATAAATGTTTTTACAACTCTTTAACATGAGAACCACCTGATTTTCACATTCATCAGGCTACTACATTTATGTATTGCAAATTTCAACATGTCTCAGCCACAGGATACATTCCTGATTCCTTCTAAGAAGCCATGAAAAGTTTTTCACATCTCACTTTCATCACACACCGAAAAGCTCTTAAAGTTAATTATACTTAGAGTTTTGTGCCAAACACCCAATACCTAACCATTAATTATTATTTCCTAAGTATTGAGAGTGAAGTGTAAGCTTCTAGTACGTGTCAAAACCTGCTCCCTGCACTGAGGCTTGACATATAAATTACAAAACAAGTCAATTCAGATCATGTGCTACATCAAATTAAAAGCAAGGCTAAACTCGAAGGACACAAAGTTCAGGGACATTTTTGTAAATCTCTAAGAAGTTACCATAATCCTAACTAAAATTTTTTGGTCAGAGGGTAGAATTTTATGTTTAACTTCTAACAATGCCACTGCCACTGTTTTGGGAAGGAACACTGAACTTAAGAAGAGAATGGTAGTTGTAATACAATTTCAGGAACTCTCTTGTCCCAAATGATAAAATCAAACAGCAACATAAAACTCTGATATCACCCAGATTATCCTTAAGCAGCCGAATGACTAAAATATATCATGCCATCATAATAAAAGTCTCAAAGACTCTTAGCATACTGCAAAGACATTTTAATATTTATTTTTTCTTTCCTTTAAAAAATCGCCGTCAGTACCAATATGTCTGCCTGACAAAAATATTACAGGAGAAATCTTTTGTGGTATCTGTCCAATTCATATTGTTCCTCCTTTCCCCTTGTCCTCCAGACATTAAAATTCCAAAATCACAAGACTAGATTGAGTCATATGTGTTTATTCAGCTTGATTCCACCGCCCTGACTGCAGTTGATTGGACCAGAAGTGGGCACCTGCCCCAACTTGGACGGCTCAGAGTCTCATCCCAAGAAACTTGGAATTGGAACTGAAGGATTCAACCTCTTTTATGTGGCTAGACCTATGACATTTACACCTCAAAGAACTAGAAAAAGAAGAATACATAAAGCCTGAAGTTAGTAGAAGGTGGGAAATAACAAAGAACAGAGCAGAAATAAATGAAATAGAGACTAAAAAAGCAATAGAAAAGGTAAATGAAACTAAGAGCTGGTTCTTTGAAAAGATAAACAAAATGGAAAAATCTTTAGCTAGACTCACCAAGAAAAGAAGGCTCAAATAAATAAATTCAGAAATGAAATAAATAAAATCATAAATGAAAGAAGAGACATTACAACTGATAGCACAGAAATATAAAGGATCATGAGACTACTTTCAACAATAATATGCCAACAAATTTGGCAACGTAGAAGAAATGGATAAATCCTAGAAAGTTACAACCTACCAAGACTGAATTATGAAGGAATAGAAAATCTGAACAGACCGATTATTAGGAAGGAGATTGGATCAGTAGACAAAAAACTCCCAACAAACTGGAGTCCAGGATCAGATGGCTTCACTGGTGACTTCTACCATACATTTAAAGAAGAATTAATGCCAATCCTTCTCAAACTCTTCCAAAAAATATGAGAGGAGGGAACACTTCCAAATTCATTTTACAAGGCCGGCATTACCTTAATACCAAAACATCACAAGGACACTACAGGAAAAGATAATTACAGGCCAATATATTGAATATAGATACAAAAATCCTGAACAAAATACTAGCAAACCAAATTCAATAATACATTAAAAGGATCACATACCATGATCAATTGGGATTTACTCCAGGGATGCAAGGATGGCTCATCATCCACAAATCAATCAATATGATACACCACATTAACAAAATGAAAGATAAAAATCATATGATCATCTCAATAGATGCAGAAAAAGCATTTGACAAAATTCAACATCCATGTATGATAAAAACTCTCAACAAGGTGGGCATAGAGGGAATGTACCTCAACATAATAAAGGCTACATATGACAAAGCCACAGCAACATTGTCTCAGGAACAAGACAAGGATGCTTATTCTCACCACTTTTATTCAACATAATATTGGAAGTCCTGGCCAGAGCAATTAGAAATGAAAGGCAACCAAACTGGAAAGGAAGAAGTAAACCTGTCACTATTAGCTGGAGGAGCATGCAACTCTTGATCTCAGGGTCATGAGTTCAAGCCCCACATTGGGTATAGAGATTACTAAAAAAAATAAATAAACTTAAAAAAATAAAAAAATAAAACTGCTACTATTTGCAGATGACATGATATTATATATACGAAATCACAGAGATTCCACTAAAAAAAAAAACCTTTTAGAATAAATGAATTCGGTAAGGTTTCAGGATACAAAATCAATATACAAAAATCTGCTGTGTTATATATACTAATAATGAGCTATCAGAAAGAGAAATTAAGAAAAAGATCCCATTTACAATTGCATCAAAAATGAATAAAATACCTAGGAATAAACTCTACCAAGGAGGTGAAAAACCTGTACACTGAAAAGTATGACACTGAAGGAAGAAATTGAAGAAGACACAAATAAATGGAAAGATATTCCATCCTCATGGATTGAAAAAATTAATATTATTAAAATGTCCATACTACCCAAACCTATCTACAATTTCAATGCCATCCTTATCAAAATTCCCATGGCATTTTCCACAGAAATAAAACAAATAATCCTCAAATTTGTATGGAACCCCAAAACATAAAAACCCCAAATAGCCAAACCAATCTTGAGAAAGAACAAAACTGCAGGCATCACACTGCCTGATTTCAAACTATACTACAAAGCTATAGTAATCAAAACAATATGGTACTGGCATAAAAATAGGCATAGATCAATGGAATATAACAGAAAGACCTGAAATAAACCCACACATATATGGTCAATTAATTTAATGACAAAGAATATATAATGGGGAAAGGACAATCTCTTCAATCAATAGTGCTGGGAAAACTGGACAGCCACATGCAAAAGAGTAAAACTGGACCACTCTTTTACACCATAAACAAAAAATTAACTTAAAATGGGGGCACCTGGGTGGCTCAGTTGGTTAAGCATCTGCCTCTGGCTCAGGTCACGATCCCAGAGTCCTGGGATCAAGCCCCGCATCAGGCTCCCTGCTCAGTGGGTAGTCTGCTTCTCCCTCCCCCTCTGCCCCTCTCCTTGCTTGTGTACTCTCTCTCTCACACACATAAATAAATAAAATCTTTAAATAAAAAAAAATTAAAATGGATTAAAGACTCGAATGTAAGGCCTAAACTCCAAGAAGAAAACATAGGCAATAAGCTTGACATTGCTCTTGGTGATGATTTTTTGGATTTGACACCGAAAGCAAAGGGAACAAAAGCAAAAATAAACAAGCTTCAAAATAAAAAGCTTCTACACAGCAAAGGAAACCAACAACAAGCTGAAAACCCAACCTGCTGAATGAGGAAAATTCACAAATTATGTGTCTAATTAGGAGTTAATATCCAAAATATATGAAGAATTCATTTAACTCAATGCCAAAAAAGTCCAATTAAAACATGAGCAGAGGATCTGAATGGACATTTTTCCAAAGAAGACATACAGCCAGCCAACAGGTATATGAAAAGATCATCAGGGAAATGCAAACAAAGGAGATATTACCTCCATCTGTTAGAATGGGAATTATTAGAAAAGACAAGAAATGACCAGTACTGGTGAGGATGTAGAGAAAAGGGAATCTTCCCACATTGTCAGTGGAATGCAAACCAGTGTAGCCACTGTGGAAAACAGAATGGAGTTTCCTCAAAAAATTAAAAAGAGAACTGCCATATGATCCAGCAATTCTACTTCTGGATATTTATCCATAAAAAATGAAAATATTAACTCAAAAAGATATATCATCCCCCATGTTCATTGCAGCATAATTTATGATTGCCAAGACAAAGAAACAACCAAAGCGTCCATCAATGGATGAATGGATAAAAAAAAAATGTGATATACATACAATGGAATATTATTTAGCTATAAAAAGAATGAAATCTTGCCACTTGTGACAACATGGGTGGACCTTGAGGTCATTATGCTAAGTGAAATAAGTCAGACAGAGAAAAATAAATACCATATGATCTCAGTCATATATGGAATCTAAAAAACAAAAAACAAGTTCATAGATACAGAGAACAGATTATTTATGGTTGCCAGAAGTGTTGGGTGGGGGAGGAATGGGTGAAATGGGTGAAGGGGGTACAAACTACCAGTTATAAGATAAATACGTCATAGGACTGTAATGGACAGCATGATGACTGTGGTTAATAATACTCTATTACATATTTGAAAGTTGTTAAGAGAGAAATGTTTGTTCTTATCACAAGAAAAAGAATTTGTGATTATGAATGGTGACAGATGTTAACTAGACTTATTGTGGTAATCATTTGGTAATACATACAAATGTCAAATAATTACATTGTATAACTGAAACTAATATTATATACCCTCTATATCTCAGTTTTTAAAAAGAATTGGTAAAATCGGAATACCATAATATGTAAACGAACACAGAATGTGAAGAATTTGCAGAAGAAAAATTAATTTTATTACTAAAAAGTAATTTTATTGCTTTTATTAACAAAAGTACTAAAGTGTTGATCATCTTATCTTGTAACGATCTAAGAAAAACAATTTAAATTGAAAAATTATTTTGCCTAGTAATTAAAATTTTTAAATGTAGATGTAATATTTTGAGGAGGGTGTAGTAGAATTGGTATACTCCTATGCTGCTATGACACAGTAAATTAATATATTTTTATAGAAACTATCAATAATTATTTTTATGCAGTAATTACAGTTCTGAGAAGTAATTATAAGGACGAATGCCAAAAGAAAAAAAATGGTATCTATGGAAACATTTATTGTGAAATGTTTTTTATATATGTTTAGGTGTTTAGAAAGGAAATGTAATTTATAATAACAAAAAATTAAAATCAGTCAATAACAGGAGAATCATTAATTATGGTACTTCATTTAATAGATAGTATGCGGGTTTTAAAGATAAATATGGAAAATATAGAAAGCATGCTATTATGGAAAAGTATTTATGACTTTACATTAAGTGAGGAAAAGCTGAAAATTATATTACATGATGAATATAGTCAAATAATGAGTATATATCTAAATGCACAAATCCTAGGAGGAAAATGAAAGAGGTTTGATTTTTTATTATGATGCAGCTGCATTATTTAGAATCTTACGTGTAATTCTGAACTTATTTAGAATTATTGAAATGTTTGGAAAATAAAAAGGAATAAAACAGCCCCTTTTTTCCCTGAAGAAAAAAGTGAATTTTAGAAAATAAAAACATTGCTGGATATGGGGAGGTTGGTCAACAACTTTCTTTTTTTTTTTTTTAAAGATTTGATTTATTTATTTATTTATTTATTTGAGAGAGAGAGAGAGAGAGCATGAGAGGGGGGAAGGTCAGAGGGAGAAGCAGACTCCCCGCTGAACAGGGAGCCCGATGTGGGACTCGATCCCGGGACTCCGGGATCATGACCTGAGCCGAAGGCAGTCGCTGAACCAACTGAGCCACCCAGGCGCCCAACAACTTTCTTATATACCAAAACGATGCTGGCATTTTCCAGACCACAGAATTGAAAATTCTTAGTGTTGTAACAAAAAGAACTTGAAATTATTTTTTAGAAAAAAATGAGATGGACAGATAAATGGATGCGTAACATTTACACAAAGATTTTCATTAATTACTTCTTGATGAAAATAAGATAAGAGGCAACCTCTTAAAGATGACCTACTCTGAAATCTTTTTAAATTTCTCATCTTACAAATGAGTAAATTGTAGGAAGAATTTCAAAGAGGGGTAAAAAACCTGTTGCTTCAAAATGTACTGTCTACAACATTGGGCAAAAGAAGCCAGACACAGATAGATACATATTGTATTTCATTTACATAAAATCTAGGAGCCGGCAAATTTATGATGTGTGTACTTTACCATCTGCAAGTTATACCTCAATAAAGAAGAAAAAAAATGTTCTGTAGTCAGATAAAATCATTTCACAGAATTGAAAATCAGACACAGACATTAAGCTTTTATTTTCCTTCAATTGCCTCTTTGGAATGTAAGGAAGCTTTTCTAAGTATTTCAAGTAATCCGACCTTACTGAATTACCTGGGGTCAATGTGGGTGGTCACGAACGGCAAGATGTTCATTTAATTAGTCAATATGGCTCACTCTGGCCAGACTGAGCATACATCTTTTTTTTTTTTTAAGATTTTATTTATTTATTTGAGAGAGAGAGAGAGAGAGCACCTGCATGAGAGGGAAAGGGGTCAGAGGGAGAAGCAGACTCTTCGCCAAGCCGGGAGCCCGATGCAGGACTCGATTCTGAGACTCCGGGATTCTGAGACTCCAGGATCATGACCTGAGCTGAGGCTGAGCCGCCCAGGCATCCTCTGAGCATACATCTTTAAGGTCACTGCAGCTATTCCTCTTCAAATGATCAGGTGGATTCTCTTTACTCTAAAGAGTTATGTTTTACATGAGAGACTCAAAGGAAAACAAGGAATAAGACCATGTAAGTCACATCCTGGAAATCCACCACCAACACAGAGAACAGGAATGCACTTGACATGAAGTTTGGACTGCAGGGGGAGAAATCATAGCTCTGGGAGCATCACACGGTGTGTCTGACTGCAGAGCAGAACTTGACCTACTATTTATTTGCATCTTCATATTTTGGGGAACTGTTCTTCCAAGATAAATTATTTTGGAAGTTCTTACTCATGTATATTTAATACACAGATAGAGAAATTACTGATGCTGTAACATAGTGAGAAGAAGTATTGTAGAGTAGAAAGAGAATGATCTTGAAGGTCACGAAAATAAGGATTCAAATTCTAGCTCTTCCACTTCCTAAATATGATTATGGAGAAATGGTCTAATTTCTCTCAACTATAGTTTCTTCACCTGTGAAGTGAGGTTTATAATACCTACCATGCACTGTTATCTTTCATTAGAGACTATATGTATATATATATGTATATGTATATGTATATGTGCCTGGCACACTCAGCAAACAATGGTGGTGGTGATTGTTAAAAATTCTCAGCTTTGGGCGCCTGGGTGGCTCAGATGGTTAGGCATTTGCCTTCAGCTCGGGTCATGATCCCAGAGTCCTGGGATCGAGCCACACATCGGGCTCCCTGCTCCAGGGAGCCTGCTTTTCCCTCTGCCTCTCTCTCTCTCTGTCTCTCATGAATAAATAAAAATCTTTATAAAAAAATAATAAAAATAAAAATAAAAATACTCAGCTTTTATGGCTGAGTGGCTTTGTTCAAATGCTGTACTTTTTTTGGACATTCAAACTTATTCATTTATTTAAAAAGGCAAAAACATCCACCTGTTGAAGAATGGCTTCTAAGGTTCAATTAATTTGCAAGCAAGCCTATTTTGTTCTTTCTTGCCCTCCTATGTGGTTCTACTGAATTAAACACTTTTTTAAAAAGACTTTATTTGTGTATTTGCCAGAGAGAGAGAGAAGCAAGGGGAATGGCAGGTAGAGGGAGAAGCAGGCTCCCCACTGAGCAAGGAGCCAGATGCAGGACTAGATCCCAGGATCCTGGGATCATGACCTGAGCTGAAGGCAGATGCCCAGCTGACTGAGCCACCCAGGCATCCATGAATTAAACACTTTTAAAATACAGGTACTTGAAAAAAGAAAAAGGCCCATTTATTGGATACATGTAACACAAAAGGAAAAGAAAGAAAGAAAGAAAGAAAGAAAGAAAGAAAGAAAGAGAAAGAAAGAAAAAGAAAGAAAGAAAGAAGGAAAGAAAGGAAGGAAGGAAGGAAGGAAGGAAGGAAGGAAGGAAGGAAGGAAGGAAGGAAAAGAAAGAAAGAGAGAGAAATGGCAAATAGCACCCAGCACCCAGTCCTAATTTCCATCTGAGTCCCAAAGCAGAGAATTCTGGTCTGGTCATTCTTCCGTAGGGTGGATGAGGATGGCGACCAAGCTGAGGTTGCTGACCCCATTTTGGGCAGTGATTCCATTGCTCTAATCTTTAGATGTTCATCTTGTTCTTGTGGGAAGTCAAGACAGGGCAAGTTTTAAGCGTATCATCTAAACAAGCAAAACGTGGCCTCCCATTTGCCCGGGGTCTTCCCCCCTGCGGTGCTTTGGCACCACAGCAAACACTGCAAAACCATCTCTCTCTCCTAGGACGGGGGGTGGGGGCCAGTTATCTTTCTTATATTTCATTGGCTTAGGATACTATCTTCCTTGGAAGAAGAAAATGGTAATTCTAGAAATAAAAATGTTTGTCCAGCTAGACAGGGCCAAGCAGTACAAAATTATCTGATCCATTGTGTATTTTAAACTAAAACATTGTTGCTATCTGAACCCAGAATAGCATAGCCTGTGTTTCTCTATTGAAAGGGGGGAAAGAAAACCGCAACAACCCCGCCTGGGAAAACTACCCACACAAGACTGAGGCCTGATTTTACCTCTTTCCTTTCATAGCGACCAAGGTTAGATGATCACAAACAGATCTTTACCCTGCTTCCCAGGATTGTTGTGAGGATTATAAATGGAATAACAAAATTACTCTGTCAAGTGCAAAATGCCACATAAATATTAGTTAGGTTATCACAAAAAGAGAACTGGAATCACTCCAAGATTGTGCTGGAGATGGCAGCAACGAACTGAAGAGACAGCTGGGCAAATACACCAGACAGGAAGGACGTCTGACTCCTGAATACAGGCTGGATTCCCTTTCGCTGAGCTACACCTGCCAGACTGGAAGTCCCTGGTGCTTCAGTCATGAATGGGCACGTCCTGTCCAGAGCTGCACGGCCTTGCCCCAGTCTGGCCCTTGGCTCCACCCTGCCGTGCTGGCCCAGAGCCAAGTCTGGGCTAACTTCCCCTCTAATATGCCTGGTACTACCTCTTCCGGTACCATCAGGCCTTAAGCCAGAGCCTCGAATTTTGCATGACACGAGTGGTCCAATAATGAGAATACTCCTTCCGGTGTGCTCGGGAATTATCCTTCCCTCCTCTTTCCCCTTAAATCGCTACTTTTTCATTTCTTCTCTGTGCCAGGGCTCCAGAATAGGATGCAGGAGGTTACGAAGCCAGTGACAGGGTGAAGGAACTAATTAGGCCCATTAACCACGTCTCTGAACTGGGCCTCAGCTGCTTCCACTAGTGCTAATTCCTCGCTAACTCCTTGTTTCCAGTAGCTAAAACGTAATAAGGTAATAACTATTTGCTGAATGAAAACAAATATCAAATTAATGAATCAGCAAATACACACCAGATGAAGCCCTAGGCCTTTTCCCGGACCCTGACTTCCCCTATCCCTGACCTGCTCTTCACTTGCTCTTATGGTCAAATACTAGGGCAGTCTCAGCTTGGTTTCCCAGATTGACTTTAACTTTAGTTCTTTCTGCACAAAGGATGACTGTCAGCACATCTGTTCTTTTGTGTGAGTTTTGAAAGAAGAAAAGAAACTAAAAAAGGACGAACCTCACTTTCCATCTATTTCTCAGAAGGAAGAGAATAATTCTGACAGTGTGTGTGTGTGTGTGTGTGTGTGTGTGTGTGTGTGTGTGTGTTTAGGAGTGGTACAGAGATATTGTGAGGGTTTTGTTTTGTTTTGTTTTCCCTACAGAATAAAGAGACTCCCTGGCTAAAAAGCACAGTTGCTAACAATAGAGGCATATTAACTCCCACCAAATATAGAAGGTAAAAGGAGAACAGCTTTAGATTCCCACTGCTCACTATTCCTATCTTCAGATGCCCTGAGGATCGGAAGGGTAGAGCCAGGTTTTTCTGGTGTTCAATGGTGGTTCAACACTGCTATATCTATATGAACACCAGATGATATCAAACAATCAAATATACGTGTAACTGGAATGCCAGAAGGAGATAAGAGAGAGAATGGGGCAGAAAAATGTATTTGAAGAAATAATATCTAAGACTTTTCTTGATTTGATGAAAGACAGAAATTTGCAGATACAAGATTGTAAATAAACACTACACAGAATAAACACCAAAAAAGACATACTGGTGCACATCAGAGTCAAATTATTGAAAGCCAAGGATAAAAAGCAAATCTTGAAAGCAGCAAGAGAAAATGACATATTACATAGAGGAGAAAATGATCTGGTCAACAGCTGACTTTTTCAGTGGAAACCATGAAGGCCAGAAGACAATGGGAAAACATCTCTAAAATGCCAAAAGAAAAAAACTCCGTCAATCCAGAAGTCTATATTCAGGGGATATGTAATTCAAGTATGAAAATAAAATAACATGTTCAGATAAAACTAAGAGGACTTGTAGCCAACAGACCTGCACAACAAGAAACAATAAAAGAAGTTCTGGGCGCCTGGGTGGCTCAGTTGGTTAAGCGACTGCCTTTGGCTCAGGTCATGATCCTGGAGTCCTGGGATCGAGTCCCACATCGGGCTCCCTGCTCAGCAGGGAGTCTGCTTCTCCCTCTCACCCTCTTCCCTCTCGTGCTCTCTCTCAAATAAATAAATAAAATCTTAAAAGAAAAAAGAAACAATAAAAGAAGTTCTAAATTATTTGTTTATCACATTGTCTTGGAAATTTATTACTAGTAGAGGCATTGCATATGAGCTTCAGTTTCTCACAGCCTTCCTTTTCTATAGGATAGATAATATATTTACCTGATGGGATGCTTAGAGTCTGGAATTGCTTCTTTTCTCTTTTCTAGCCTCTTCCCACAACTGTGGGTTTGTTTTGAGGGTAGACTGGGTAGGAATGGGGTTAAGGATGGAATCCTTGAAATCTAACAGAAAGAGAAATTGATATAACATAACATATATATGGCTGGGGTGCAGAGAATCAGGGCAGGTAAGAAAAACAGACTGAGATTAAATGCTCCCCTGGGAAAAGCTAGGTTACTAGGAATAGGCCTGAGAATCTATCCTAAATTGTGGAAGAACCTGGGGAAGAAAAATCTAGGTAATCTACCTAGTCCCTTCCCTGACCTGTATGCCTTCTGACCCTACAATAACTCCTAATCTTCTTTAGATTTGACAGGAATGTCTCTATGTCTTACGTAGGACTTAGTTCCTTCACGTATCTGATCACCAGTCAGTGTTGGAGGTAAATAAGAGATAGTGGGATTTGGGAAATACCAAGGAGAGAAATTACAGATACAGTTCCAAGGTATGCTCTGTGACTAGAAGAAGACATCAGAGAAGTAGGATGGTGTCTGTATCATCTATGTAAATCATAAATGCTGAGTGAGTAGGATAGGGCAGACAAACTGGCCTCAGAGTTCCTTCTGGAACCCTGAGATATAATGTTTTAGCAGCTAGGATACTACAGGCTCCCAGTTGTATACAGGATGCCAATTTCCATGAGAGGTTGCTAAATTTTTGGTTTATTTTAGGGAGATGTTTAAAATGTGGTGGTTTTTTTTTTCCCTTTTTTTGTTTATAAATATTCCTTTTAACAAACTTAATTTTTGTTCTGCCTTGGATTTGGCACCTCCTTCAGAAAGAAAGGGGACTCAGGGTGAATTTTACCAGGTCCAGAACCCAGAAACACAAATGACATTAACCAAATGGTGAGAGGGAAATGGAGACTAGCTATCTGCCTATCAGGAATAAAAAAAAACAGGTTTTGCCCTAGCCCAAGTCTCTGCAGCATTATGCTGAGAAGGATTCAGAGGCTTAGAAAGGGGCTTGAATATGGGCTTTGAAAGGAAGTACCACCATTAATTGGTGATGTCTGCCTGGGAATGAGACCATGCGGTCAAGAGTGCTGTTCTTGGCTTGGGTGGTTTGTTTGCAGATTGACTGGTCCCCAGGAGATAAGGGGCTTCCTAGCCTAACACAAAGGAGTCCAGCCTCACTGTGTCACGGAAGCACAGAACCTGTCTGTCAGGTCTTGGTCAGGTCCTCATCGAAGAGTTAAGAAAAACACTTGAGTGTGAGAGCGGGAAAAGCCTGTTTATCATCACCGATATTTGCTAAGTTCCTCACATGGGTTGGTTGGCCAGTTCAGACGGGCCTAAGGTTTGGGCCCATCCCTCTAGAGCCAGCCTTGCTAACCTCTCCTGCCCTAAGTAACGAAGGAAGCCATGGGATCATTTGATCTGCACAGATTTCTCCTTTGCCAACATAAGTCAGGGGGCTCTGAGTTTTGTACAAGGGACTAGCCCCCACTCTGCCTCTAAAGGCCAACAGAAATATTGGGTCTTGTAACCCCATTTTGTTATACTTAGAAGGAACCATGATTCTGCCTCCAAACCCAACTAACAGAAACCCTTTCTCTAGAACGAGTGCTGTGTCAAGGGCAAGGGGTATAGGGTGGTCACTTGAGTTGCAGTCCGGCGTTTCGTGCGGAGACCCGGGGCAGGAAGTGTGGAGGAAAAAGAGATACTCTGATCCTGTCCGGTGGCTGTAGGGTGGGGAAGAAGGTTTAGCTTCTGCAGACCACGTGGTGGAACTTGGGCAGAGATCAACGTCTTATTGCTCGTGAGAGTTTGTGGGGTAGTTGCTCTCCCGAGTGGAGGCGGGTGGGGAGGTCCCTACCTTGTTGGCCTTTTTTATGTGGTGGAGAGGCGAGTGAGGAAGACTGAATGGATGACCCTTGGGTATGGTTAGTCTTTCTGGGGACTGTACCAGACCCATCAACAAGACTGAGAATGACCTCCTTCTCCTGCCTCAGATCCCCTTCCCAGGAGAAGCCCAGCTCTCACCTCTGCGAACTAACCTTAGAGCGAGAGAGCGCTCCGGAGAGAGCCCCATGTGGGGTGCAACAGGCATGTGTCCGACACGGCTAGGCCTTCCCCGAAACTTTGGGGGCTCTGCAGGGGCAGGAAACGCACCACCCAACCTCAACATGTCACCTCGGGGAGGAGGAGCCAGGTGGGCCGTCGCTGCTCCAGAAAAGGGCTGCCGGGACCGGGGCTTCAGGGCCTCCCCGAGGGGAGAGCGGGGCACTGGCACTAGGCCCGCGGGGTCCGGTGCCCCGGGATTCCGGGGGTAAGGAGCCGCGCCCGGGCTAAGCTTGGGTTCCCGAGGGTGGGGGAGTCGGTGCCGGCCGCGGGCGGGCGGGCCGTCAGCTGCCCGGCCCGTCGCCTGCCTCCCCGCCCCCCGGCTTCCTGCGGAGGCCGCGGCCGCCATGTTGTTGTGGGGCTGAGGCGGCGCCGTGGAGCCCGAGCTACCGTGACAGGCTGCGCAACAGGTTCGCTGTCGGCGGCCTGGGGACGAGCCGAGCGGCGGCGGCGGCCGAGCAGGATCTCTCGGCGTCCGCCCGCGGTCGCGCTGCCGGTGCCGAGGAGCGCGGGGTCGCGCTGTGACGTGCGGGAGGCGCGGCGGGGGCGCCAGGTGGGTGAAGCGGCCGGCGGGGGCCGCGCTAGGGCGCGGGGCAGGTGCGGGCGCCGGCGCGCTCGCCGCGGGGGAGGCTCGGCGGGCCCGGCTGGGAGGCGGCTGCGCGTCCCGGCCGCCGCGGGCGAGCCCTCGGGAGCCGGAGCTAGGCCCCTGGCGGGCTTGGCGGCGCCGGGCGGAAACCTCCGGCCCCGGTTCCAGCCCCCGCGGCGGGGCCGGGGGAGGGGGGGGGGACGCCGAGGGGCCGGGGCCGAGCCGCCCCTTCCCGTGCGGCCGAGCCCCGGCCCCCAGACCCCAGCCCTCGGCCTCTCCTGGCAGGTGGCGGACGCCGCTGAGGGCCGGGGGCGGCGTGGCCCCTCGTTTTCGCTGTGCCGGCAGAAGAGGGCCCTTAGGGGCACCCGCACGCTTCCTCGGGGACCCCCTTTTTTTTCCGCCTAGTTGGCTTTCTTTGGTAATGGATGGTGCGGAGTGTCAGGTGAGCCGCATCCCGGTGCGTCAAAGTAGTCCGAGTCACGAGCGGCCAGTGGGCGGATGCTTGGCGTCCACCGCTCGCATTAAACCAAAGTGGGGAAGTGTTACCGTTTGACTCTAGCGTTATTGACTTACAGGGTATACAGGAAGCACGGAGAGATGTAATCACTCAGGCCAGAATAAAGTTTATTGCTTATTATTATTATTATTTTAAAGACGCCTGCTTGTGGTAGTGAATGGGTAAACAGAGGCTGAAACTGCAGATGGTTTTGCAGCCTGTAAAAAGATGCTGTATTTGGGTGATTAATCATGTGCTTTGTCGTTGAATGATTGCCGATGGCAAGTATGCTTCGTTTGAGACTTGAATTAATTATGAATTAAGAATATGATAGAGTCAACCAGTTTATTTTAGGAATTAAGGTTAACACAAAATGATCGCTTTATTAAATGCTCTAGTTTGTTTTTACTAGAGTTTACTTGCTTACCCAGAGATAGGCAAGGTGTGACTTGAAATTTTGTGTTGTTTTAGTCAGCTTAATTTAGGTGGCACAGACTGTAGGTTAAGCTTCTTAAGCCTCTTAAAATTAATTGCCTCTTTCCCTGTACTTGTTTGCTATATTGTAAGTGATAAAACCTAAACGCAGTCTGGAAACATCATGTAAAACCTTTACATAAATTAATAATAATGTCCCTCAAATTTTAAAGGTAGTAGCAACTCTGATGTGCATACCTTGAGGTTTCTTTGATTGTGCCTGACATTCTCTAGTAATTTCTCTCTCCCACCGCCCAGCTTTATTGAGATATGATTGACATATATCTCCCGTAAATTCAGAAGTGTAGAAGGTGGAAGTTTTTAAAAGCTTAATTTAAAAACAATTTCATATTTTTCAAAGACGTGGAAAAATGTGCATTGCTGCTATTTTAATGTAATATTAATAAGCAGCAGAAAAGCTTGTGTTTTTTAATGCTCTAATGCATTTATTCCCTCTGCTCACGCTTATAATGAAAGGTAGAATGGTCTGAAAAAACTTGACCTATACTGAATTATTGAGCAGGAAATTACTATTGTTCTCA
Source organism: Callorhinus ursinus (assembly GCF_003265705.2). Taxonomy (NCBI): domain Eukaryota; kingdom Metazoa; phylum Chordata; class Mammalia; order Carnivora; family Otariidae; genus Callorhinus; species Callorhinus ursinus. Next base: position 19,956,552 of record NW_027397072.1, on the reverse strand, counting down.
ACAGATCTCAAGGCTAAAATCCCAGTCTCTCCTGAATACGGGGAAATGTGTTAGGCATGTTCTGGGATTGTGATTATAGTTATAAAAAACTTGTATTTTTGAAAAAAAAAAACAGCATAAGGAACCTCTCAATACCCATCACCCACACTTAGGAGCTGTCAGGATTTTCTTTATCCATCTCTTTTTCTTCCTTATCTTTATTTTTTAGTCATTTCACCCTACATACTTAACACATCTTTTTTTTTTAAGTGGATTTTTTTCCCATAACCTTAAGATTTTTATTTTTAATGTATCTTTAATACAGAGTTTCACAAATTTCCATCTTTCTAGTAAGACAAAAAACATTTATTGGCCATCTCCTTCAACTACTTTCCTCAATATTAAAATATATTTACTGTGGCTATAATTTATTGAGCACTTAGTACATCCTAGGCCATATGCTGTTTTGCATAATCATTTAAAGCTCACAAAGACCATAGAGTAGTACTTTTTCTTCTGTCAAATGGATGAGTGAAATGCTAACCTGGAGGTTAATTGACTACTCTCCCGTCTCTGAGCTAGTAAGTACAAGAGCCAGGCTTCAAACCAAGATCCTTCTAACTTTAGCACCTGTGCCTTTATCACTCCTCTTAGTTCAGGGGGGAAAAAAAAGTTATTTGGGCATTCAGTAAATATTTGTTGTATAAGTAAATGAATGGAAATACATGTTAGTCCACTGATAACTAGCATTTTTTATACTATATTTACTTGTAAAGCACTTTATGAACAAGTTCCAGAAATTATTCAAAATAAACTAATTATATTGCTAAATTATATCACTAAAACTTATATTACTAAAAATGGGGTATATTTATTCTATCAGTATATTTGCTTCTCTTTCTTTCTTTCCTTTTTTTTTTTTTTTTTGATTCTGATCTTTCCAGTACCTTATTTATGGAAAAATTTTTGTGGAGTAACTATTTTTGAAGAAAGACTAAGAAAAGGCAGACTTTTTTGGTGTACTAATTGTTAAAGGCAGGATTCCAAGTGTGAGGTAGAGAAATAAGAATGTTTAGAATTAACTCTGTAAATGAATAGATCTAAAGATGAAGGTGCATCAGAAATGCTGTTTTTTTCTTGAGTTCATTTTTTACTTCGTACCCTTCTGTAACGACAGAGCACAGCAACTGATGACAGAGAACAGCCACTGATGTTAGAGTCCTGGTGGGTAGACTGTATATTTGTAGGTATTCTCTGAGAAGGAGGAACTGAACTGGTCTTAAAGGATCTTAAGGCAAAGAGGAAGTGGGGGAGGAGGGGAGGAAGCTGAGCAAAAATAGGGCAGTGAATGCATCAAGAAATAAGGTATTTATACAACTCTAAGAGGGCAGCATATTTCATTTGCAAATGTATAGTATTATTTTGAGAGATTCACTTAAAAAATCATTTCACAGCTCTATCAGGATGCTGAATGATTTAGTTACTTGTGAAGCTATTCAGCAGTGGTTATGGGAGATATTTAGGGATCTATTACCAGACGGTAGACATTTAACTTGTCTCATTTAAGCAACTGTCTTATGTCTTCTAGATTATTTTCTTCGCTAATGCATATTCATTCTAGAAAAAGTATATGTGGTTAATAAAAATTTCTTATTTTCATTGTAACCATAGTAGATAAGATAGAGGCTTTCAAGTTAAACCTCCTGCTCCTAACTCTAACACTAAATAGCTGTATGACCTTGAGCAACTGATTTTAATTCTCTGAGCTTCTGTTTCTCATCTATAAAATGTATCTATCTCATAGTGTTGTCCTACGTGATTTAAAGTGCTTAGCACAGTGACTACTGCTTAGTATGAGTATTCAATAAATGTTACCATTATTCCAACTAGTCAGTGAGAAATTTCAAACTAGTTTAATGCTTTTTTGTGGGGGAGGGGGGTCTTTTTACCTAGTGATTGGAAAAAAAATTCACTTTTTTGCCTCTTAATTTTTAATCTTATCATCAAAACAATCCATATAAGAGGTCTGGAAAATAGAAGAACTGATCCACAATCCCGTCTCCCCCTAAAGAATCTGTCTTTTTAGTCCTCTTAATTTGGATGGGCCAGGGGTGGGGGTGGGTGGGTGCGGAATATAGCCTACAGAAAGAAAAAAGAAGTCTATATATCTGCAAAAGAAACTACTGCTTTGGATTATCACTTCCAAGTTTTTGAATCCAGCTGCTTAAATAACTTGTACTTTTCAGTGTGAAGAGCACTTGGCTGGTATGAGGCAAGACAGGGGGAAAGAATGGTCAAGAATGGTGGGCCATGTCAAACTAGAGTCCATGGAGATAAACCCCAGCAGGGTTTACTCTGACAGTTAGGAGGACACTGCTAACTATAGCATTATCATTTTCTTTTTGCTTAAACACATTGGTGTAGGTATTTGGACACTTTTCATCACCCTACTGCTCTTCCTTCACACTTAAGATTGAGTGCCTAAATATAAGAAGTAGGTCAGGTTAATAAATTTCACAGCATAAGTAGCATTTGGTGATTTTACTTTTTAGTGAGCATGAAACACATTTTGGTGAATATAAGTGAGAACTTCAAGATTAACGAAATTTGCAGAGAATGATGTGAACTGAGATGCATGTGTAACACTTCCTAACATTGTGGTAAATCCTGGAAACTTGAATGGTAGAACAGAAGCTATGGTTTATTTTCCATTTACCTTCTCCTCACTAGGGGCATTTTAGGCTTTCCCTCTGCCAAAGTTCCAGTGACCTTCCAGCTTATAAATTGATTTTGTCTTGCTGCAGAAACATCCCATATTAAAAGGCTTTCCCTGTCCACTTCTCCTTTCTTCTGGTGTCTGGTCCTCATTCAGTGATTCTGACTTGGAGTTTTTGGCTCCTTCAGGATCCAGGGTTCCAGTGGGTCCAGAGAGCTGAGTCACTTGTATGATTGAGATGTCAAGAACCATTTAGATACAGATAATCCAAAACTTTTTCTGAACATTACTGTCTAGTACCTGGGTTTTATAGTCTTTGTAGAATGGTGGTATTCTCATCTTGAAAAAGTACATGCTGCAGCTCCCTCTTAAACACATTTTTGCTTTCCTCATCAGATTGATTTTACCTCATCTTTGTCTTTCTAGGGGCTTCGATGGAAAAAAAAAAAGCCCCCTCCCCACTGTTTTCTGTCATCTGATTTAACTTTTTTATTATCAACAAACATTTTTCATCTTTAAAGAATTAAACCCAACAAAAGTTACTTATAAATCATGGTACCAAATTAAATCTTTTAACAACTATTGAGTGCCTTCATGCCAGAAACTGGTCCAAGCAATGAGCATATAAGCAGTAAACAAAATCCACGAAAATTCCTGCCCTTGTGCTGCTTACATTCAGGAGGGAGAAGGAGAGACAAAACGTTTAGAAGTTAATTTGCTAGGGCTATGGAGAAAAGTTAGGTAGGAAATGGGGGTAGGGAATGTGTGGACAGTTGGGTGGGGGGTAATTGAGAGAAGTAAATTTGCCTTATGTGAAGTTAGTTATTACTAAGGAATTCAAGATTTGGGAAAGGATTATTCTGTGCGTTTTATGAGTAAACGTAGTATTTCACATCATTGTATTTAAAATAAATGTCCATCCTTTCAGTATTACTATTGGGTTTGCCCCCAGCACACCTCTGAATATTTCTGTTTTCTAGTAATTTAAGCCAGAACAACAAATCTCAGGCACAGCAGGAGTCTAGAGCAGAGATTTGTCAAATGGTTTAGAATAGATACCTTAATTGTTTTTAAATCCTGTAGGCTTTTTGTTTATACCATTTTTATGAGTACTATATGTTCTTTTGGAAAATTGGAAAGCAACAGGGAAATTGAAAGAAGAAAATAATAGTCACTAATAATCATATTACCCAGAGAAATGGTCAGTATTAATATCTTGGTAGATCTCCTTCTAGAAATTTTTCTTTGCAAAAAATGGAATTATATATTCTGTGTAACCTGCTTTTTTAGCTTACTAGCATTTATCAAAAACATGGTTCTGTTTTATTGTATATTTATGTACAGTGTAATTTTATTGGCTCAATTATATTGCCTTGCTACCACAGAACATTCATAAGGTCTAATATGAACTGAGCATTCACTGTATTCTAGTTTTGAGAAACTTTATGTATTTTTACTCATTTAGTTTTCAGCCTCTCTTTGAGAACTGTTCTATTATCATTTACTTTTCAGTTGAGAAGATTGAACAAGGACAGGTGTAGTAATTTTCCCAAGATCCCATAGCTGATAAGTGGTAGACAGAGGATGTGAACTTAGTCTGGCTCTGTATCCTGGGCACATATTCGTTCTGTAGCATTAAAGTATTTTGTAATTATTTTTTTAATTTTAAATTGTGCCATAGTTAACATCTTTATAACTCTATGTGCATCTATGAGTGTAAACTTACTGCCAGCTTGTCTTCTAGAAAAACTTTTCAGTACCAAAGTGTTCTCCTACCAGTGAAACCAGTCCTATTTCCCACATCCTCAGAAACATTGCCTTTTTTTTTTAATCTGCTAATTTGATAAAGACCACCTTATTTTTCTTTATTATTGAAGTTATACTTTTAAAGATTTTTTTCTTTGAAAAATATTTATCTCTGCCCTTTCTCACTTCTTTGGCATTTTCATCTCTTAGTTGTTTCTAAGGATTCTTTATATTTTAAGAATAGTAACTCTTTGCCTTATAGGTATAATTTTTCCCAAGTTAGTTTCTTTGTTTTTAGATTTTTATCAATGATGAAAGCTAGAATTTATATAGTACTTCCCATATGTAGCATTAATCTAGCTCATTACATTTATTCCCTCATTTAATTTTTACAGCGTTCCTATGGGGTAAGTGCTATTATTAGTCCCATTTACAAAGTCCTCTGACATTGTCTTTTAATTCTTTTTTTTTTAAGATTTTATTCATTTATTTTATTTGAGAGCGAGAAAGAGAGAGAGAGCATGAGGGGGGGAGGGTCAAAGGGAGAAGCAGACTCCCTGCTGAGCAGGGAGCCCGATGCAGGACTCGATCCCGGGACTCCAGGATCATGACCTGAGCCGAAGGCAATCGCTTAACCAACTGAGCCACCCAGGCGCCCTGTCTTTTAATTCTTAAACAGCTTTTTCCTCTGTGTCTTTGCCTATTTCTATTCCCAAGTCCTAAAAATCTCTTTTTCTAGCCTACTGGGTGATGCTTATTGACCAGGTGTTCATTACTCAGTTGAGGAGTCATTTCTCCCGGGATTGCTTATCTAACAACTTTCTAGTTCTCTAAGGCAAAGTTAGGTGCCAGTCTTCTGTCCTCTATACCTATAGCACCTATACGAAATTCTTAAGTTTTGGGCTTTTTCCTCTTCTATATTCCCTGCTCTTATACATCTTATCCAGGTGTTACATTTCTGATGACTTTGCAGATATTTGTCAATTTGATTTAAAGGTACTCAGGATGATTATGGTTTTATCAAGAAGGGAATCCACCTCCCAGGTATATAAAATAGAGAAACTTACACCGAGGAAGTAACAATGGAACTGGGCTTAGAAGGTCAGTTGCGGTGGGGGGCGGGGGGGGTGGGGGAGAAGGGACCTAGAGACAAACTGAATGAAAACAGACTTGGAAATTTCCCATTTGGAGAATAGCAAGTTACCCAGAGTGACTTTGAGGATTATTAACCTTGCCTCTGGGAAAGCCTGAGGAAAAAAAATCCCTCTTTCAGCCCAGTATACCTCTTTTGGTGTTCAGAATTTTTGAATCTTCCTTCTAGATCTCTTCGTTCTAGCTCAGTTTCTCTTCAAACTTCCCCCTTTTTTCCAGTGTAATGGGGGAAGTTGGAGGGTCCTGATGTAATCCTGGTAAGGTTTTGAAATGCCCTGGGAAGTTTGGTGGACTGGTGGGGTAGGCCCGCTGGTAGCCTCTGCTAGAAGTCAGAGCCTCAAGGGAGAGAACTGTGAAGCTGTTGTCTTTGGAGACTTGCAGTTCTAGTCACACTTCTCCCTGGCTGTTGGTGCATCAGATGGATCTCAGTTCCTTTTCTCTCCAGCATTCATTACATTTCTGTTCTAATTTTGTTAAGAGACATTTTTCTCTAAATTTACTAGTTTAATTTTGAGGTATACAGACTGCTGGGCTCTTGAGTTTTATTAACAATATAACTTGTCTGTCATTTAATATAAATATTTTTCCAAATCCTTTTCCTCTTTCAATTTAACTTTATTTCTCATTATGTAACATATTTATTTTAAAAATAATACATGCTTAGAGCTACCATACGATCCAGCAATTGCACTACTGGGTATTTACCCCAAAGATACAAATGTAGGGATCCGAAGGGGTACATGCACCCCAGTGTTTATAGCAGCAATGTCCACAATAGCCAAACTGTGGAAAGAGCCAAGATGTCCATCAACAGATGAATGGATAAAGAAGATGTGGTATATATACACAATGGAATATTATGCAGCCATAAAAAGGAATGAGATCTTGCCATTTGCAACGACGTGGATGGAACTGGAGGGTGTTATGCTGAGTGAAATAAATCAATCAGAGAAAGACATGTATCATATGACCTCACTGATATGAGGAATTCTTAATCTCAGGAAACAAACTGAGGGTTGCTGGAGCGGTGGGGGGTGGGAGGGATGGGGTGGCTGGGTGATAGACATTGGGGAGGGTATGTGCTATGGTGAGTGCTGTGAATTGTGCAAGACTTGAATCACAGATCTGTACCTCTGAAACAAATAATGCAATATATGTTACGAAAAAAAAAGATAGCAAGAGGGGAAGAATGAAGGGGAGTTAGTCGGAGGGGGAGATGAACCATGAGAGACGATGGACTCTGAAAAACAAACTGAGGGTTCTAGAGGGGAGGGGGGGTGGGGGGTTGGGTTAGCCTGGTGATGGGTATCAAAGAGGGCACGTTCTGCATGGAGCACTGGGTGTTATGCACAAACAATGAATCATGGAACACTACATCAAAAACTAATGATGTATGGTGATCAACATAACAATAAAAAAATTAAAAAAAGAATGGGTGCGGGGGTGAGGGGGTGGGGAGGTGGTGCCTGGGTGGCTTAGTTGTTAAGCCCCTGCCTTCGGTCCCTAGCCCATTTCTCTCTTTACCTGCCGCTCCCCCTACTTGTGTGTGCTAGCTCTTTCTCTCTGTCAAATAAAGTCCTAAAAAAAAAGAATGGGTGCAGAAAAAAAAAAATTAAAAAAATAAATAAAAATAATACATGCTGATTAAAGAAACTTTGTAAAATAGGGGGAAAAAGGAGAAAAAGTGTCATTCCAAGTCCAACAACCAATAACAACCACATTTTGGTGTCTCCTACGCATCCTATCTTTCTTTTTTGTTGTATTTACATATATATTGTGCGTGTTTTATAATACAACATGGTAGTTAAGAATAACATGGCTTTTGGGGCACCTGGGTGGCTCAGTCATTAAGCATCTGTCTTCGGCTCAGGTCATGATCCCATGAGGTCCCTGCTCGGCGGGAAGCCTGTTTCTCCCTCTCCCACTCCCCCTGCTTGTGTTCCCTTGCTCACTGACTCTCTCTCTGTCAAATAAATAAAATCTTTAAAAAAAAATAACATGGCTTTTGCCCAGTGGAGTTTTAGTTTGAGCTTGGCTTTTTTTTTTATTAGCTTTGTGAGAGTAACAGTCTCACTAAGCCTTGGTTTACCCTTCCTTAAAAAATGGAGATTTCATAATAATACCCTTAGAGTTGTCAGGAGGATGAAGAGATAATATATGTTTAGTGTGGTCATCTCATAATAAATTCTTTATAAATGTAACAATAATAATCAGGCCTGTCTTTTGGTTAGGTTAGCTGGGGCTGCTGCCTGGGTTATGCCTGGAGGGAAGGGGGCATGTCTGAGGCATTGTACTTTTCTTTTCTTTAAAGATTTTATTTATTTGACAGAGACACAGCAAGAGAGGGAACACAAGCAGGGGGAGTGGGAGAGGGAGAAGCAGGCTTCCTGCTGAGCAAGGAGACTGATGCGGGGCTCGATCCCAGGACCCTGGGATCATGACCTGAGCCCAAGGCAGACCCTTAACGACTGAGCCACCCAGGCTCCCCTGTACCTTTTTCTGAAACAAAATTCAGTTTCAAAATTTTTTTTAACATTCTCAAGAGACCTATGAAATTGTTTACAATGAGGCCTTCTTCAGAATGTAATTTATCTTGGGCCAACCCTGCAGTTGGTGGCTGGCCCTGAGGGTCAGACCCTTCTAGGATGGCCCTGTTATAATGATGTCAGTGATAACATGTGAAGACCTAAGTGTCAGACCTGGAATTTTCTAAGTATTCAGTGATTGTTAGCTGCTATTATTATTTTCATAATGATACACATTTATGTCATAAATTATAAGAACGTAACCAGTTTCCATGTTATTACGTGGTTTAGCCGACTTTGTGTTTTTAAAAGTAGATTTATAGAGATGTAATTTAGATACCATTATGAATTTGATATTTGATTTAAGTAGCAGCCTGAGACTTAGTTCAGTGTATTCCCCCTTGTTGAGCACTCATGTTACTTCCAGTTTTTTCTTTCTATAATAACTATTCATTGCGTGAATATCTTCACATTTCCTCCATTTATCATTATTTTCTTATGACAGATTCCCAGAAGTGAAATTGTTGGCTTATTGGATCTGAACATTGGTAGGGTTCTTGCTGTATGTTCTCAAATTGTCTTCTGAAGAGCAATACCAGTTTGCATTCCCATGAGTTATGTCTGCAGCACTCAACTCCCCTCACCTTTGCTAGACCTGAGTATTAGTCAAGGTTTTTTGTTGTTGTTTAAATTTTAGTTAACATACATACAGTCAATATTGGTTTCAGGAGTAGGATTCAGTGCTTCATCACTTACATAAAACACCCAGTGCTTACCACAACAAGTGCCCTTCTTAATACCCATCACCCATCTAGCCCATCCCCCACCCACCTCCCTCCATCAGCCCTCAGTTTGTTCTCTCATGGCAGTGTGGGTTGCCTGAATGGCTCATTCATTGAGCATCTCCTTGAGTGTCTTACTGAGCGTCTGCCTTCTGCTCAGGTTGTGATCTCGGGGTCATGGGATGGAATCCTGTGTCAGGCTCCTTGCTTGTTGGGGAGTTGGCTTCTCCTACTCCCTCTGCCTGTCCGCCTCCCCCTCATGCTCTCTCTCAGATAAATAAAAATCTAAAAAAAAAAAAATCACTTATGGCTTATTTCTCTCTCCTTTTCCCCCTTCCCATATATTGATCTGTTTTCTTTCTTAAATTCCACATATGAGTGAGATCATGTGATATTTGTCTTTCTCTGACTGACTTATTTCACTTAGCATAATACGCTAGGCTAGCTCCCTTCTCCTTGTTGCAAATTAGCCAAGGTTTTTGTTTTGTTTTCTAAATAAGTTTTTCCGGAGAAACAAAACTTCATTTGCATTTCCTTGATTTTTCATGATGTTAACATTTATTACCCAGTTTCATTTCCCCTTTGGAAAACTATTTTAGGTCTTAGTGTTTTCATTATCTATTTTAGTAGTTCTCTGTACATTAAAAATATTGACTATCATATTTGTTTTGGTTTTTCCCCATTTACCTTTAAATTTTGTTTTCAACAAATGTTTAAAATATTTATATAGATGAATCTTAAATTTTCCCTTTGGGTTTTCTTGAGTGACTTTAGAACTTAGTTATTTTTTTTCAGAGAGGTGATATTTTACTTGAAGGTGAAGCATCTGTCTGAATGTTTTCCCTCTCTACTTCTTATTCAAGGCAAGTAAATAGTTTTGTTTCAGTATTTAGTCCTGATAGGAGACTGAAGCCTACAGACCAAGTAGCCGGCTCTCCCTACCTTCCCCTTACAGCGGTGCAGGCTGAGTCAGAAGCTATTCTTAGGTGTTTTTTTTTCCCCCCTTTGTGTGGGTGAATTGTCGTGTTCAGAGTTGTTGATTAGTTCTTCTAAAACTGATTTAATATAAATTTGCAGTATTATTGGAGTGGTAATGACTTCAGTATTAGTTTACCATTTCTGTTCTTTTATACTTGCTGGGTATATTGGTTGATTCTTTGTAGGCTAAACTTAACATTTATAAAAGGTCAAACATAATTTATATTTAAACATCTTAAACTGAAGATGCTAAGTTGCAGAACTAGAACTATTAACTAAGTTTGTATAGGAAAGTTATCTTTGAAGCTTTTAAGTCTCAACATATTTTGTGTATTTGAACCCTAAGCCTTTAGATAGAAATAATAGTAACCCTTTTCTCAGATATTAAATAAAGTGAGAAAAATATGTCCTTATCAGTAATTGCTACAACTTTAGTTTGTTGTTGTCACTTCAGTGAAATCAAGATAACTATTGTGTTAAAAATAATGTTGAAATGATAGTGGTAATAGCCATCATTTCTGAGCACCTTCTATGTGCCAGGTGCTTTACAGACATTATATCTAAGCCTTAAAACAACCTGGCATTTAGGTACAATTATCCACACTTACAGGTTAGGAAGTTGAAGCTATATCATGTGGAGTCCACAAAGCTAAGGAGTAACTGTGCTGGGATTTAAACACAAGTTGGTTGACATATTTTCAGAGTTCAGGTTATCAGCCTTCTTGTCCTCATTGCAGTTGAAAGAATGCTAACCTCCAAGAGTCAAAGTATATGTGTTTCTTAAAGGATATTTTAGTGCCAGTCACATGGCTGATTTCTGGACACTAGGTATATGAAGATGAAGAGACATTCATAGGTGTTCACAGTGTCATGGAGGTGGTTTGCATGAAAATAAAAGTTAATGATACTGGGAGTATGTAGTTTATGGAGATATATACAAGATCAAACGGGAATGTGGCAAAGGAAGCTTTTGTAAGCGGAAGTGTCACTGAGGAGGTAGGTAGTTCCACAGGTTCAGAGAGGGGGGAATGAAATAAGATGGGACAGAGATAAAGGGAACATATTCCAACACTAGAAAAATAGAGGATAAACCCTAAAACACCTCATAAGCCATATGAAGGAGATTAGGTTTATTTTTTTTCTTTAAATTTTTTATTGTTACGTTAATCACCATACATTACATCATTAGTTTTGATGTAGTGTTCCATGATTCATTGTTTGTGCATCACACCCAGTGCTCCATGCAGAACGTGCCCTCTTTAATACCCATCACCAGGCTAACCCGTCCCCCCACCCCCCTCCCCTCTAGAGATTAGGTTTATTTAATGTAAAGGTTTGTTGAGATATAATTCATACCATAAAATTCACCCTTTTAAAATTTACAATTCTGTGGTTTTTATTATATTCACAGAATTGTACAGCCATCACCAACATCTAATTTGAGAACATTTTTAAAGACTTTATTTTTTTGAAGATTTTATTTATTTGACAGAGCGAAAGAGCACATGCAGGGGGAGCAGTAGAGGGAGAAGGAGAAGCAGGCTCTTGGCTGAGCTTGGAGCCTGATGTGGGGCTCCATCCCAGGATGCTGGGATCATGACCCGAGCTGAAGGCAGACGCTTAACCATCTGAGCCACCCAGGCAACTAATTTTAGAACATTTTTTAAAAAGATATTTATTTATTTATTTGAGAGGGTGGGGGAGGGAGCAGGAGGAGGAGGGGGAAGGGGCAGCAGGAGAGGAACAAGCAGACTCCCTGCTAAGCAGGGAGTCCGATGCAGGGCTCTATCTATCCCAGGACCCTGGGATCATGACCTGAGCCGAAAGCAAATGCTTAACCAACTGAGCCACCCAGGCACCCCTAATTTTAGAACATTTTCATCATCCAAAAAAGAACCCCCTTATCCATTAGCAGCCATTCCCATTCCTCCCAACACCCCCAGGCCTAGGCAACTACTAATCTACTTTCTGTCTCTATGAATTTGCCTATTCTGGACATTTCATATAAATGAGAACATAAAGTATGTGTGGTCTTTTGTGATTGGTTTCTTTCACAACCGTAATGTTTTTAAGGTGTGTCTTTGTTATAGCATATATGAATAATTCACTTCTTTTTATGGCTAAATATTCTATTATATGGATATACCACAGTTGGTTTATCCATTCATCAGTGGATGGACATTTGGGTTGTTTCCACTTTTTGGCTATTATGAAGAATACTGCTCTGAGCATCTGTGTACACATTTTTGCGAGGACATAGGTTTAGGTTTTTGTTTCTCTTGGGTTCATACCTATGCTGAGTTATGTGGTAACCTATGCTTAACATTTTGAGAAACTGCCAAATTGTTTTCCAAAGCAGCTGAATCATTTTACATTCCCACCAGCAATGTAGGAGGGATACGTTTAGGATATTAGATTTTATACTACTAATGAGTGTTACTATACAGAATCACAGTGGAAAAATGACTGAAAATTTTTGGGTTAGATTGCTGCTTCTCCAGTATGGTTCAAGGCACATGCTATGTCAGCAGACTTTTCCTGATGAATATGAAACTAAAATGTAAGTTATTTTCTTATTTCTTAGGAGCTACTGTTATTTCGTGTCCATAGTCTTTGTTTTTTGTATTAGTGTGGGCTACTTATAATCTGAGTTACTAAGGAATACTGAAATGTACTATTCGTAAACTAAAATTAACCAGTCTCTAGAGCTTACTGAGGGCTCTAATTTAGTTTTCTATTAAGAAACCTGTTAGCTATACAATACTTTGGCAGCATTGAAAAATTCCTACAAGGTACACCCACACTCAGATGTAGATACTGTTTTCAGTGCAAGCATTGGTATTGTCTTGAGTTTGATGTGGTTCCAATTGCTATTCTTGAATTAACTGTAATTATAGAATCAATGTTAGATTTAATTTTGTTGCCCATTTTGCTCTTATGCAACTGTTGCATTGTATACTTCTTCATCATGGAGTTATTTTTCTATTGGAAAATGGAAGCAGATGGTTAAGTTGGGTCTCTTGTCCCACTTAGGTGGGCCATGGTTAGAATAGTTTGAGAATGAATGGAATATGTAATGGAAGGATTCTTTCCTACTCGAGTATACCTTTTTTAAAGTGGGAATTAGTGTATTTATAATTAAGAGCCTTAGCTATGGAAAACATGAACCTTCTGAAAATCTTCACATTGGCTTTAGAGGTCTGAAGCCTTTGGAATTGTATGCTACATTCTGTACATTTGTGTTTTTTTCCAGAAAGAGCAACTATAGGTTTGCCAGATTTTTTTTTTAAGTCCGTGACTCCTCAAAATTAACTCAGATTGGTGAAGAGAATTTGTAAATTTGTGTTTTTGAAGTATTTGAGGGAGGTGGGACCTTGTTTTGGTTAGAGATAGATATTTTCTGGACACACTGTGGTTTTAGTGGGACTAATTCCATATTAGAGTATCTCTGTCTTGTTTTGTGGTAGTATTTCTCCCTGTCAGAACTTGGAGTTTGCTTTTAAAATCCTCATTCTACATTTATTATTTTATATTTGCTTTCTCAGTAGATTAGGATGTTCTATTTAAGAGCATTCTTTTTGCTGCATTGATAGCATACTTTCCAGTAACTGAAACATCCTGATATTAAAAAAAAACAAACCTTAAATTGGACTGATAGAATAGGAAAATGGATGGTTGCTTTTGTACCCATTGGCCACTACTTTCATTTTCTTTACTCTCTTGTTCTGTTTGTGTTTGGGTTGAGATTGGAAACTACCAGTCACAGGTGGAAGCTCTTCCCACTCAGGACCTTCTGGGTGTGGCCTTGGTTTTGGATGCCAGTCTCTTTAGGCCTCTGCAGTAGGGTATGTGTGGAGGAGTGTACCTTTTCTCTGTAGTTTTTAGCACTAGATGTAGCATGGCAGAGTTTGAAAGATTGGTAATTTTATTTTATTTTATTTTTTAAGATTTATTTATTTGACAGAGACACAGTGAGAGAGGGAACACAAGCAGTGGGAGTGGGAGAGGGCGAAGCAGGCTTCCCTCCAAGCAGAGAGCCCAGTGTGGGGCTCCATCCCAGGACCCTGGGACCACGACCTGAGCCGAAGGCAGACTCTTAACGACTGAGCCACCCAGGTGCCCCAAGAGATTGGTAATTTTAGTTAAATGTTTTTGGTAAAACAGACTTGTTACTTAATATTGTTTATAATAGACAAGAGCAAAGCTCTGGGTCATATTTGCTATTGTGTTAAAAGATGGTGTAGTAGAATACAAAAATATATTTGGTCTTTGTCCCTGGTTCCTGGCACAGATCTCCTAAAACCTTTGGAATTTCCTGAATGATAGGAGTGTCTTCTATTCATAATAAGCCCCTTCCCATCATACCTGAGGTATACTAATGAGGCTCAAAGTGGTACCCCTAGGTAGCCTCAGGATGAGGATACTTTCCACCCCACCCATCGCCCTCCAGGAAGAGGAGGTGGGCCCTAGAGATTGAGCTCTCTAAAAGCTCTAGGACAATGAGAGCTTCCAGGTTGGTAAATGTATTGTGCTGGGAGGGTGACATGCCCTTGCCCCCCATACCTTGCCCAGTGTGTCTCTTCCATTTGGCGGTCCTGAATTGTATCCTTTATATTAAAACAGTAAATGTAATTAAATTGTTTTTTCTAAGTTCTGTGAGCTTTTCTAGCAAATTATCAAACCCAAGGAGGGGATCGTAGGAACCTCTGATTTATAGCCAGCTGGTCAGAAGATGGCCCAGGACTAGTGTCCAGTGCCTGAAGTGGGGGCAGTCTTGTGGGACTGAGGCCTCAACCCGTGGGGACTACATCACACTAGGTAGTTAGTGTCAGAATTGAATTGAATTGAATTGAATTGTTGGACACCCAGTTGGTGTCAGAAAAAAAAACTCCATAGAAGGCATTACTGGTTTTTGAAAGACAAGTAAATTTACCATAGACTTCTCGTCTTTGAATTACTGAAAATTGTCTGTTTTTAATTGCTTGACATTTTGGTGTATGTGGTTTATATGAGATTTTTAAAAAATAGCAACAACAAAACTTGGAAAATAAAATTCAGTCCGTCTTTCAACCTAAGTCAACTACTTTTAGCATATTAATGCCTTTTTTTTTAAGATTTTATTTATTTGACAGAAAGAGCGAGAGCAGGAACACAAGCAGGGGGAGTGGGAGAGGGAGAAGCAGGCTTCCCGCTGAGCAGGGAGCCCGATGCGGGGCTCGATCCCAGGACCCTGGGACCATGACCTGAGGTGCCCCATCATCTTAATGCTTTTATTATTTTTTTTATATTAATGCTTTAAAAAAATGTTTAGAGAGAGAGAGAGAGAATCTCAAGCGGACTCCTAGCTGAGTGCAGAGCTGGATGCAGGGCTTGGTCCCACGACTCTGAGATCAGGACCTGAGCCAAAACCAAGACTGTGCCACCCGTGCACCCCAGCATATTAGTGCTTTTTAGTCAGAGTATCTATTTACATACTTACACACATACATACATCATTTTTACATAATTGTAATCAGTATAGATTTTTGTCTACTTACTACATGGAAGGTATTTTTTTCTGTGTTACTTCATGATTTTCATAAATATTAATGGCTGTGTTATTTTTGTCTAGTAGATAGACTATGATTTATTAACCATACTCCCATTTTCAGGTGTTTGGGTTGTTTCAAGTTTTTTGCTCTTACAAATAAAACTGTGATAAATATTATTTGGTGAATGTATATTAAACAGCCTGTCAAACTCTTGTTAGGTGTTTCACAAAGATAAGGTCCTTCCCTTAAGAGGTTTTCTTCTAATCCTTGACATGCGCATATATAATTTTGAGTATTTGCATCCATATTCTAGAATTTTGTGTTTTTTAAAAATTTACTTTATATCACAAACATTACCCATATACTGTAGCCTTGAAATTATCATTTGTGATACATGCATAGTATTCTGAAATTTATTTTCTTGTTCCTTTCTCTTTTGGATAAATTAACCTGATTTGTATACTCAATCATAAAAGAAAAGATTGACAAATTTTGGTATGAAAATAAAGAAGTTAGTATAGTAAAAGATGCCTTCAAATCAAAAGGCAACAAGCTGGATGAAAAGTTTTTATGACACATGTTACGAGTCTGGGAGAGTGAGGGAGAAAGTGTGAAATGGTTGTGGGTGGGAGGGCAGAGCAGATGGACTAGGGAAACATGGACTTGTCAGGCTGGCAGGAGTTAGTGGTCAGGAGTTTAGAGTGATGCCCGTCAGCACCTTCATTCGTGGGGTTTTACCAGATGCATAGTATACAGGAAGAGGGGAGAGTGAACTTGAGGATGCATACAATGACTTATAATTTGGGTAAGGAGGGATATTAGGACCTAAGGAAGGGGATGTTAGGGCATAAGGAAGAATGAGAGACAGTGAAAAGTTGCCAAGACCAATAGATTGTAGGTCCTGGCAGAGTTAAAGAATTGCTGGAGTCTGGGAACTAGAGAGAGTGGGCTGTTGAGCAAAGGTCTGGTGAAGGGAGGGTGGGAGGCTTGAAGTGGGTTACAGAGGAGTGCAGTCATCATGATAACAAGGCCTAGGGTGTGACCTGGTAGTGCCTGGCTAAGATAAGATGTAGAATAAGACATTTGGAATAAAGGGGGCCAAAGACTTGGAGGCCAGGATGTGGGCAGGATCATCTGTGTGGATGACTTGACTTCACCAGAAAGTATGGGATTAATGGTGGGGAAGGGCTGGTGAGGTAGGTGTGAGGCCAGTTAAGGAATTGCCATGGTGATTGTGGGGGGCAACAGTGAGGGAGAGCCACTGGTCAAGTCAGATGCACTAGGGTTCTTTTTCAACTTTTATTTATGAAAAATGTCAAACATAGGCAAAAGTTGAAATTGATCACTTTCTTTTCTATTTACCTTCATTTACCCATATACTTTTTAATTTAATGTTTTTGTATTTTTGCGTGAGCTTTATTTCTTTTTAGAAGAAGGCAGGCTATAAATAAGTCCATTTCCAGGTTCCTTTCCAGAAGAGTTGTGCTAATTTACATTTCTATCAGCTAGGTATTAATATAGTACTCATTTTTACAGCTATTGTTATAGTTCCTTGCATTGTTAAGCTCTTCACTATTTCATGTGAATAAACCGCCACCTATTTTCCCAGACCACGCTCTTCACTCTGCTTTTCACTTTTTACCTCAGCCTAGAATGTTTTTCTCCCACATTTATTCATGTAACAAATGTTTGCATGTGTAAGGCATAGCTAGTTGAACAGAAGCTGAAATGCACATACCTGGTTGATTCATGGGCACATATTTGCATGTGACCTTCTCCTGTTGCTTGAAGAGAAGGGAAATTTGTGCTTAGGCACCTGGGGGCCCAGGAGATCCAAGAGTTTGTTTTCAACCCTGCCCTTTGGACTGTCTGGCCCAAAGAAAACATGTACGGTCTCAACTCCTTTTCCTTCCGCCTCCAAACTTATGTGTGTCTTTATTTATCCTTATTTTCTGTTTTGTCCTATGTTCCCAGAGCCAGAAGTGTGTGCCCCAGGTTCTACCTTTATACTCTGGAGCTGTCTACTTTCTCTGGACTCTAGCTTTCATTATTAGATAACCTCCTTTCCTTCTCATTTTGGAAATTAAATCTCTCCTCTTCTTCTAAAAATAGTTCTGTTCCTCCATCTAAAAGGAAAGCCTTATAACCTTGCCTCTTTCCTGAAGCCTCCCCCCCCACCCCCCCTTTTCTTCCTTTTTCCTTTAACAACATACTTCTTTAGTCACCTACACTTC
The DNA here is from genome assembly GCF_003265705.2 of Callorhinus ursinus. Lineage (NCBI taxonomy): Eukaryota > Metazoa > Chordata > Mammalia > Carnivora > Otariidae > Callorhinus > Callorhinus ursinus. The sequence goes on along the minus strand of NW_027397072.1, from coordinate 19,938,909 downwards.
TCCTCCGATTTACTGCTGGGTCTGCTTCAGTTTGACTTACAGCCAGTTCCCTGCACAGATTGCCAAAACTCGTGGCTTAGTCTTGACTTCTGTGACATTTGACAATTGTGACCATCATCTCCTTGAAATGCTTTTCTTTCCTCTATATTCTGATTTCTCCTTTTTCTCAACCTCTGTTCTGATCGTTCTTCTCCTGTGTCCTGGTACATGCTTTTTGTGGATAATGTCATTCACTGACCTGTTTACAGCTATTCCCAATCCATGGTAGCTACCAAATCTAGGTCTACAGCCTGGTCAGAATCCTTACTATCTCTTAGACATTTCCACTTAGATGTCTTTCTGGGTGCATCAGATTAGGTAAGCTGAGAATTGAACATTTTGTTGCTCACCCCCCAAATCTAATATCCAAATTGCTACTTTCTTAGAACTTTTGTCTTGGTTAGTATTACCACTCTGCAGTCACCCAAGATAGAAACTTACCTTGATGCTCTTCTTTGATCAGCAGCATTTAGCTGGTCAGAAAATGCTGTCTATTCTAGCTCGGAAATGCCTCTTCTCTGTTGTCCAAGTTCAAATTCTCACCATCTGGAGGATGCCAGGCAGTCACAACTGGTGTCCCTGTCTCAGGATACACAAGTCCAGTTCAGTTCCTATATTGTTTGTCAGAATTCGCTTCCTCTGCCCTTAAAAGATCAGGTTCTTCTCTTGTTTCTTACATATGCTTTCCCTGGATAAAGTCACTCACTGATATGATGACAACTCTTCCAGTCCCTGTTGACTACCAAATCTAGGTGTCTATCTCGAATAAATACTGGCTCTCCGTGACTTGCACAGTGAAATTCAAAATCAATAGCATGACATACTTTGTTCCTTAAATTGTGTGATCTTGGCAAGTTAATCTCTTTGGCTTCTCTTTGTTTCTAAAATAAAAGGGATGGAATTCAGTATGCTGTTTAATTCTTTAATAAAAATCATCAGATAAAATATTATAGAGAAGCCTCAGTATGTAAAACACAAAAACAGAGCTACTTTCATTGAAGTTGGTATCCCCTTCCAACCCTCCATCCCTCTTCCCTAATCCACATCTGTTGTAGTTCTTTGAAATTTCTAGAACTGCAAGGAGCAAAATTTAAAACTATTGGGTTTCCTAAGGTCTCTTTTAACAATTAAAATTAAATGAGTTCTGGGGCGCCTGGGTGGCTCAGTCAGTTACGCGTCTGCCTTCGGCTCAGGTCATGATCCCAGGGTCGGGCAGGGAGCCTGCTTCTCCCTCTCCCTCTGCCTATCTGCCTACTTGTGATCTCTCTCTCTCTCTCTCTCTCTGTCAAATAAATAAAATATTTTTTAAAAAATTAAGTGAGTTCTTTGAAATCCCTTGGCTCTCAAATTACCCCATCTTTGAACAGGAAAGGCTCTACTGTGATACTGGCTGTGTACTTTCCTTTTACACAGTCCTTCCTTTAGATTCAGGTGCTTTTCCTTTCTCTGTGTCAGTGCCTGTCCACACACCTCTACAATGTCTTTCACTCTGAGGAGTGAATCAGAGTGAAGAAAGATAGATAGAGTGAGAAAGTTTTATAAGATATGCCTTCAGGAACATTATCTTGTTTTTGAATGTCAGACCTTCGGTCAAATTTATTTAAGCTAGACAATGTTTAATGAACATGATAAGTATAATTGAAAAACCTGAGTCTTTCTGTCCCAATGTAAAAACTTCAGAATTCAACAGGCCATAAAACTTTATCTCTAAAAGTATACTTAAAATACTTAAAAATAGTTATGGAAGGGCCACGTTGCAAAGGATAATTTGGTCTAAAATCCAGATTTTTGGTGCCTGCAGGGTTTCAAGGGAGTCATTTGGAGTTTCTTTTCTGTATATTCGGTTCCACAGTGCCTCGCTCCATGCTTCCCTTGCTTCATTTTTGTTTGTTTGTCTTACCCATACTACTCATTTACCCAATTCATTTGTTCAGCAAATCTTTATTGAACATTTTCTCTGGGAGTCTGGTTTACGCACTAGGCCTAAAAAAAAAAAAAAAAAAAAAAACACCTCTGCCTAGAGCAAGTGAAACATGTGCAGTTGAAATACAGTATGATAAATGAAGTTACCGTGGGATGAACAAGTGTTGTGGACAACATAGGAGACCGTGACTAACTGGGAGGACACAAGTCTCTCAGATAGGAGGTGTCCTTTGAGTTGGGAGTTGAAGAACGAGAAGAAAGTGTGGTGAATGTGACAGAGGGAACAGCTCTTCACAAAGAAATATGGGAGTGAAAAAAGCATCACTGTTTAAAAAAAAAGCTGATGTACTTAGGACATCTGAATCAAGGGAACATGTCTAGAGATGAATGTGGTAAAGTAGATTGAGGTGAGGTTCTGAATCATATTTATACCATGTTTCATACTAACAAGTTTGGGCTTGAACTCGTAATTGTGAAGTAATTTAAGAAGGCGAAGGGCATTAGTAGGTGTTTTGGAAGAAAACTAGGAGCTCTGTGGAAGGTCTCAAGGCAATAAGACCATTTTAGGAGGTTCATGCCCTAATTCTCCCAGTGATGTGCCTGGGAATCTCTAGATTAGTAAGTGTCCCAGGTGATATGGTCAGGCAAGTTGGGAAACTCTTATGTCCAGAGCACTGGACGTGAGATGTGGTTTCTGGGACCAGTTTTGCTACTGACTAGCTGTGTGAGCTCATACAAGTCTCCCAGTCTTCCCATCTTGAAAATTGAGGGCTTTGAACTAAATACTGTGATTGTTTCCTTCTAAAATTCTGTTCTCCTAGACAGACAAAAAATCCAACCTTAATTGAGCTATTTTTAACTTATAATGGCTATAATTTTCCCCCCTCTAGATCTTAAAGAAGGATTTCCTGCTTTTGGTGAAGCATTTCTACTTTTCTCTGTCTTAGTATGAACATAGTTGCCATGTTCTAAAGTGGCCTTTGCTTTATATTAATTTGCAGAATTCTTCTTTGCCTTAGGTCTGCTATCTACCGCATGTGTTTTTTTGGTGTCTCAAAAGGTAACAGTGCCAGTTCTCCATTAATTTATAATGTGCAAGGAAAGCTCCACATGAATATTCTTTCTTCCACATGAATATTCTAAAGCCATAGGTAATTAACACAGTGTTTTAATTGTATGATAACTGCAAACTGCCAAGATTGCCCATCATCATGTTACCCCTTCAAAGGAATGGAGACAGGTGTTTGTTGGGTGCTGACTCCAATCACACACACCTGAAACAGGCATCAGGCCTGTAACTGGGGAAATGCTGATTACCCTTTTCTTCCTCTGAGAGGGTTATACCAAGAGGAAAGAAATAATTAGCTGTCCCCTAATTTATGTATGTGATAGACCTATATGTTGGAAGACATCTCTGGCTTGTTTTCCTTCTCCCCTACAAATGAAACATTAAGTAGAGCTGCTGCTTTCAGGAAGCTGTGACCTATTCATCATTAATTATTATCCCCATTTGAGAGAAGAAGCGGCATACAAAGCCCATGGGAATTTCGTGGCCTTTAAAATTAGACAGATTTGAGATTGCATCCTGAATTCATCACTCAGCGAATATTGGCAAGTAATTTCGCCTTTCTGTTTGTTCATCTGTGAAATGAGTACAGTATCCTCTGCCTTGCAGGGATAATTGTGAATGTTATTAGTGTTATCAAAGGTGTCTAGCAGTATCTGGCACCTGGAAGCGTGTTCTTCAAGCTCCTCTGTTTCTCCTCTGAAGTTCCTTGTACATAACCTGGAACATATTAGATTCTCAGGATTGAGCATGACACATAGTAGCTGATTAATAGAAGTGTATTGCATTAATAGTAAGCATGTATTAAATGGTAGCTAGTATGATTACGTAAAGTAAAACAATTGATTTTTTAAGTGTAAAATATGTCTGATTTTTCAAAATTTCAATTGTTATTTCTTTGTACAAGTACTATTCTGCAAGTAGATTAGTAGAATTGTTAAGCATGAGGTAATTATTTGACAACGGGGCAGAGAGAATTGATATAAACATAACAGATATGAAATAGTGTGCTTTAAAAGCTTACTGGTTCTAACAAATTGCACTACCATAGTGAGATGTTACCACAGTCAATCAGATGTTACATGTATGCATCCATGTAATAATATGGTACCTGCATGCATGGCGGGCTAAATCCCATGTACCAGGTAAAGAAAGTTCTGTAATATTGGTACCTTTGGCTTTACTGCAGGGGTTTGCCCTCCCTTCCCATTATATTTATTTGATTCATTCTTTGGTTTTATTTCAGAATTATACCTATGATTACTGAGTATCTATTATGTGGCATTCTGTTGTATTCATAGAATATGTAATGACTAACCAGAAGTCCTAGATAGATAATCTTTAAGTTTTAGACCTACATCTGATTAAGGCTTTGTGACTGTGGGATCTTATACTTTATCTTTGGTAAGTGCATGCTTTCTCCTCAACCTGTCTTTGGTAATTCATGTGCTTTTATGCAGTTACACAGTGTGTTGCATGTAATACTTTTAGAGGATTTTTCTCCTACATTTTGAGACTATCTTAGTCTCAGAGACCTAATAAAATAGGTCTTGCTACTTGCTACTATGTATCTGTAAGTAAAGTTTCTTTGCAGGCATGTTGACTTATTTTGGTTTAACATTACTGATGACAATTTAAAATTGGGGAAGTAAAAGTGTTATACTTTTTTGTAGAATTTCTGTATCGAGGAAGTATCAGTCATAACTTTATGAGACTTCCTCTGTGTTCACTTTTTCTTAAAACTGGTGACACCACAGTTCACCCAGTCTCACAAACAAATTCTGGGAGTCATCGCTTAGATTTCTTTTACTTCATAATCCTTCATATCTAAAGAGTTTCTGTTTTAAACCCTTCCTTATTTTTCCATTTCATCCCGTCTGCTCTGTTCCGTCTGCCACTATTTTAGATCAGGTGCCAGTTATTGTTCTCATATCTTCCCTAACTGATCATCCCTGGTATAGCTCTGGTCTTTTCCGCACCGTTGATTGTCTTAAGTGAAATCTATATCCCTCCCCTTAAAACCTTTTAAAACTCCTCGTGAGCTACAGGTTCAAATCCAGTGTTCTTAATCCCATGTTAAGTGAGTTCTTGACTACCCCACCATGTTTAGATATTTTTTTTCTGTGTAGTAGACAGCTCCAATACCTGAAGTTTATACTACCTTTTGAGAAAGTAGTGAAGAAAAAACTAACTTGTACATAGGTGGAATTTCCTCCTACCTAGGAAGAGTATAGTGATAGGTAAAGTCTAAGTGTGGTAACAGAATTAAAGCTCCATTGCAATAAAGCTTTTTTTTTTAATTCCAGTATAGTTAACACAGTGTTATATTAGTTTCAGGTGTACAATGCAGTGATTCACCATAATAAGTATACTCTTAATCCCCTTCACCTGGTTCACCCATTCCCCGACCACCTTCCTCTGGTAGTCATCAGTTTGTTCTCTATAGTTGATTCTATTTTTTTGGTTTGTCTTTTTTTTATGTTATTTGTCTTTCTCTGACTTATTTCACTTAGCATTATACCCTCTAGATCCATCCATGTTGTTGCAAATGGCAAGATTTCATTCTTTTTTTATTATTATTTGAGAGGGAGAGTACGAGAGAGATTACAGAGGAAGAAGGAGAGGGAGAAGCAGACTTGCTGCTAAGCAGAGAGCCAAATGCAGGGCTTGATCCCAGAACCCTGAGATCATGACCTGAGCCAAAGGCAGAGGCTTAACCGACTGAGCCACCCAGGTGCCCCAGATTTCATTCTTTTTTATGGCTGAGTAATATTCCATTCTATATGTATACCAGATTTTCTTTATTATCTATCGGTGGACAGTTCGGCTACTTCTATAATTTGGCTATTGTAAATAATGCTGCAGTAAACATAGGGGTGTGTCTATCTTTTCAAATTAGTGTTTTCATATTCTTTGGGTAAATACGCAGTAGTGGAATTACTGGATCATATGGTAATTCTACTTTTAATTTTTTGAGGAACCTCCATACTGTTTTCCACAGCGTCTACACCAGTTTGCATTCCTACTAGTAGTGCACAAGGGTTCCTTTTTCTCCACATCCTCAGCAATGCTTGTTGTTTCTTGTGTTTTTGATTTTAGCTGTTCTGACAGGCGTAAGCTGATATCTCATTGTGATTTTGATTTGCATTTCCCTGATGATTAATGATGTTGAGCATCTTTTCATGTGTCTGTTGACCATCTCTGTGTCTTCCTTTTTTTTTTCCCTTGGAGAAATGTCTGTCTTTTTTAAATGGATTATTTGTTTTGGGGGCATTGAGTTTTATATGTTCTTTATATATTTTGGATACTAACCCTTTATCTGATATGTCGTTCACAAATATCTTCTCCCATTCAATAGGTTGTTTTTTAGTTTTGTTGATGGTTTTCTTTGCTGTGCAGAAGCTACACTAAAGCTTATTAACATCTAAAGAAAGGGCATATACTTTAAGAGGGAAGATGGTATATAGTGGTAGCATACAAAAAAGCTGGGAGTCAGAAGAGTAAAATTGGCAGTGTCATTCAAAGCATTATTGGAGGTTTAACCATCCCTATTGTGCAGTCCTTGACTTATTCTTGTTGTGTAGATAAATTTATCTGACTGTCAATGCCTGATGTCATTAAGCATTCTAATCACTGGTAACTCCCTTCCCTCACTACACAGTGATCTGGTTGAAATTTAGTAGATGTTATAGTTTGCTTTATAGGAAGAAAAGGTACTGTTCGTTTTCTTGGCTATTAAATTTCTCTTTGTAAATCAATAAATTGGATTTATATACCAGTCTTTTGTTGGTGTGACTAACTTTTGGTGGTTATACTGATACAGTCATATTTCTCTTTGAGCACACTGAATTCACTAAGATCCGGTGCCTGGTAACACTTCTTGGCAGCTGGTTAACCAGCTCCTCTGGGGACACCTTCCACCGTGATGTGTAACTCTTTATGCCTTCTTTGTTCACATGGCTTGTGCAAACATATTTCCTTTGGCTTCTAAAGATGTTACTATTTAAGTGATTGGGGTAAATAGATGAGCTACTGAATGATCTTTTTAATATAGTGATTTTCCCCTGCAGTGTTGTAATCCATGGTTTTAAATACTAAGTACATTATTATAAATTTCCTAGGTCTTCTCTCTCCCTAACTGGTCTTACCCTCAAGATCTGTGGAATGAGGGGCACCTGGGTGGCTCAGTTGGTTAAGCAACTGCCTTCCGCTCAGGTCATGATCCTGGAGTCCCGAGTCCCGCATCAGGCTCCCTGCTCAGCAGTGAGTCTGCTTCTCCCTCGGACCCTCCCCCCCTCTTGCTCTCTCTCTCTCTCTCTCTCAAATAAATAAATAAAATCTTTAAAAAAGAAGATTTGTGGAATGAATTTTTAATTTATTCATAGTAAAATAATGAATTCAGGGTTCAGAATTACATAGCACTCTCCCTCCCTGGATGTTTGCAAAATAGCAGCCATTTATCAAACACTCACCATGTGTCAGTGTACTGGAATATGTCTAATACTTAAAAAATATACTCCTGCAAAGTATTTTTACAGATGGGGAATCTGAGACTCAAGAAGAGTTTAACTCTCCCATTGTCACAGCTAGGAAGATAGCAGAGCTGGGATTTAAATCACAGCTGTTAATTTCCAAAGTCGCTTCTCTTCCTAGTACTGGGTATTTGCCCAACACATTTAGTTATGTTTAAACAAACATATATATTATAACAATTCTGGACAATTTTTATAAACCTGTAGGATTCTGTGCCACATTTATTTTGGATATTTTTCTCATTTGCTGATTTTTTTAAAGAAAAGAATGTTATGGATTTCCATGTTATTATATACTTAATTTATACAGTTGATTTCTCTGAAATAACATCTTGCCTAGTTATAACAACCTTCCTCTCTCCCAAGTTAATTTCTACAAAATTGATTCATGCCAAGGGTTTCATTATTCAGTATTTGCTGTGAAATATGGGACTGTTTTTCTTATTTATAAATGTTTCTGTTTTAAAGGCAGCACCATTACCCAACAAAGTCTCCTACCCTTCCCTAAATGTAAATCCTGCCTCCTCAGCAGCAGCAGAAGCTCTGCATTGTTTTCTGTTGGAAGTGTGAACTCAAGGGGACGTTCCCACTGCTAAGCTGGTGCACTAACTGTGATCTGCCCTTGTTGTATTATTAATGGCACAATGTTTTTATGTTGCAGATGGCTGAGAGCTAGCAAGGAAAATTCAGGACCATGATGGCTCAGTTTCCCACAGCTATGAATGGTAAGCTGCTTTGTGCTTGTGGCAAGATAAAGAGGTTATGGGGTGTTTTTTGGTAGAGGTTGTAAAATACTCATTTTGATATTTTTCCTTAAGCTTATAAATGCAAAACTTAAAGTATTCTTATTGAAAATGTTTTGATAGTTTACTTCAGAACCACTGCATATATCTTCTATTAGAATATTATGCAGCAAATCCTGTGACTCAATATAAGCATGTTCTGCAGTATCATCTGGAATGTGTGCTTGCCTTTCAGCAGTTAAGAATAACCTAAAGGTGTATTGTGTTTGATGCATAAAATGGGAGGACAAAAAGCAGAGTGCTGTAAGTGAAGAATATTAAAGGTATTTTCAACAGTTTAGGATGATTGTAAACTGATTCAGCCAATAAAGATTCATCTAGTAATATACATATAAAATTATTCCCTTTATAAAGGGTTGTGTATGCCTAGATGCACGATTGTTTAATACGAAACATTTTTAAAGAAAATGTTTAGGTAACTTCAGTAACAAAAAGTTTTTAAAGTGTTTTTTCTGATTCTAGCTTTATTTCTTTTCCCAAATACAAATTAACCACACTTAATAAGCATTAAGGTACTGTGTATGTCATTTAGAATTAATTGAGAAAATGCATTATATTTTTAAATTGCTATGGAAATCTAAGATGTGAACTTAAATTTGTAGTAAATTTCATTAGCCAATTATAAATATAAAGGAATAGAGAGTCTAGTCAATAATTCTTTAACATTTAAATTGAAAGCAGTAATATTAAAGAACATTAGGGGAAAAAAAGGAAGCATCATGAATAATTCTACCACTTTCAAACAGCAATTCTGTTTTAATGTTACCATCTTGTATTTGATCAATTGCATCTTTTTTAAAAACATGTTTTCAGTCATAGGGCCAAGTTAAGTACATTGTTAATACAAAAGTACATGTTGTATATCCAAAATTTTAAGACTCAGGATTGACCTTGTGAGATTTAGGGAGGTTTCAGAAAAATGAATTATTTGTGTAAAAGGTAAAACTAAATTCTGTGTGGTAGAATTCTATGTCATGTAAGGATGGACTTGAGATAAGAGTTTTGTTTTGCTTTTTGCCTTTTCAGAACTCTTATTTAAAAATCAGTGTGAGCATTGCTGGAAATGGTGTGGGATTATGAAGATTATTTGATGCCACAGGCAACTTTTAAAAATTAAGTAATGGGTTTTTTCTTCATAATGAGTGATAAACATAAGTTTAGGATCAGGGTAATAATTGTAGTAGTAATGTGCTCTACCCAAATTTAGGATTTCTGCACACCATACAAAGGAGTTTGCATTAAACACATAGTTTAGTTTCAAACTTCAACCAAAATGTTAGGTTTACAAACAAAATGAACATAAAAGAAAGCAGTATAGGCCTAGTCTTTCTTCATTCTGTTTCTTCCACTCCCTTAACATTTGTGTATCTACTTTGTAGCTCATTTCATTATATATGAAAGAATAATATTGGACAAAATGTTGGATAATTACTTTAGGAGTGATGTATAGAAGTTAAGGTAGTAAAAAAAGGAATAGAGGTAGTAATTTTTTTAAAAAATTCAGAAGAATTGATAGCAGATGTAGACTGTGGTACCCTCCTACTTAGTTTATAATACAGCTGAAGATTGAAGATAATCTTGTATATATCTAATTCAAGTCCAATTCAGAGTTTAAGATCTTACTGGAAGAGGCATTCACATATAACACAAAACCTTCAAAAGCAGTGTTTGCTCTTCTAGTAAATGCTCAATTATAGATGGTGTTAAATCTTTTCAATGCTCAGTACTGTTGGAACTTGTCTTTAAGTGCCCTAGACCAAGCTGTGTGTCTAAACGCTTCGAATGTATTTCTCACATTTTGCCATGTCTATTTCACCATCCCAAGACTAACCACAGATTTAGACTTCTTTGGTTTTCGCAGAGCTGTGCTGCCTTATACAGTAGCCATTAGCTACATGTGACGATTTTTATTTAACTTTAATAATAAATAAATTCATTCCCTCAGTTATATAGCCACATTTCAAGCTCTCAAAGCCACATGTGGCCAGTGGCCATTGTATTGGACAGTGCAGGTACAGAACATTTACATCATCTTAGAAAGTTCTATTGAGCAGATATTCTTTTCTTAGTCTCTTTGATGCTTCACTTCCCATCTCCTCAACAGAGCAAAAAAGATCAGTGCGTCATATTTTTACCACTCGTGGCTCTAATTCTGGTGTCTTCTGCACCAGCAGAATCATCCTTGCCAGAGTCTTCTTTGATCATGGTAGGTTTGCTTTCTGCTTTTCAAAAATGTAATGAAATTGTAAACACAGAGAGCCTGATACTTGAGTCATCAGGTGATAAGCAAGAGGCTACTTCAAATTCATGTTGCTGCCTGTTGATTGTAATGTACTGTAGCTTGTTCCAGCCATAAAACTGGGGGTTACTGAAGACTGGTTAAATGAGTAAGAAGTTCTGAAGCCCATGACAGTGGCTATATCCAAAATATGGAAGAGGGAAGGAGAAAGGGGAGGGAGAGAACGGCTAATGGCTTTAGGAGGAAAAAATGCCATTTTAGAGTTTTATTACCTTTTTAGAATTTTAGAGTTCATTAGTCTTTTCATCTGTGTGATTAGGAAATTGTTAAACATTGGATCTGCAGAATCAGAGGTGGTACTATACTGCATTTATAACAGCCCAAGCATTTATTATTCATGTCCCAGTTAAGGCTTTAGTTCTATCTAGACCAGTATTCTAGTTGTATTTTAGAGATTTAAGTTTGTACTGGGTTGATATATATCATTTGACTATTATTTTGAACCTGACCCAGAAATAGTAATTTCACAGCACACAAGCAGGATTGAACATGTTTGAATCATGTACCTTCAGAACTGTGTGTTAGAATACTGCCGTGCTACCACTCAGCTGTGTTGGCTTAACCTTGTGGTACTTGTGTGTGTACACACATGTGCGTATACATATGTGTATGTATGTATGTCTATATATGTAAAATAGGGACAACACTATTTACTGCTTGGGATTTAGCATATAGTGGATGTTCTGTAAATGTCTATTTTTCCTTCTACATAGACCATAAGAACATTTGTGACAGAGCCAGTACATGAGGAGGTGAGAATAAGCAACAGAAATCTTTATGAAAATACCACATTCTCAATTTAGTGATGAGTGGGGGAAGTTGATAGAATTTTAATACATTTCTAAAGTGATCAGACATTGTAAAAGGTTAGCTTTTCCAGGACAAATTAAACACCAACCCCAAAACTTAGATTTTCCTGACTTTCTATAAGACTTACAAATAAATACAGAGAAAAATTGGGAAGTGTTTTACTGGAAGTTCAAAATAATAAACTGTTGACTCTTGGAAAGGTTCTGTTAGTATATATTCTAAGAAAGCCAGAATTGGATCAACTACTTTTTTTTAAAGATTTTATTTATTTATTTATTGGGGGTGGTGGGAGAGAGGGGGCGGGGGGGGAGGGGTCGAGGGAGAGGGAGAGAGAATCTCAAGCAGACTCCGCACCCAGCCCGATGCAGGGCTTGATCTCACAACCCTGAGATCATGACCTGAGCCAAAATCGATTCAGACACCTAACCAACTGAGACATCCAGGTGCCCCAGATCAACTATTTTAAAATTGTTTTTGAAGTACGTATATTTCCTAGTTTTCTTATTTCTGTGTAACTTTTTCTTTGTGTAAAATTCTTAGTGCATTAACACCTTATGTTTTAATGTGGTCATTTTTTTTTGAAGTGTCCAGATTTAAAGATTATTCAAATACTACTTAAAAATTATTCCTTGTCGGGCGCCTGGGTGGCTCAGTTGGTTAAGCGACTGCCTTCGGCTCAGGTCATGATCCTGGAGTCCTGGGATCGAGTCCCACATTGGGCTCCCTGCTCAACAGGGAGTCTGCCTCTCCCTCTGACCCTCTTCCCTCTCGTGCTCTCTATCTCTCATTCTCTCTCTCTCAAATAAAAAAATAAAATCTTTAAAAAAAATTATTCCTTGTCATAATGCTTTAGACATTTTTATTCTGTAAGTGACATTAATCATAATATTTAATCATGATGTATCTGATTCTCTTGGCTAAGGGAGTGTATGAGTTCCTTTAAAGCATTGATTTTATTCATCCTGTACCCCTAGTCTTTGCACACAGTGGTGCCCCAAAATGTTTTTTGACTGAATGTATATGAAAGTGTCAAGGTTGCTGGAACTAAATAAGAAATCTTATCAGATAGTTGAGTTGGCCACTGTGAAGACAGATAGCCAAGGAAAAGTGAGGTGACAGTAGGACATAAGAAAGCACTGTCCTTCTGATGCCACAGAGCCCTCTGCAGTTGTAGGAAGCAGTTTGCCACTCCCTGGGGATGTATTAGAGCAGCTCTAATGTAACACACACTCCCTGGGTGTGTGTTAGAGCAGCTCAAGCCTTCCTAACCAGACTTTCCAGACTTAAAATAGTCTTTACAGTTTCTGACTAAAACGCCTAGCTCTCAGTATTTTCTGGCAAGGGTACCTTTACCAGAAGGGGAAGAGCCTGAGAAAGATTTTAATGCTCTGACTTTTCCTCAGTTATATTCTTCCCTGGGATTGGGTTGAGTAAGGAAACTAATTTATTGAATAGCCTCCATGTGGCTGGCGTGTATTAGATGCTATATTTTCATTTTGTTTTCTTTTCAAGTTGGGTTTATTGAGGTATAATTAATAACCCTTCTTAAGTATATAGTTCGATGGGTTTTAACAAATGTATACAGTCATAAAAATCAGGATATGGAATATTTCCATCACCCAGAAGATTCCCTCATTCCCCTATGCCCCGCCCTTAGCCACTGGCAACCACTGATTAGATTTCTGTGCCTACAGTTTTGCTTTTTCCAGAATGTCATATAAGTGAAATACACAGTATATAGCTATTTGTGTCTGGCTCCTTTCACCTAACAAAAAACTTTTGCAGTTCATCCAGGTCATGGATATATTTTTCTTTTTCTTTGCTGAGTAGAATTCCATTGTATAAATGTGTACCACAGGCTGCTTATCCATTCATCTATAAAAAACATCTAGGTTATTTCCAGGCTTTGGTGTCTAAACCAGATATCTAAAGCTGCTTTAATTATCAGAGGACAGATTGTTATCTGGACAAAGTCTTCATTTCTCATGGGTAAATACCCAGGTTTTTGGGTTTGGTGTTGGTTTTTTTTTTTTTTTTTAAGATTTTATTTATTTTTTTGCAGAGCACAAGGAGGGGGAGCAGGAGAGGGAGAAGCAGGCTCCCCACTGAGCAGGGGGAGCCTATGCAGAGCTTGATCCCAGGACCCTGGGATCATGACCTGAGCTGAAGGCAGACGCTTAATCGACTGAGCCACCCAGGTGCCCCTACCCAGGAATTTATTGCTGGGTTGCATGGGAAATGCATACTTAACTTCATAAGAAGTTGCCAGACTCTCTTTTCTAAATTGTCTCATTTTCCTTCCCCACCGGCAGTATGTGAGAGTTTGAGTTGCTCAGCATCCTTGCCAGCAGTTTTTTTTTTTAAAAACTTTAGACATTCTATGGGCATGGAGTGATATGTTACTGTAGTTTCAATATGCATTTCCCAGGGTGCCTGGGTGGCTCAGTAGGTTAAGCGTCTGCCTTTGGCTCAGGTTGTGATCCCAGGGTCCTGGGATCAAGGCCCCCGAGTCAGGCTCCCTGCTCAGCGGGGAGCCTGCTTCTCCCTCTACCCCTCCCCCTGCTTGTGCTTTCTTTCTCCCTCTCTCTCGCTCAAAAATAAATAAATAGAATCTTTAAAAAAAAATCGCATTTCCCTGATGATCAGTGACATTGAACATCTTGTCACATGCTTATTTGCCATCTGTATATCTTTAATATGTCTGTTCAGATCTTTTGCCCATTTTTTGAATGGGGGGAGCAGGGATTGTATTAATGAGTTGAATAGTTCTTTATATATATGTTGGATGCATGTCCTTTATTATATTTTGCAAATATTTTCTCCCAGTCTGTAGCTTGTCTTTTTCTTTTCTTTTCTTTTTTAGATTTATTTATTTTAGAGAGAGAGCAAGCTCATGCGCGCCCAAGCATGAGTGGGGGGAGGGACAGAGGGAGAGAATCTCAAGCAGGCTCCCTGCTGAGTGCAGAGCTGGACATGGGGCTCGATTTCACAACCCATGAGATCATGGTCTGAGTTGAAATCACAAGTCCGATGCTTAACCGACTGAGCCACCCAGATGCCCCATTGTCTTTTTACTTTCTTAACAACAGTGTCTTTAAGAAAGGAGAAAGTCGAACTTATCAAAAAATTTTAATCATTTGTGTTGTTTGTGTCTTAATATTATTTCCTAATCCAAAGTCACAAAGATTTTCTTGTTTACTTTCTTCACAAGAAGTTTGATAGTTTGGCTCCTGTGTTTAATTCTATAATCCATTTAGAATTAATTTTTTGTATATCGTGCAGGATTGAGATGGTTTGTTGTTATTGTCATTCATGTGGATGTTCTGTTTTTTCAGCCCGGTTCAATGAAGGGTTATTCTTTCCCCATTGAATTACTTAACGTCTTTATTGAAATCAAGTGACAACCTATTTGTGGGTTTATTTCTTTTTAATTATTGTCAGGGCAGATAGTTTAAGATTCTCAATTAAGTCTGTGGATTCTGATCCTGTCTTCAACACTTACCAACTTTGATATGTCGGGCAAATTATTTAATCTCTCCATGCCTCTGTTTCCTCCTCTGTAAAACAGTAATAATAGGAATAGTGACCTCATAGAATTCTTGTGAGACTTTTAGAAACAGTACACATGAAGCTCTTAGAGAAATACCTAACATGTGGCAAGTTTCATTAAATGCTGGTGTTGTTATTTTACCAATCTAATAGATGAAGAATTATATTTAGTGTTATTTTTAGAGTAGATACATTACTTTTTACAACAACTGTGTAAACTTAGATAATCTGCCCAACTTTTAGAGGTGGCAGCTAAGGTACAGAGAACATGAGCATCTTATCCATAAATATTGAGAGACAGCATAGCACAGAGTTCAGGCTACCTGGGTTCTGATCTCAGCTCTGCCACTTATTAGTTGTGTGACCTTGAGCAAGTAACTTTACCACTGTGGGTTTTGGTTTCCCTCACCTGTGTCATGGGGATAATAGTAGTACTTAATGTATAGGGCAGCGGTGGGAGTAGTGAGTGACTGCATAAAAAGTCCCTGACATAGAGTTGGGACTCGGTGAAAGTGAGCTGCTTCCTTCTTTGTCATCCTTTGTTGTTGTCGTGGTTTTCTGTTGTCATCAGTTTTCCAGGTTCCTGCGGTAGTAAAGCAGTCCATCCACACTCCTAGTCACAAGGGTAGCGACAGGTTAATTTGTTTACTTTATAATAAACTGATAAACCAAATAGGTGTTTACTATGTGTGTGGTATTTAGAAAGTGTGTGGGTTTGGCTGTTTTGGGAACTTAGTTCTTCAGTACATCTGCTTCTGTATTGTTAACTTTAATCTTAAAACTTGTCTTTAAAAGAGGATGTTTATAGATTTTTTTTAATCCATTCATTTAAGGATAAGAAATATTTGTTAAATCAGGTCCATCTTAGTGCTTCAAAGTATATGGGTACCTACTTTTCAATGATAGGCATTCCTGGAAACAACTCTGTAAGGCAGATTTTTATACCATAAACAGCAAACATGTATGAATTTATATACCTAAACATACTTGGTTTCTTTTTGGTGGAAGTTGAGTAAACTGAAAAGGTAGTCAAAAGTGAAGTATATAGGTGGTTATTAGCTACATTGAATGTGTAGAGAGGATGGGAATAATATTTTATTCATCTTTTTATTTCCATAATTTAGCTTATTGCCTATTTCAAGTGAGTGGTATTCAGTAATTGTTCTATAGATGTTAATGGGGTGAATGAGTGAAGAACCTCAGGGCTGTGCTATATATGTATATTTTATGTACGTATAATATATATATGGTCATGATAGAGCTTTACTGTTTGTGTCACGCAGGGATAGAGTACTATCACTAAATGGACACCTGTGATTCATGTTTACATTTTAGAATTATTTGGAGCATTCTTGTATATATACTATAATTTCTTTGCCTTTCACTTATGGTTTAGGAGGGCCAAACATGTGGGCTATTACCTCTGAAGAACGGACTAAGCATGACAAGCAGTTTGATAACCTCAAACCCTCAGGAGGTTACATAACAGGTTTGTATTTATATATTTATTTGTGAGTTATGTTCCTTTTCATGTAATGTCTTAGAATTAGTTTTAATTTGATTACCATCAATTTTGTATTACTAAGTGATAAATTCCTATCAATCAGAATTCATGCATTAAAAAAAATAGTGGCTTTCTTATTTTACCTGCAACTGTCTTAATTTGTTTTTTTGGATTTGGCTTATAGATCTTTTTCTTAATCCTAAATGATAACCAACAATTTCAGTTTAATTGTCCAGTTTCCCACTTTAACATTATTTCTAGAACGTTTTCAATTTATTTCTTAAGGTAATTGAGACTTTTTTCCAACCAAATTTATTAATGTGCTCTTAATCCATTGTGCCAGTTCCCTGTATAGCAGTCAGTATTACTAAGTCTAGAAGAAGTACATATATCAGGCCCATTTCCTTGAAAATAATCTAGAGGTTTTTTTCTACAATCTGTTTTTACCATGCTAGTCCTCTGTTTTTGAGAGTTGATACCAAGCGTTGATTGTTGGCACTATCCCTTGTTTTGCAAGATGACCTCCAGAGCCTAAAGAGGATTAATTAGGTGTGTCTTTCAAATTTTTTTGTATAGATTAAACTTTTTTCCTATGCCAGAGGACCCGAGTGCTTTATTTACAGTAATAGTAACTATAATGACTAATATTTACCAAATCTGTGCTGTATTTCAGATGTTATACCTAAGTGCATCATCTCATTTAATCTTACAGCAACCTTATAGAGTAGCTACTATTGCCTGTATTTACAGATTGTTAGTGTTGATCTGTGCTGTGAAACCTTTCAGTCTGATTTTGGAATCCATCCTCTTAGGCATTATAGCTTAATGTTATTTGTACTTCTATAATGCTACCTTTCCTGGTATCAGGACTGGGATTTGATTACCCTACTTACAAGTTAATAATGTAGTCTGTTACTGTCTCATGGATGCGACACAAGACCCAGGGTTCCTGAGTCAGAGACAAAGGACTTTGTTACAAATGGCACAGCCAGCAGCATGAGCATCAGCCATGTTCTTATAGGCTTCTCTGTCCCCAAAGTCCCACAGGGTGACGCAGAAAGCCCAAAAGAATGTTAAAAATGCAGCAGTTGTGTTATAGGACAGGAACGCTGATCCTGAGGGAACCCACCATTTTTAGCAAGCAGGCTTGTTTTTTTAGCCCAGGGGGAATATTACCTCATCATGCCTCAAGATTGCTCACTGCAAACCCAACCTGAGAAGCAACCCAGGTGGAGAGCAGTTAGGGTCTTGCATTCTTGTCACATACAGCAGGACATAGAGGATCGTGAGAGACCCACTGGGGGACTGTCTTTCCCAACACCTGGTATTTTTTTATTTAGAACTCTCTGGGGAATAGTGTTTTAAATTACGGATTTTATTAAATGGAAATATTATCAAGTAATACCCCAGTTACTATGAAAAAACTAAGATGAATAATGTAATCTTTCATCATTGAGTAATGCACATAACTTCATTTGTGGCTTTTTTGTTTTAAAACCTAAATCTTATTAATGTAATGTAAATAATTTTATAAGTGTATTTCTGTTTAATTCTTTAGTGACTGCAATTAAAATGATAATAAAGCAATAGCATTATTACTGTCCATTATTATTATTCAGAGGCATTGGAGGAATTCCATTTACTAATGTGCTACTTGATTTTTGCTTCTATTACCTTCAGGTGATCAAGCACGTACCTTTTTCTTACAGTCAGGCCTGCCGGCTCCTGTTTTAGCTGAAATATGGTAAAGTGTTCTTTCTTGTAGATGAATTTAAATTTCTGATAGTCTGGTTTTATTTTGTTTTTGATGTAGTGTTAATATAAAGATGTTTTTACTCATTGCTGTTGTTAAGTATTTCTTCATCTTTTAGGAAAATATTATTGAGTAAATGACAAAATAATTGGGGTTTTGTTCTGTTGGACAAATTGTTTTTTAAAGATTTTATTTGAGAGAGAGCAAGCCCCAGTTGAGAGGGGAGGAGCAGAGGGAAAAGCAGACTCCCCACTGAGCACAGAGCCCAAAGTGGGGCTTGATCCCAGGACCCTGGGATCATGACCTGAGCTGAAGACAGATGCTTAACCCATTAAGCCACCCAGGCACCCCTCTATTGGACAAATTTTTAACGTCCTTAGAATTTTTAGGGAAAGATGTATACATTGCCATTGAAAAACATTTCTTTATAATTTGGCAGACTCTCAAAATCTTTTTTCTGTTACTTTGTAGTTATTTCATTTCTTTTCTCTCGTCATCTATAAACCCAAAATTAGCCCTCCCTTTTCCTGCTCCTACCTTAAACAAAATTGTTCTTTATATTATCTAGGGTTTTTTAATTTTTTAAAAGATTTTTTTTATTTATTTGACAGAGAAAGTGGAGGGGGAGCACAAATGGGGGAGTGGAAGGGGGAGAAGCAGGCTCCCCACTGAGTAGGGAGCCCCGTGTGAGGCTCGATTCCAGGACCCTGGGATCGTGACTGGAGCCGAAGGCAGTTGTCCCACTGACTGAGCCACTCAGGCACCCCTAGGGTTTTGTTTTCTTAATGCATTTACAATAAATATCAACCCTTACCCCATCTTTCTTTCCACTTGGAATATTCCCATGCCTGGTGGAGTACTGGACACATAGCAAGCTTTCAACAAATATTTGGGCAAATTAATAGATTAAATTTAGAATGATTATACTCTTGAATAATTTATTTCTGTCCACACTGGTGGAATTCATCCCAAAGGTCTCACAGATTCTCTCTACATGGATTCTGTGTAGACTGGCAGTATTTCATTAGATGCTGTCTTTGGTCAGTATTTCTTAATTTACAGGTTTTAGCTTTTTGGATTTTATTTGCTTAATTTTATATATGTGGTTATTATGTGATGATCTGTGTGTGAATGCTATGTTGTTGTTTCCATTTTATCATCCTTAAAAATAATGCTAACCCTACATACCAGTCTACACACCTCATGATCCTTTTAGGGCTTTATCAGACCTGAACAAGGATGGGAAGATGGATCAGCAGGAGTTCTCCATAGCGATGAAACTCATCAAACTAAAGCTGCAGGGCCAACAGTTGCCCGTGGTCCTCCCTCCTATTATGAAACAACCTCCTATGTTCTCCCCATTAATTTCTGCTCGTTTTGGTATGTATTTATTAATTGAATTGGCTGCATTTGATAGTCAAACTTGATTCCTATACATAATATTGGGATTTAGAAAAGGGTTTGTTAGCATGCAGCAATAATCCTCAGACTCCAAGTTAATTTTCACGGCTGAGATGCGATGTTACACTCGCTCTCACAGCAGGGGTGTCCTTGTGACCCAGTTTCCCAGGGACTGTTCTGACTTACGCCCGTTGTCCCGGCCTCAAGTCTGGTTAGTGTCCCCTTCACAATTCCCAGCTGGATGATAAATTACATGACCCCCCAGTTAGAGCTGATCTTAAGTACTATTCTTAGTTTCCTCTCTGCTCTGTATGAGTAACAGAAAAAATGTGAACAATTTTAAACTCACTTGAAATGGTTTAAGTTGGGAGGTAACTTAAAATTATTCCTAAGTAGAAATTTTTCTAATTTAAAGGTTAATTACCTAGCTAAATTTAGGGCTAAAAGTTGCAGACTTTGTGCTCATTAATTTATGTATTCATCAGAGAGAATCTGTTTTCATTTTGATTAGCCAGTTTCTTATTAAGTATATATAAGAAGCACTCATTGGAATGGAACATTCAATTAGATATCTCTGTGAATCTGAAACATGTTCTTTCATTCCAGATGTTAGATCTTAAAATACTAAATTCTTTGACTAATTGCAGTGAGCTCTAGAGATAAATACCAGATCGTGTGACCATCTTATATAGTGTACCTAGTAATCTGCAGTTAGTAAGTGAATAAAAGTCATCATTTTATTCTTTTTAAAGAATTGTTCTTAAATCCATGGATGTGTTACTTAGAAGAAAAGTGAAATATGTGGCATACTTCCTTCTTACAAATAATGCATATGCATAAATGGGTCTTCTAACATATCTAGTAACTAGAATATCCTTTTTTGGGGGGTGGGTACCTTGGGGGAATGTGTGTGTGTGTGTGTGTGTGTGTGTGTGTGAGTTGAGTAACTCAACAGCACTACACTTATCCTTACACAAAATCCCACATTTAATCAGGTAATACAGTCTCTCTTTGAGAGGACTAATATTTAATTGGAAAAGGATGCTTAGCTTTCATCATGATGCTAGAAGAGAATCTTTAACTCCTTAGAAGGCATTCCCGTAGTTCACGCAGGTCATAATGTTGATATTAAAAGCAGTGGTGTACCTTCCTCGCTGCTAAGTCAATGCTGCTTTAATGAACTGTTTAACTAGAGGACTTTTTTGCCCATACTGTGTGTATAAACATGGATCTGCCCAATGTACTGTCAGTTTGTTTTCTGGCATGTGTTTTATAGTCCATTGCTAGCGCTGGGAAATGTGTTCTGTTTTGTCTCTAGGAATGGGAAGCATGCCCAATCTGTCCATGCCTCACTCATTGCCTCCAGTTGCACCTATGGCAACCCCCTTATCCTCTGCGACTTCAGGGACCACCCTTCCTCCCTTAATGATGCCTGCTCCCCTAGTGCCTTCTGTTAGCACATCATCACTACCAAATGGAACCGCTGGCCTCATTCAGCCTTTATCCATTCCTTATTCTTCTTCAAGTAAGTACTTCCTAGCTAATGAGTAAGAAACTGTCAAAGAAAGAAACTGGTACATTTGTGTCCCAATAAATACAGATTTCCTTCATACTTTGTGATATTGTTTAGCGTGAACCTTTTTCTTCATTTCTTTCTTTCCTTTTCTCTTTTTTAGCATTGCCTCATACATCATCTTACAGTCTCATGATGGGAGGACTCGGCAGCGGTGCTAGTTTACAGAAGGCCCAGTCTCTGATTGATTTAGGATCTAGTAGGTATGAAGGCTTAAAACCTCCAACTTTTTATGCTTTCAATAAGGAGTATCTGCAAATGACTTTTTTTTGAAGCTCTGAGCTTATCCAGGTTTTACTTTACAGTGGCCAAATGTAAAATTCTTAAGGTAAATTTACTCTTATAACTCATATAAAATAATTTTTTGTTTTTAGAATTAGTAAATGCTTGAAAAAATGTTTCACATAAACTAAAAGTGTTCTGCTGTATTTCTAATTAGTCAAGTTTTTGCCCAAAATAATGTACTTTTTGTATATGTTTCTCAAAAAGTCTCATAATTATGGTATATTATTAATTTTTTTCTTGAGCAGATTCTGCTGGTTGAGTATCTTTTAAATTTTAGAAAACACAAAAGCATCAATGTTCATTCATCACTCCTCATATAAATCATAATACTCTTCAAAGCAGTGTACCAGGAGTGTTAGCTTTAACCCAGAAGAAGAGTATTGATATCCCAGCTGAGATACTCATTGAATGTGTGACCTTGTTTTTCATAACATCATTGAGCCATAGTTTGCCCATCGAAAAGGTGGAGACAGTAATACCTTTTAAGTTTGCCATGGGGATTAGAAAAAGTATTCATAAAGGCTCTGGCACAATACAGGGCCTGGCACATAGTAGGTTCTTGGTATACAGTAGTTCTGTACTTCATGTGGTATCTGCTCTCCTAAGAATGAGGTGAAATTAAATTTTTCAAATATCAAACAAAAGCAATTACTATTGTACTATAGAAGGTATAATTCTTAATGTCTCTGCCTTATGAGGTTTAACTAAATGTATTTTATTTAGTAACATAAAATTATTAAATAAATTTTGTTACAGCTCAACTTCCTCAACTGCTTCACTATCAGGGAACTCGCCCAAGACTGGGATCGCAGAGTGGGCAGTTCCTCAACCTTCAAGATTAAAATATCGGCAAAAATTTAATAGTCTTGACAAAAGCATGAGTGGGTACCTCTCAGGTAAGTGGCATTCAGTGCTTAAGAATGTGAGAAAGTTAAAGTTTTTTATATGAATTCCTAGTGAAGAACTTTTGAGTTTGTACTTTGTAGCTCATCTAAAATTTTAACATCCAAAAAATTTAGCAGGCATTTGATAAATACAGATATTTTAAGTTGTGTGAGAGTTCAAAGATGGATACAACTTGATTGATTTCTTCTAAGTTCTTACAGTGAAGTTGAGCACACAGGTAGACACCGAACTTTTCGGAAAAAAGACCTCTCCCTTGAGAAGATTAAGCCTCACCCTCCAGTACAGTGAAAGAAGAACCTCCTATGACAAGGACCAGTGTGTGGGACTTGGCCTCAGCTTTTTCCTTGTGGGTCCCCTTCCTCATTGGGTCTTTCTGTGCTTATCCTTACTAAAACCTCTGTGAGCATTGTCCACCCTTTAATGTTCCAACCCAGATGTGCCCATAAGACTTGACCTCATGTCCCTACAGAACATTTGAGTCCACGCTAGAACATTATCCAAACGTTTCCAATTAAGGATAGTGAAGGAGATATAAACAGAGGGTAATAGGCAAGTAGAGTTCCCACTTTCTAACTTTCCCCCTTTCTCTTCCCTCAGCAACTAATTTACAGTTTAGACAGAGAAATAAAAGATGTGTTTTAAGATAATAGAGCTTTGGGCGCCTGGGTGGCTCAGTTGGTTGGGCGACTGCCTTCGGCTCAGGTCATGATCCTGGAGTCCCGGGATCGAGTCCCACATCGGGCTCCCTGCTCAGCGGGGAGTCTGCTTCTCCCTCTGACCCTCTTCCCTCTCGTGCTCTCTATCTCTCATTCTCTCTCTCTCTCAAATAAATAAATAAAAATAAAAAATAAAAATATTAAAAAAAAGATAATAGAGCTTTAAAGTGCTTAGGGAACATAGAATGGGAGATGCTAATACTAAAGAGATCAGATAAAACATCTTATAGGAAGGGAGCATTTCAGCTCCATCATGAGAGGAAGAGTTAGGGTTTAGGCAGATAGAGATTGAAGGTGATAGCATTTGAGGGTGACAGAGAAGAAATCTGAAGAGCAACAAGTACATGGTATGTTTGGAGAATTTGAAAAGTAGTCTATAGTATAGGAGTATGATGTCTCTTAATTTTGCAGTGGGGCAGGGGAGCAAGAAGGCCTTGGAATTGATTGGACAAGCAAAACTGCAATGTTCTCTTTAAATTTTCATAACTGTGATAAAAACTTAAAAAAAAAACAACAAGGTAGAGGGTGACTGGGCCTTGGGCTGGACTGCTCCTTTCTATACACTTAGCACTGCCTCCTGCACTTGCATCTGAGGTCGTGTATGTCAAAGCCACTAGAAACTAAAGGAAAAAAAAAGGGCAAGGGAATTATGCACACAAAATTCAGGACAGTAGTTCCCTCTCATGAAGGAGGCGTGGAGATAAAGTCATGGAACATTGCTTCAAAGCATTTAGTAATGATCTAGTGTTAAGTTTGGGTGGTAAGTTCAGGCATGTCTTTATATCCTAGCTCATAACCTAATATTCGCTATTTTATATGTAACAAATAGTACATAATAACTACGCTTTTCTGTAATTTTATCAAATTACTTGAAATAAGATATACTATACTTTTAAGTCCTACTTTTTTTTAATTTTTTTATTATGTTAATCACCATACATTACATCATTAGTTCTTGATGTAGTGTTCCATGATTCATTGTTTGTGCATAACACCCAGTGCTCCACGTAGAACGTGCCCTCCTTAATACCCATCACCAGGCTAACTCATCCCCCCACCCCCCTCCCCTCTAGAACCCTCAGTTTGTTTTTCAGAGTCCATCGTCTCTCATGGTTCGTCTCCCCCTCCGACTTACTCCCCTTCATTCTTCCCCTCCTGCTATCTTCTTCTTTTTCTTTTTTCCTAACATATCTTGCATTATTTGTTTCAGAAGTACAGATCTGTGATTCAACAGTCTTGCACAACTCACACCATAGCACATACCCTACCCAATGTCTGTCACCCAGCCACCCCATCCCTCCCTCCCCCCACCACTCCAGAAACCCTCAGTTTGTTTCCTGAGATTAAGAATTCCTCCTATCAGTGAGGTCATATGATACATGTCTTTCTCTGATTGACTTATTTCACTCAGCATAACACCCTCCAGTTCCATCCACGTCATTGCAAATGGCAAGATCTCATTCCTTTTGATGGCTGCATAATTATCCATTGTGTATATATACCACATCTTCTTTATCCATTCATCTGTCTATGGACATCTTGGCTCTTTCCACCGTTTGGCTATTGTGGACATTGCTGCTATAAACACTGGGGTGCACATACCCCTTCGGATCCCTACATTTGTATCTTTGTGGTAAATACCCAGTAGTGCAATTGCTGGATCGTATGGTAGCTCTATTTTCAACTGTTTGAGGAACCTCCATACTGTTTTCCAGAGTGGCTGCACCAGCTTGCATTCCCACCAACAGTGTAGAAGGGTTCCCCTTTCTCCACATCCCCGCCAGCATCTGTCATTTCCTGACTTGTTAATTCTAGCCATTCTGACTGGTGTGAGGTGGTATCTCATGGAGGTTTTGATTTGGATTTCCCTGAGGCCGAGCAATGTTGAGCACTTTTTCATGTGTCTGTTGGCCATTTGGATGTCTTCTTTGGAAAAATGTCTGTTCATGTCTTCTGCCCATTTCTTGATTGGATTATTTGTTCTTTGGGTGTTGAGTTTGATAAGTTCTTTATAGATTTTGGATACTAGCCCTTTATCTGATATGTCATTTGCAAATATTTTCTCCCATTCTGTCGGTTGTCTTTTGGTTTTGTGGACTGTTTCTTTTGCTGTGCAAAAGCTTTTTATCTTGATGAAATCCCAATAGTTCATTTTTGCCCTTGCTTCCCTTGCTTTTGGCGATGTTTCTAGGAAGAAGTTGCTGCGGCTGAGGTCGAAGAGGTTGCTGCCTGTGTTCTCCTTTAGGATTTTGATGGACTCCTGTCTCACGTTTAGGTCTCTCAACCATTTGGAGTCTATTTTTGTGTGTGGTGTAAGGAAATGGTCCAGTTTCATTCTTCTGCATGTGGCTGTCCAATTTTCCCAACACCATTTGTTGAAGAGACTGTCTTTTTTCCATTGGACATTCTTTCCTGCTTTGTCGAAGATGAGTTGACCATAGAGTTGAGGGTCCATTTCTGGGCTCTCTATTCTGTTCCATTGATCTATGTGTCTGTTTTTGTGCCAGTACCATACTGTCTTGATGATGACAGCTTTGTAATAGAGCTGGAAGTCTGGAATTGTGATGCCGCCAGCTTTGCTTTTCTTTTTCAATATTCCTCTGGCTATTCGGGGTCTCTTCTGGTTCCATACACATTTTAGGATTATTTGTTCCATTTCTTTGAAAAAAGTGGATGGTATTTTGATGGGGATTACATTGAATGTGTAGATTGCTCTAGGTAGCATTGACATCTTCACAATGTTTGTTCTTCCAATCCATGAGCATGGAACGTTTTTCCATTTCTTTGTGTCTTCTTCAATTTCTTTCATGAGTATTTTATAGTTTTTTGAGTACAGATCCTTTGCCTCTTTGGTTAAATTTATTCCTAGGTATCTTATGGTTTTGGGTGCAATTGTAAATGGGATTGACTCCTTGATTTTTTTTTTTTTTTAATAACATCTCTGAAATTAGGAACATGTGTTACCATCAGTGGTGTCTTAGCACTGGGTCATGATTTTGTTGGCAGTGTTTTTTTCTTTCTTAGTGTTACCTAAAATAATGATGTGTCTTATAATTGATGGCATCTTAGATTCTGTGAAATATGATATTCAGCACACTTAAGATTCATGAAAAGTCACAATTCCCATTTTTTTAAAAAATGAACTTTGGGCACTACATTTTGCATTAAAGTTTCTTTTTTCAAAATAAAAAGTGGTCTAAAAAGACATGTACAAAAATGTTCATAGCAGCTTCATTCAAAACATCTGAGAAAGAAACAGCGTAAAGGTCTATCAACAGGGGAATGAATAAACAAATTGTGATGTGTTCCTATAATGCAACACTTCACAGCAAAAAGATGAATGAATTCCTGATACATACAACAACATGGATAATGTATTGAATGGAAGAAGCCTGGCCCAAAGGGTCCACACTATTCAATACATTTATATGAACCTGAGGAACCAGAAACCTGGTTGATGGTGATAGAAATCAGAATATTATAATTACTCTGTTGGGAAGGGGTCATGCACAAACCTTCTGAGGTGCTAAAAACATTCTGTATCTTGATAAAGATGTTGGTTGCATGTGTACATACCTATGTAAAAATTCATCAAACAGTACCCTTAAGATTAGTATACTTTACGTACTAAAAATATACAGTATAAACAAAGGTGGAATATGAAGGTCAGTGGAAAGTCAACTATGAAGAATTAGTCCCCTAACGTTACTTTATTTGTATATGTCACATTGTATGAAGGTCATGTATTGAGTTGTTTGCAGAGAATGAGAGTAAAGCTATATATTCATAGTTTAGGGAAAGATTTTTTTTTTTGAAAAAAATAGTTGTTTCTTGTGTCTTGAAACTGAGCATGAGCCCCAGGTGTATGAGGATGGGACTGGCCTAGACTTACATGTTATGCTTTGTTAAATGAGTGTAGCATTCGGTGGTCTAATTTTCTTCCTCTTCTTCTTCCCTTCCTTCTAAACTCTTGTGATTTATTTAGATTAATTCACTGACTTGTAGTTTCTGAGTCACATCTTCTGGGCACTCTGTGATGCACTGGAATGCACAGAGGGGGGAAGATATGGTCCATATCTTTGAGGAGTCCATGGTATATAGGTCACAGAATCATAATATTTGATTAATGGTTTAAAAGTGCTGTGTTTGGGGTGCCTGGATGGCTCAGTTGGTTAAGCATCTGACTTTTGATTTCAACTCAGGTCATGATTCTTGGGGTCATGAGATTGAGCCCCATGTGAGCCTCTATGCTCAGCAGGGGAGTCTGCTTGTCCCTCTCCCTCTGCTCTTCCCCCTGCTTGCTTGCTCACTCTCTCCCTTAAATAAATACATAAAATATTTTTTAAAAATAAATAAAAAATAAAAGTCCTGTGATTAATATAGATGAGAAAGTGACTAATGCTGAGGATATGAGAGCGTTTCATAGAAGAGATGACATCTGAGCTGGATCTTACAGGATGAGTAGTCCACCAGGTAGAGAAGGAGGGACTAGCATTATAGACACAGAAAATAGGATATCCAAAGGATTGGCACACCAACAGTGTAGACGTTCAAGTGAGCTTTTCTTAGTAGAGTACTCTGCTGGCTCTCTATAGCCGTTTGTAGTATTTACACCTTGCACATATTTAAGCCTTCCACCAGTAGGCTTTTAACCATTTACATTCCTTCCTTCCTTCCTTCCTCCTGTTTGCTCTGTTGCCTAATGCTAAGGAGTCTACTTTCAGTTGTCTTTGACCCAAGAGCTGAAACATTAGTTACTAGACCTTTTTTTTTTTTTTAAGATTATTTATTTATTTATTTGACAGAGAGAGAGACAGAGAGGGAACACAAGCAGGGGGAGTAGGAGAGGGAGAAGCAGGCTTCCCGCCGAGCAGGGAGCCCAATGCAGGGCTCGATTCCAGGACCCTGGGACCACAACCTGAGCCGAAGGCAGACGCTTAATGACTGAGCCACCCAGGCGCCCCAGTTACTAGACCTTTTTTTCGGGTTTAAAATAACCTTCCATTACCCCCTTATTGGAAGAGCCCTTCTTTTAACATAAAGACCTCCTTAAATCTCACTTACGTGAAATCTACTGAGGACTAATTATTTGGGAGATGGTATGAGCTATTTCCAGGGTACGTACACTTTTTTGTGCAGAGTTGTTTGAGTGGTTCTCGACTCAGGCCGAACCTGAGTAGGGCCTGACTCTTCCAATACTCATGGCTTAGTCGTCACCTGGGAGTGGGAGGTGTGACACCAGCTTTACTGACTAGGAGACCATCCCTAGAGAAGCCGTGTCATTTTATCCATGGTCCGAAAGCCACACACTTGCCCACCAGGGGTGAATGCTCCTGTGAATGAGACAGGAGCTTTCTGTTCTGAATGGATTCCTGGGCTTTCTTTCTTTTTTTTTTTTTTTTTAAAGATTTTATTTATTTATTAGAGAGAGTGAGAGAGAGAGAGCATAGAGCATATGAGAGAGGGGAGGGTCAGAGGGAGAAGCAGACTCCCTGCTGAGCAGGGAGCCCGATGTGGGACTCGATCCCGGGACTCCAGGATCATGACCTGGGCCGAAGGCAGTCGCTTAACCAACTGAGCCACCCAGGCGCCCCGGATTCCTGGGATTTCTGTGTGACCATTATCCTGACATGAAAATACAGGTCAGGAAGCTATTACAGAAGCATATTTTTGATCAGTGAGGGAGAGAAAAGAAGTTGGAACAGTTTATTACAGATCATAAGCATCCAGTGAATGCTGTTATTACTCTCAAACCCTAGCCCGTAAGTCCCCACTGCACCTTAGAGAACTTCGGATTACAACTTTATTCATCACTTTAGCAAATATTTATTAAGCATTTATGTACCTGGCACTGGGTATAATATGTTAGTGAATAAGGCAGTCAAGGTTTTTGTTCGTAGGACCTAGTATGATAGTGGAAACAGACAATAAACAGGTAAACAGGAACATAAATGTTATATTACAGATTGTGATACGAGCTATGAAGGAAACAAGCAGGAAGTATATTGGATCATAGGGTGGACAGAGAAGGCATTTCTGAAAAGGTGGCATTAAATTGAGACTTTTAGAGTGAGAAGGACCCACACATGCAGTCATGTTGAATTGTAGAACTTGATGTTGGATATGGGTATACATGAGGGAAGGATCAAGGGTGACTTTCTGCTCTCTGGCTTGAGCCCCCAGAGGGGCAGTGATGCCACCCAGAGCAAGGGGAAGGCTAAAGGTAAATGGTTTGGGTGAAGGTTAGGAAGCGGGCTGTGAATGGGGATTGAGAGTCATTTTGTACGTATTTGGTTTGAGATGCCTGTGAAATACTTCAGCAGGTTTTTCAGTTAGATATAGAAGTCTAAACCTAGAGCAGAGGTTTGGGCTGAGGCTTACATTTGCAAGTTATCTAGGTGCTATTTAAAGTCACAGAAATGAATTGAACACACAAAGAGAACAGAGTGCCCAGGACAGAGCCTTGGGGAATGCCAGCATTTACAGGTCGTTTGGAAGAGGGAGAGTAGAGACAGAGGAAAGAGAGAGACGAGAAAGTCTGAAGATGCTAAGAAAGCAGTACTTAGAGGTGGGCAGGGAGCAGGAGGAGGCCCAAGAGCTCAGCCTCTAGTACTTTCTGTGCCAGTGCTTGGTCCTTCGTGTTGGTCAGTGGTGTGGACTGTTATTTTCTGAAACGACATGGGGGAACACTTGAGTTACTAATTCTTTTTTTTTTTTTTAAAGATTTTATTTATTTATTTGACAGAGAGAGACACAGTGAGAGAGGGAACACAAGCAGGGGGAGTGGGAGAGGAAGAAGCAAGCCTCCTGCAGAGCAGGGAGCCCGATGCGGGGCTCAATCCCAGGACGTTGGGACCATGACCTGAGCCAAAGGCAGCCACTTAACCAACTGAGCCACCCAGACGCCCCGAGTTACTAATTCTTGATTTTAAATTCCTTGGGGCAAGAGCTGTGTTTTGATTACTACTGAATGCTCAGCACCTGGCACGTGGTAAAACCTTTTTGATGTTGAAAGTTTCCAGGATAGCAGCAGTATTATTTTATAGAATACAGTTATTTAGGTTTGCATGACTTTAAAGAAGCTAAGGAATTTTCTTTCTTTTTTCTGGTTTTCCCCACTCAATCAGGTTTTCAAGCTAGAAATGCCCTTCTTCAGTCAAATCTTTCTCAAACTCAGCTAGCTACTATTTGGTGAGTTTGTCCATTAATTATGATTTTTAACTATACATCCTCTATCATAAGAAAAATACTGTTTCTGTAAAAGTTTTGTGACTCAAAGATGTTCCATAAAAGCAGCCATTTGAAGGCTAATGCAACCTTGAAAGCCAATAAAATTGTACAAATTGTTATTCTTGACAATGTAGCATGTAATTATTTTGCAAGTAAAACTAGTTTACCTTTTCATAATGGCATCTATGGAGAATTAGGGAATATCTCATTTTTAATTTAGAGCTAAATGTGTTTGATAGGTGAATTATCCATGAAATGAGACAAGCCACCTTTTCAGAAGGAATGTTTCCCTTTCTGTTTCAAAGTTTCTCCCCTCTCTTGTGCGATAGGACAAGGGTAAAAATGAAGGGTAAAAATAAGCTCACTTTTCCATATATATTTACATTTCACTAAAATATGTTAACCCAGCTGTTTTCCTGTCGTTATTCTTTTTTGAAATTAAATATTAAACTCTTGAAAATACTTTAAGTAGACTTTGTTTATAAGCTGTGAACGTTCACATTTGCTTTAGGACCCTGGCTGACATTGATGGTGATGGACAGCTGAAAGCTGAAGAGTTCATCCTTGCGATGCACCTCACCGACATGGCCAAAGCCGGCCAGCCATTGCCACTGACGTTACCTCCTGAGCTTGTCCCTCCATCTTTCAGGTGGGTACCTCTTGAGGTGAAGAGGCATGGTTTTGATTCCTGGGCAGACGTGATTATTACATTGCGATCTCCTGAGGCCTCTGCTCTAGTTTAGTGGGAAGTTAAACATCAACGCTGCCATTCGATTTTGGTATTTAATGAGTTACACCAGGAAGGAGTGGAAATAGGTGTGTTTCCACCATATTATAGATAAGGAAACTGACAAGAGATTAAGAACACACTTGCTCATGGATAGCAGTCAGCTAAACTGTGATGCGAATCCAGATCTCTCTGGCTACACAGTCCATATCCTGCTGTATAGTGTAGCTCTAGGCCATATTGCATTCTAAATGTCTTTAATACTGCATTCTAAATATTAAATGGCTCTAATCATTGGTAGTATATCTGTATATACAGTCTAGAAATTCTCAGACTGCGTGATGCTAAATTTGTTTGTTTTCTGCTTTTCTTAGAGGAGGAAAGCAAATTGATTCTATTAATGGAACTCTGCCTTCATATCAGAAAATTCAAGAAGAGGAACCTCAGAAAAAGTTACCAGGTAACATTGAATGTCTAAGTTGAATATTTACAGTGGGTTCTCTTAAATTTTACCTTGAGATGTAAATGAGTATGTAGAATCATTACATTCTTAATATTTTATATAAGAGAAAACTATTTGATGAATGGGTTGGATTTTGACATCAATAAAATGAAGATAGTAAAAAATGAGAAGTGTATTTAGGAAGAAGAGACAGTGTATGTATTTGGCAAGAGTCTGTATTAGACATCCTAGTTAAAATGTTTCTCCCACTTTAGGAAAAATCACTGGAGCAAGCTTTGTGATGAAGTCTTTAGCTGTAAAGAAAAGTTTAAATATTGGTTGAAAAAGTATATATGCAGATGTTTTAAAATATTAAAAAGTTAATGAACTATATCAAATAAAACAAGTATATAGCCATATAGCTTTGTTTGTCCTTGAAGAAAATGCTGAGAAAAAAGTTGGAAAGTATTTTTATTGGCAGTAATAGTAAAATTATCTCTCTCTCTCAGATGGATTCAAACTTAGAAATTTGTTTTCCAAAAATGAATACCCTTAGACAAAAGTAAATACTTTACTATTTACATTTGAGTTAAAATTATCCTTAGGGGAAGTATCTACAGAGTAACAGCACTCAAATGATCAGGAGGCATGAGAGTGTTGAAACTGGAGTCCACGTTCTTGGGCTCTTCATGCGAGAGTGCTTACAATATGCTTTATTTAGTTACTTTCGAGGACAAGCGGAAGGCCAACTACGAGCGAGGGAACGTGGAACTGGAGAAGCGACGCCAAGTGCTGATGGAGCAGCAGCAGAGGGAGGCAGAACGTAAAGCTCAGAAAGAAAAGGAAGAGTGGGAGCGCAAACAGAGAGAATTACAGGAGCAAGAATGGAAGAAACAACTTGAATTAGAAAAACGCTTGGAGAAGCAGAGGGAATTGGAGAGACAGCGGGAGGAAGAAAGGAGAAAAGAGATAGAAAGACGAGAGGTTATTTTTAAGTTGTTTTTTTTCCTCAGAAAATGATTATATTTAATAAGTGGCTTCATTGCATTTGAATTAAAAATGGCTATTTTTGTTGTGCCTCTTTCTCTGCATCATTCATTCTTACTTATCCTCTCCAACTCTGAGCCTTCCTTCCCTTGTGAAGGGTTTTCAGGGCCAATAACTGGGAGAAAAGGCCTGTCTGCAGGTGATAAGTCATTCAAAGGAGGACTGATTGCAAAGCTGAATTGAGTGAGGAGCTGAGGTTAGTGAGCCAGAGGAAGAAGTCCATCCAGGCAGGACATGAACAAAAGTAAGCCTAGGATCCAGAGTAAGAGGCCACAGAATTGGAGCAGCAGAAAACTGAGACTGGGGAGTCGAAGGTCTGGAGGGGAAGCACGAGGGTGGGCTTACACAGGTCCTTGGGATAAATGCTGTTGTATGGTGTCCCTACAAGGACTGGCTTTGTTTTAAGGGGCTTGGGATGGAGCTCAGAAATCATAATGACACTGAAGTAATGTCAGGAGAGGGTTTTTCTTCCTTGATACCAGAATAAAGGTGCGATTATTCCATTTAACACTTTTATTTCTGAAATTGTCTTTTTGTTTAAGAAAAAAGTACAAACAAGAAGATGGTCCCATGAAGCAATCAAAAAGTCTGATGGGTGATACGGCTTTTGTGGAAGTCTGTAGGTTAGGCCTACTGATAAAACTGGGTTTGCCCAGTTTCCTAACATAGGCACTGAAGCCCACTAAGTGCTAAATGCTGCCTCACCTTTATCTTTGTTATCCCATCAGTTTTTGAATGATGCAAAATTGTTAATTTAAAAATTTAATATAATTCATTATTTTCAGGCAGCAAAACAGGAACTGGAAAGACAACGTCGTTTGGAATGGGAGAGGATTCGTCGACAGGAGCTTCTCAATCAAAGGAATAGAGAACAGGAAGAAATTGTCAGGTTAAACTCTAAAAAGAAGAGTCTTCATCTCGAGTTGGAAGCATTGGTATGGCTGAAGTTTAAGTGAAATTTCTGAATGATGCTAGAGCTACCTGTTGAAAAATGTCATTGTTTTTTATTTTTTTAATTTTTTCTTAAGATTTTATTTACTTAGAGCGCACACGAGAGGGAAAGAGAGAGAGAGCAAGCACGAGTGGGGGGGAGGGGGAGGAGGGAGGGGCAGAGGGAGAGAGAGAGAAGCAGACTCCCTGCAGAGCAGGGAGCCCGACAACACGGAACTCAGTCCCAGGACCCTGGGATCATGACCTGAGCTGAATGCAGACACTTAACCGACTGAAATGCCCCGTCATTGTTTTTTAAACCTACCTCATGAATACATGATGTTTCCATGTGATTGAATAGTCATGTTTTCATGTATGCTTAACAGTCTGGACAATATAGTTTACCAGACAGTGACTCAGAATGCTGAGAATTAGGTTTCGGTCTCAGTTCAGAAGCTGACAAAGTACGTATTCCTGGGCAAGACATTTCCCTTCTCTGTGTTTTGCTTTGTCCATCTGTAAAATAAAGAGTTGTGCTAGTTCGGTAATTTTTTTTTTTAATTTTAGTAATTTTCAATTTTGAAATTGGTGTCTAGAAGATTGTCTGCAGAGGGGTGACCAGCAGTGGGAGGGCGGATGCCAAGGCAGCAGGGCAGTGCTCCCTTCTCCCCAGCACTTCCCATGACTCATGACAGACAAGCTCAACAGTTACCTGCCTTGCTTTTCTTGGAGTTTTATCTAGATTTGCTTGGAAAAAAGGATTTTGCTAAAAGAAAAAACGATTTGAAACTCCTGATCTAAATGGTCTCTTAGGATTCCTCCCAGTTCTGCAGGACAGTGGTTCTTAGCTAATATTGACCAGTATGCTTACAGTTTTTACACATCAGATGTCAGAGAGTCAAGTTGTTTAAAAGGCTTTGTTGCAAATGCAAGGTGAGAAGATAGAAAGGGTGTAGGGAAGGCATACTATTCTACCCTAGATTCCATAAGCCTGACCTGATAGTATAATAGGATTTTGCAAAAATACGTGTGTAGCCATGTTGTAGAGCCAAGCTTAGATCTTCTTTAATTAGAGTCTAACATTTTATTTGGTTGATGACTTGAAATTAAAATTTTTAAAAATCACAACATTTGTAGTCATAGGTACTGTTTTATGCCTTCAAATGGACAGGAAAGCATATCACAATGTATTCATGCCATAGTACTACAAAGCAGGCCTAAAAATCTTTAACTTCTTTGTGTAGCTACTTGGATTTCTGTCTGTTTGACTATATTTTTCCTTAAATTTGACCAATTGATTGAACGCTTTTCCCCCAAGAACCTGGATTGCATACCAAGCAGTAGCACAGATTAATGTGCAGAGTCTGGAAAGTCCAGAGTCTATACATGCTGAAGATAGTAAGGCTATCTTACTATCACTAGGGTGGACAGTAGTAGGGTGGACATAGCATATTCCTTTTAGCATGTGTTTCTCAAATACAAAACATATTTTTCAGTAAAAACATTATCAGTGATTTTTAAGCTTCATTTCTCCTCCTCACCTTGCTGTATCAGTTGGCTAGGGCTGCCATAACAAAATACCACAGACTGGGTGGCTTAAACAACAGAAATTAATTTTCTCACAGTTCTGGAGTCTGGAGTCCAAGATCAAGATGTCAGCAGGTGTGGTTACTTCTGAGGCCTCTCTCCTTGGCTTGCAGATGGCTGCCTTCTTGCTCTTTCCTTACATGGCCCCTCCTCTGCCTGTGCATCTCTGGTGTCTGTTTTGTGTCCAGATTTTCTCGTGTCATAGGTCAGGTTACATTAGGGCCCATCCATATCACCTTATTTAACCTTATGATCTCTTTAAAGACCGTATCTCCAAATACAGTCACATTCTGAGGTCCTGGGGATTAGGACTTCAACATATAAATTTTGGAAGGATACACTTCAGCCCATAACACCTCACCCTTCTCCTTAGCCTCCATTAAGAATCTCTGCTGGTTTGTGTTGGGTATTTTTTCCCCTACTTCTCAGAAGAAGGGGAAAGGAATATTTGGTGTAGGAGAAGAAAATTGTGCCAAAAAGGCCCTCCTGGACCCTGTTTAATTAGAGGAAGTTAGATGACAATGTAGAGGGTAGAAATAGAAGCTTAGAGAAGGTAATGCTGAAAGTCACATATAGATGTTTATTTCTCCTCATTATTCTTTGAGACTGTCTCTATTTTAATATTTTATATTAATGCCTAACTGCTGAATTCAGAAAAAATTCATTGTGCTATGTTTGTGCTTGCTCATATAAACATCTGGGCTCTTATGCTCTGAGAATGGTACATTTCCTGCTAATAATAACTCTGTCTGGAGTTAACAGACACAACCTTAGAACACGTTCCACTTAGTTTTATTTATTTATTTTTAGGTAGGCCCCATGCCTAATGTGGGGCTTGAACTCACGACCCGCAGATTAAGAGTCATATGCTCTACAGACTGAGCCAGTCAGGTGCCCTCCACTTAGTTTTAGATATTTATCTAGACTGAGTATAAATGATAAATGACATTTAAAAGTTTAAATAAGAATATAATTCTCCTGGGGCACCTGGCTGGCTCAGTCGTTAAGCATCTGCCTTCGGCTCAGGTCAAGGTCCCAGGGTCCTGGGACCAAGCTCCACATCGGGCTCCTTGCTCCGCGGGAAGCCTGCTTCTCCCTCTCCCACTCCCCCTGCTTGTGTTCCCTCTCTCGCTGCCTCTCTCTCTGTCAAATAAATAAAATCTTTAAAAAAAGAGAAAGAATATGATTCTCCTGATAGGAGCTTTTCCCATTAGCATTTTATGTTACCATATATTTGTATGCTCTTCCTGTAGAATGGCAAACATCAGCAGATCTCAGGCAGACTTCAAGATGTCCGACTCCGAAAACAAACTCAAAAGACTGAGCTGGAAGTTCTAGATAAGCAGTGTGACCTGGAAATTATGGAAATCAAGCAGCTCCAACAAGAACTTCAGGTTAGTCCTTTGCTGCTGAATTGTCCATAAATGTGAGCAGTTCATAATTCTTCCTAATTTAGAATAGTTTTTGTTTTGGGGTGATGAACCCCTCTGGGTCTCTGATGGACTTCATACCTAGAAGGAGGTAAATATACACCATCTTGTATAAATATCAGGAAGCTCAGATGCCCCCTAAAGCTCTACTAGACATCTGGTTAAACTCTGCTTAATATTTGTACGTAAAGGGATGTTTATCACTTCGACTTTTAAGTCTTTAATAAATGTATAGATATACCTATACGTTAAACTAAGTTTATTGCTGCTACTATTAGGAAATTTTGACTTAACGTTATTCTTTCACAGTTGTGGTGAGAGTGTTGAATGTGTGTGTCCCTCGGGGACTTAGTAATCTTCTTTACCTTTGCAGTAGGGTCTAGCTCAGTTATCGTGGTTTGCAGAATCAGAACTCTGGAAGCAGTCTGCATCTTTGGAGTCCTCTTACTAAATTTCTGTTTCTGTATAGACTAGCAATTAATTAACAAAGTCTTCTTACTGTGTCACAGCTGGTACAGACAGAGGCCAAATAACATTTCCTGTCTGATTTAAACGTGCTTCCCTAGTTATTCCTGAGGCTTTAGTTTCTCTTTGATATTTATTCTGGGGTGTCATGACCTGCTTACAAATACCATTTATTGCAGATAGCAAAGGCACCTCTCACCTTGTGCCTGTGGACATCCATCAGTACACTGAAAACTGTAAGACTTCTAGATACACCCCATTAATAAGGACTTTCTTCACTGCCTTTTCTCCAGCCAGTCATTCATAAATGTATTTATGTTTAAATATTTGTATTTTAAATCACACATAATTCCATCCTAATTTATTCATAAATTATAAGCAGTTTACAGCTACGTATTATTCCTATACTAAGTTTTGAGAATGATTAAATCATGTATTTAAGTTTTCAAAAAATTCTCAAACAACATGACAGAATTTTAATTTTTTTGAACTTTTTTTTAATAAGGATTATAAAAATAAGCTTATCTATTTGGTACCTGAGAAGCAATTATTAAATGAAAGAATTAAGAACATGCAACTCGGTAACACACCTGGTAAGTCTCTAATGTTTGTTTTACCTGTTTTATTCTTCTCCGAATGACTGTACCAGTCATACTCTGTTGTTAAAATAGCATTATTCTGTTATACATAGCATTTCTTGTCTGTAGTTAAAATTTCAGAATAATGTGAAAAAATCACAGATGTTATGTGTATTTTGGCAAATCCTACACTAATGGTAAAGAACTGTTCAGGAGATTTTACCATGGGACCAAGCCTGTGAGATTCTGGGTGATAGTGTACAGCAGTGTTAGGCCTAAGCAGAATGGAATGCCCTTCCCAGACCTTTCATATCGCCTAATTGATTCATATAAAGACTTTTACCTGCTTGGCCCTCTGACACCTTTGGAACAAAATAGTCCAAGGTAATTTGTGGGTTGTAACATTTTTCTTTCTTTTTTTTTTTTTAAGATTTTATTTATTTATTAGAGAGAGAGAGACAGTGAGAGCAGGAACACAAGCAGTGGGAGTGGGAGAGGGAGAAGCAGGCTTCCTGCTGAATAGGGAGCCCGATGTGGGACTCGATCCCAGGACTCTGGGATCATGACCTGAGCCGAAGGCAGACGCTTAACGACTGAGCCACCCAGGCGCCCTGTAACATTTTTCTTGATCCAAGTCCCAACCAGGATACTGAAAAAAACTCTATGTTGGATAGCATGCCATTAACAACATAACAGAAGAAAGGTTTACTTAAAGAAAAGTAAATCTGCAAATACTGTGTTAGAACTAACTGAAGTATCCTAAATGTCTCTCTTTGAGTATCTGTCAGTCTTCCCATTCCAGGGCTCTTTATTATACTTCTGGCTCTTTAGGAAGTCCAGTAAACAACATCCCTCATCTTTGCCCAAGTTCTGAACAAATAGAGAAATAAGGCAAAGGAGCAAGACATATGAGAGACCAAAATATTGCCTCATTTTTGGTAAAGCTGATATTGGACAGCCTAGCTTACCTGTGGGTGGGACAGCCACTCTTGTAACAACCAGGTGTACGACAAAGTAGAACAGGTTTCCTGTGGGCAGTTCAGTCTCAAGAACACAAGGGATTGGAAGGGTCTAGGCTGTGTATGCCCAAGTCCTTATCCTGAGCTCACCAATTACTGAAGGGGTGGAAAGAAGCTGGGAATGGTGTCCTAGTGAAGGGCCCTGTATGTGGAAGAAACACCAGAAATAGAGAATTCTACTTTTGTGAACTGTTCCTGCTGTGTCCCTAACCTTCCACTGAAACGGTCTGTCCATGTCTCTTCTCAGACCATCTTCCTTGCACAGAATTGTTTTCTTGGCTGTTCAAAGTGTATCAACCCCCACCTCATCCCTTCCCAGGTGTTCCAGAGGCAGGATGAGCCAGCCATCCTGACCTGTGCAGTCGCAGAAAGCATAGCATCACTCTCATTGTTGTTTTAGTGTTTGGATTGTGAATGGAATGTAGAATATTGAGGACCTGGTAGAGCTAGTCTTTCTTATAGAATGTGATCCAAGTCACCCGTTATTACAGTTATTGGTTCAAAATAGGAAGCTTTTGTTTGCAGTTTGCAAAGTACCCTGTATCCCTTAGATTCCTCTCTGCATCTCTGTTGCCACTGAAGATTACCAACCATGTCCCAAGCACCGTGCTAGGTAGTTTTCATGCACTGTGTCCTTTAATCTTTACAACAGCCCGGTGAAGTAGGTATTGTTATTCCCATTGTGCAGCTCAGCAAAACTGAGGCTCAGAGAGATTAAGTAGTTGCCCAGGGTGGTGCAATAGTCATTCTCAAATTCTCATGAGTCCAAAGCCCACCGTGCCACCACATTGCCTCTGTTAATTTTCAGTTACCTAACATGGTGTTCATAGATATGATCTATTCAAATTCAGTATTGAAACACCCATTATTCGTGATGCTCATTTTGAATGTAAATTAACGGATTTTTTCCACATTGCTTGTCTCCCAACTGAACTAGACTCTGAACTACTGGAGGCTAGGACCCATGCCTTGTCCTTCTTTTTCCCCTGCTATTGAACATAGTACAGTGCCTTGCACATAGCATATGTGTAATTTCTTGAGAAAATATTTGTTGAAATACTGGAAAACCACTAGAGAATTATGAGAAAATTTAACAAGATGTCTGGATAAAAAGTGAGCATGTAAAAATCAGTAACTTTTACTATATATCAAAAGTACTTAATTAGAAAATATCATGAACAGAGGTCTCATTTACCTTAGCATTCTCATTATTATAAAGAAATGTGTAGCTATAAAATTTTACTGATAGATATTAAAGATTCCTGGATAAGTAGATATATGTTATGTTCCTGAATGATCTAGCTCAGTGCTGTAAAGATGTCATTCTCTACTACTTCGTCCCCTACATTCAGTTCCATTCAGGTTTCTTTAAATGAAAGCTGGCAAGATAATTCACAGATTCACCCAGAGGAGAAAACGTGCAAGATTAGGCAAGACTTGAAAAAGGATAACATTGGTCGGGGAAGATACTAGCTCTGCCAGGTATCAAAACATGTTAGGACCCCTGAAACCAATAATACATTATATGTTAATTAATAGAATTTAAATTTTTAAAGAAAGTTAGGAAAGCTCTAGTCCCTAAAGTAGTATATTATTGATCAGAAAGACAACATAGAACAATGGAATTGAATAGAGGGTCTAGAAACAGGCCTGTATATATATGACAATTTAGGATATGATAAAGTTGGCATTTAACACCAGTGGGGAAAGGATGGGCTTTCAGTAATCACTGTCACTTCAATAAGTGATCTGGGGGACAGTTGGCTCTCTGAAAGGGAGGTGGGGAACAGAAATAAATTCTAGGTAAACTAAGAGGATAAACATAAAAAATGCCTCTAGAAAAAATGTTATAAAAACAAAGGAAAACATTTTTATAATCTCAGTGTTGGGAACATTTCTTCAAATAATCCCTAGAGCTATGAAGGAAAATATTTACAGATTTGATGATATAAAAATGAACTTTTTCATGAGGCAAGACATCATAAACAGTACAGCATTGGAAATACATACAGTACAACAAGAATTTAGAGCTGCTGCAAATCATAAATGAAGACAACCCAACAGGAAGAAAAAAGGCAGTGGATGGGGTGAGGCAATCCAGGAGGGGGGCAAATTAGCCTATGAATAGGTTGATTTGATTTCAGTTGTTATCAAGGAAATACAAATTAAAATAACAATAAGCTTTCATTTTTTGCCAATTAGAGAAACTGAAAAAAAGTTGATAATATCCAGTGTTGATGAGGATATGCAGAAACAGGTACTTTGGTGTCATTTGATACTAGTTTACCTTTTTGGAAAGACAGTTTGGCAGTTTCTGTCAAAATTTAAAGTGTTCATATCCTTTTACATGGCAGTTCTTTCACCTCCTAGCCACGTAAAATACTTCCACATGTGCTTATAATACATGTATGAGGATGTTAATTGCAGCATTTTTATATAAATAGTAGAAAATTAGAAACAACCTCATAGCAATCCAAAAGGGTATAGCTATGTAAATTATGAAATAGCCATCATGTAGACTACCTTTGGAGCAATTTTAGAGTTTATATGTCTTTTTTTTCCAGTGTTACTGAAATGTAGTTGGCATACATTACTGTGTAAGTTTAAGT
Organism: Callorhinus ursinus; assembly: GCF_003265705.2. NCBI lineage: Eukaryota > Metazoa > Chordata > Mammalia > Carnivora > Otariidae > Callorhinus > Callorhinus ursinus. The sequence goes on along the minus strand of NW_027397072.1, from coordinate 19,897,686 downwards.
TTGACTTAGTTATATTGTGAGAGTAAAAGTCAATTACCAGTAGTGACAGAAGAATTTCTACCAACTGTAAACTATCTGATGTTTGTATTTCAGATTTAGGGATTGGTTTGCTTCATAAAAAATCACTAGAAAAGGAAGAATTATGCCAAAGACTTAAAGAACAATTAGATGCTCTTGAAAAAGAAACTGCATCTAAGCTCTCTGAAATGGATTCATTTAACAATCAACTAAAGGTATTTATCTTCTGTTATATTAATTTTTAGTTAGCTGCCTTCTTCCTCATTTTGATTTTGTGGATTGAGTAACTAAAGCTCTTACTGTTGTATGTAGTATATTTGCATAATTTATCTTATAATTGAGCTATACCAGGATTACAAGATCGCTTTTAATGTTCTCTATAGATATTATAAACATTGTTATGTAACAAAACCAATCATTTACCATGGTTTCCAGTTCTTGACTGTTTTTATTGGCATCTGTACATTTTAAGAATAAGTGCCTTTGTCAGTATAGAAAATTGATCTCAGCCAACATGATCGTAGGCAAAATTCTAAGATGGTAGATATGGAAGATTATTTAAAATAGTGCTAATGGTAGAGGCTTTTATAACATACTAAATTCTTTTGTTTGTTTCTTTGTTATAATGTAATTAACCTTTGTGAAGTAATGCAATAATCAGTGAAATCCAAAGCATAATCTGGCACTCTGAACTTTGCATAAAAAGTAAGTTCATGATTCATTATTTGCTGCAGTGGCAGAGCAGATGCTCAAAACATCTACTGTATACTTATCATTTTGTGTAGTAGTAGTTGTATACTGAAGCCATACCTATGAAAGAAGTGTTAAAAGGTAAAAACCAGACTGATGGCACATCATTCCAATCTGGGAATAGTCACAGCTATCTATCTCTTCATGTGACTTTTGCTAAGAATAATATTACACCAACTATAGAGTGAACATTTTAAAGAAAAGAGACCATGGTGGCTTCAGTTACTGAGGGGAAATTTTAGGTGAATAATGTTAATGATACATTTTACACAAGCATATAGCCTGTAGAAAAAATGTTAAAACCAAATAATTTGTCTTTGATGGACAGATAAGCCAGCCAAGTTATCTTCCCTATATAATTTTTTAAAAATCTGTACATAGTTTAATTGGCTTTTTATCTGCCTTATCTTACAGTGTGGGAATATGGATGACTCTGTTCTGCAGTGCCTTTTGTCTCTGCTAAGCTGTCTCAACAACCTCTTCCTCTTACTTAAGGTTATTTTCTAATATCTAGCTCCTTTTCTTTGAGTTACTTTACTGTTTTCTTTTCTTAAAAACTAGACTATTCTTTGCATTTATCAGAGTATCTTTGTTTGAAACAACATACACAATGTGGACCTTTTTTCTTTCTGTTTGCTTGAATAGCCTTCTGCTGTCTAACTGCCTGTTTGAGTCTAATGCCAGAAATTCGTAGGGTTGCCCGGAGTAACCTGTCTCATGAGGAACTCAAGACACTTAGAAATAACTACCTATTTCCCTTATAACATCCCTGTGCGTTGGGTTAACTGCTGGGATGATTACTGATTCAGTTTAAAAGAAAGCTAAGGGAATGTGAGATTAAATCATTTACCCATATCGCTGAAAATTATTGTTTAAAATAAAACTTACTCCTTCTGGAATGTAGGGCAAGGTTATGTCATGTATATACCAGGCTGCTTCCTAATACTGCTATAAGGTAAAAATCTTAGAGAGCCAGTAATGCAGGGGCAGCTTTACTTACGTCTCGTTACCAGGCCTCATGTTTAGACATGCTTGCACTTTAAATAAAAAATGTTTAAATCATATGCATAAATAAATAGCTCACTTTGTCATTTGTAGCACACAGAGTATTTCAAATACTCAATGAATTTCTGTTTTAAAATAGTTTAAAGAAAGGTGCTTTGTATTTAGCTCTTGCTGACCCTAGATTTTGACTGTGCGTTCTACAGCAGTAGGGCAGTTGCATGTATACATATGTATATGTCTTCATCCACAGTGAAGACAAGAACATGGTAAGTAGAACTCATTTAAGCAAAGGTAGCACAAGTTGGAAAGATGGTGTCAGCCTCTCCTTTGGGTTGTAGCATGAATGGCTAGATTATCTGGTCTTAGAACTTGTGCTGTAGGTTGCACAGAAATTTGACCCTACATTTCTTTATCTACAGAATGAGGTTTGATGATTTTGGGGCTGTACTCACTCACAAAGTCTGATTATTTCAGTTAGCATTTGATTCTCCACAGGCCAGCAGATTATTCTTGTCTCTTGTTTTACTTTCTTCCTTCTGCTTCCTGCCTTCCAGCCTTTCACTGCTTGTTGATACTTTCATCAGAGGCAATTTAGGATTAAAACTAAGGGGATGAGAGTGGTCAGGAGACCGTGCTGTGACGGAAAGCAAGAAAAGAGGCCTCCTGTAGTTATCACTGCAAAGCACTGCAAGCAGTCAGTTAACACAGTGCTGAAAAATACCCATGGAATTGTCAGTGAGACCTTGGAAGACCGTTCTGAAAGTGCCATTTTAGTTAAGTGAGCAGAAGCTGAACTGCAGCCGATCAGGAATGAACAGGAGTTAAGGAAGGGCTGAGTGAGTGTGAACAAACAGCTCCAGGAGGAGAGTGCAAAGAACGCGTGAGGTCAAAGGAAAACAGGTTTTTTGTTTTTTTTTCTTTGGTTTAAGAAAGACTTGAAAGACAAAGGATACAAAGTTTCAGTTATACAAGATGGATAAGTTCTGGGATGTGATGTACAGCATGGTGACTCTAGTTAGCAATATGGTGTTGTATGCTTGAGATTTGCTAAGATAGAGAAAACTAACTATGTGAGGTAGATACGTTAATTGATGCAGTTATGGTGATCATTTCCCATTGTGTACTAATATCAAAACATCAAGTTGTATACCTTAAACATATACAGTTTTTATTTGTCAATTTTATCTCAAGAAAACTGGGGAGAAAATAATCAGGACCACCCTTGGAAGTGGTATCAGCTTTCTGTGAGGCATATGCTTACGTGGGGAAGAGAATTTCAGTTAGGACAGAGGAATGGAAACGGAGAGAATAGAGCTGGTGAGGTAACTGACCGTGTCTGTCTCATTGGTGATTGGCTGGCCAAGTCGAATATCTTGTTGCTGAATTCCCAGCACCTGTAGGAGTACGTGGAATGTTAGTGGGTGGCAATAAATACTTGTGGAGTGAATGAATGGTTTTGAATGTTCTCAAAAAATATGCAGTATTTTAGGGTTGATATATAGAGTTTATAAAAAAAAAGTAGACAGGAATTAGAAAACAGCAGAGAACCATGTATCCCACATTCTAGGAACACTTGTAACTCCATGTATTTTTTTCTCTTAAGTAAAGGCTATTTTTTAAATGCAAAAAAAAAGGGGTATCTGGGTGGCTCAGGCAGTTAAGCATCTGCCTTCAGCTCAGGTCATGATCCAAGGGTCCTGGGGTGGAGCCCCGAGTTGGGCTCCCTGCTTAGCGGGGAGCCTGCTTCTCCCTCTCCTGCTCCCCCTACTTGTGCTCTCTCGCACTCTCTCTCTCTCTCTCAAATAAATAAATAAAATCTTTAAAACACACACACACACACACACACACAAACTTGAAGGAGACAGAAGGGAGAGGGAGGAAGGAAGTGAGAGCTTGAGGTTGAATATATAAGGTGGTGGTAATTGATAGAGTCCGAGGGAACCAGATTGAGATATAATCCAGAGCATGGATTTAAGGATTAGATAAAAAGACTTTGAGTGTAACATATGGGGAAAAGATGAGCGTGAATGCAGCTAAATTTGCTTGTAGAGAGTAGGAAGCTGACAGCTTCAAGACTTAAAATCAGAAGCAAGTTGGACCATTACAAGGAATCTTCCTGGGTAGTTGAGGACATGGAGTAAGTCCAGCCAGACTAGAAGCTGGGTGCAGATGCAGGAAGTTTTATTGATTTTTGAGATGGGAAGATGAGGGAGTTCCAGTCTGGTGGTTTAATGAGGTAAGATTATTAGCTGGTAGTGAGAAGAACGTATGCAAGATTAGGGAGTTTTGGGAACTCCCAAATTAGGGAAGATTAGGTAGTTCTGTTTCAGGAGAGAGAAGTAGGCGTGAAATAGAAATAGGGGGTGTATGCTTAGTAGAGGAAAACAGTAGGTGTGCTGAGCAATGTTGAATGCCTGTGTGAAGTTGGACGTCATGAACATAAATTGAAAGCAGCATGCCTAATTGTATGATTTTTCCCCACCAAAGTTCAGCTTCTTAGATAAAAGCACAGAGAAGGGCGAAGTAGGTTCATAGGTTCATACAGGTTTGAGGTTTTAGACATGACAATGAGAGAGGGGCAGGGAGTTGCAGATCTGCAGATCTTGACACAATAATTAAAGTAAAGATGAACTCTGCAATGTAGACCGGACATGAAGGGGTGTGAGGAGAGGAAAGGGTGCCAGTGAAAAAGGAAAAAGTGACGCGGTCATTGGGTGTACCAGCTACAAGAAGAGCCCCAAGGATAAGAACTTCTGTTTAAAGAACAGGATATTTAATCAGTGGTAGTTCTGTTTCTAATGGTGACAAGATTCAAGGTATAATAATGCAAATGGTGAGTTAAATGGAGTAAAAAGGAGAATTGAGGTTTTGATCGAATCCGTGTGGATGTCAAAACCTTGGAGAGTGGTGAAGATTAAGGAATGAAGGTTAGACCAGTTGATCAAGAGATGGCAATAAAGAGGAAGAGGACCGGGCTGTTGCAAGATGGTGTGAGCCTCAGACTTCGTAAGAAGGAAGAGAGAGAATGGTCTGGAAATGGCAGTGAAGAGCCAGGAAAATAACTTTAGTTACCCCCTCACCCTGAAGTAAATGGAATAGTGGTAATAAACTGAGAGAGAAATAGAGGAAAAGCAGCGTCCTAAGGGATCAGCCAAAAGGACAAAGAGCTGAGGGAATTTTCACTCAGAAGAGCTACGTAGATATGTGAGCAGCTTCCTGAACACAAATAGGAAGTTCTCGGACAGTGGAAGGATTTGAGGAGAGGAAGCGTGAGAGATTGGGTCAGATCGAGAATAAACAGCATTTTAGAGATAAGAATTTGGGTGGTAAAAGATGACAACAAGGAAGGCCAGGTGGGTTGACAGGTGAGAGAAAATTGGCCTCGTTGGTCTTGGAGGAAGACAGGCTATGAGTTCTAATCTGTGGTCTTTGAGACAGTAGAGCATCTGGAGTGATCACTCCTTTAGCCTACTTGTGGTAGAATGGCATTATAATATTTAAAATTATTGGTCCAGGGGCGCCTGGGTGGCTCAGTCGTTAAGCGTCTGCCTTCGTTTCAGGTCGTGATCCCAGGGTCCTGGGATCGAGCCTCATATTGGGCTCTCTGCTCCGCGGGGAAGCCTGCTTCTCCCTCTCCCACTCCCCCTGCTTGTGTTCCCTCTCTCGCTGTGTCTCTCTCTGTCAAATAAATAAATAAAATCTTAAATAAATAAAATTATTTGAAGAAATTATGTTCTACTGGACCCTGTAATATTCATGTACTGGATCGGGGTAATTTTTACTCTTTTGCTCAAGTCACACTAGGACACATAGCAAAGCCTGTGGGTTCAAAGATGAGACATTTGACAGGCCCTTATTCCATTAAGGAAATTGATGCACTGTCGTATCTTTAGCAGTGAGTTAGTGAGAAGAGCATTGGCCTCAGAATCTGAAGAAATGAGTTCTAGTCCTACCCATGCCACTTGCTAGCTGTGTAACCGTTTGTCATTTAACCTCCAAATTTTGCTTTCTTCATTTACAAAGTGAAGCTGACCATATCTGTGCCGCCTTCTTTGCAGAGTCTTAGGGTGATTAAATGAGATAGCATATACACAGAAGTGCTTTGTGAACTATTATGTGCCATACAAATTTTTTTGTTGTTCTTAGGGTAGGGATCACCCTGATCTCCATGGTACTTTCAATGCATTGGAAATTGCATTGGAAGGTCACCACTGCTGACGGGTTAATGATTGAAGAGGTACTACTATTCCTTAGAAAGTAGAATCTGTCAAGACCAGAATTGGGGCTTATCATAGACCTCTACCCTAAACCTTCCCACTGGGGCTTTGTCATTCTGGCCTTACTGACTTGTCCTCAGTTACTCTAGACAGTGCTTCTGAAACTGAGTTTTACTGATGGCCTTCTGATTCAGGATGGAGGCGGGTGATACCTCTTGTTGTTTAACAGGCTCTGAGAGAATGAGCACACTAGGGTGGATTAATGGTCATCACTAAGACTTGATGTTGCCTCCTCTTACTCAGAATGCTGCTTTTGTGTTCTTGACTCACAATTATCCACCTTTAGAATGTACATGAAATACTATTTGTTTCAAATTCCTTTAAATCATTTAATTTTTAAAATGTTTCTTACCTAATAAAGGTATTTTAGTAATTTAGCTGAAAGTGAATTTAAGTGAAAGTAAATACAGAATCTGTGGTATGGCTTGGAGTTTGAATGACATAGTGGAGATAGTTCAAAACTAGGCAAGTCACTTAATTTTCTGAGCCTCAGAAATGGTCATCATTGTATCTGTTTTACAAGAATGTTATCAAGATCAAATGTAGATATTATGTGTAAAAGCACTTTAAAGTGCTACACAGATGTTCAGGGTTTTTTGTTTTGTTTTGGGGTTTGGGGGATGTTAAGTTTGAGGAGCTAATTTGCATTCTGCTATGATTTTTTTTCATGACTAATAAAAATTTTTTGTCCTGATTATATCACATTATTGAGCTGAGCTGTATTTTGTCAGTTGAATCTGTTTTAAGGCCTGGTCTTTGGAAAGAATATTATGCTTTCTTTAAGCAAAATCAGAATATAGGATTACTTCTTGTCACTATAGGAGGTATTCAGTATTAGTGGTTAAAGTTCAGCGAGTTACATCTTCCATGTCTTTTTTTTTTTTTGAAGATTTTATTTACTTATTTGACAGATAGAGACAGTGAGAGAGGGAACACAAACAGGGGGAGTGGGAGAGGGAGAAGCAGGCCAATGTGGGGCTTGATCCCAGGACCCTGGGATCATGATCTGAGCCGAAGCCAGACACTTAACGACTGAGCCGCCCAGGCCCCCCTCTGTCTTCCATTTCTACCAGTATGGTAGAATAAGTACTCTGAGCAATGAAAACAATAGAAATAGATGCAGGATTTAAAAATTTTTGTGAGTGCTTTGTTGAGCCATGATGAGGTACGCTCAGGCCCAAAACTAAGTAAACCAATCTTAACCAAGTGGTCAAGTTTAACATTACCAAAATGGCACAAACCAAAATTATGTGTCTCCTGATATGTTGTGCTGAAAGAAACACAACATCACCTCTATACTGTTTTTGCCAAAAACAGTTCATCTAAGTGTAAGGAAATAAATTAGACACACCCAAATTGTAATTTGGTCTATAAAACAGCTGACTGACCCACACTCTAAAAATGTGAATCTCATAAAAGATGGAGGAAATCTTCCAGATGTAAGGAAACCAAAGAGCCACAACTAAAGGACATTAAGAGTCATGATAGCAAACTGCAGTGTGTGACCCTTGATTGGATCATGGATCAGAAAAAAAGCTGTTATTGAGGACAGTATTTATACCAGAGGGGACATTTTTTAATATGAACTCTGTATTAAGTAATACTTTGTGACTGTGTTAAATGTCTATAGTTTGGCACTGGCGTTGGCGTGGTAGTTATGTAGAATAGTGATGAACTATCTGGGGTGAAAGCATCAGTGTCTGCGACTTAGATTTTCTGCAGGTTTGAAAGTGTTCAAAATAAAAAGAGAAAAAAATTTAGAGTTGCAAATGTCAAATGTTTGTGAAAAATGAAATACTAGATTAAGTATGTTTTTAAGTTATAAAAGTGCTAAGTAGATTAACCAGTAAATATCAACACTGGGAAATGGAGAGTGGTAGGGGGTAGTGTAAATTAACAGACTCCTCCTCAGCCATATCAGGGGTCAATAGCTGTTTGCTGATTCATAAATGAAGATATATTAATATTAGCTAGGGTTTATTAAGAGCTTTCTCTGGGACTGACACTGTTCTAAGTGTCTTCTTTATTGAATACTTACATTAACCCTGTGATGTAAGTCAGTATTACTCTTCTCCACATTTCACATAGGAGTAAATTAAGACACAGAAGTTGCCCAAGGTCATACAGCTAGTAAGTGTAAGAGCAGAAATTCAACCTAGATGGTTAGCATTTGACCTTAAATGGTTATACTGGGGGGAAAAAAGATGAAAATGTATAAGCTAAACATTCAGCTTAAGCTAGAAAAAGACTAGCGTAACAAAGCAAAAAAAAGTAGAAGGAAATTAATGAAACAAAAGACATTTAATACAGAGAATCAAGAAAGCCAGTATTTGACTCTTTTTTTTCTTTTAAAGATTTTTATTTGTTTATTGAGAGAGAGTGAGAATGGTAGAGAGCATGAGAGGGAAGAAGGTTAGAGGGAGAAGCAGACTCCCTGCTGAGCAGGGAGCCTGATGCGGGACTCGATCCTGGGACTCCAGGATCATGACCTGAGCCGAAGGCAGTCGCTCAACCAGCTGAGCCACCCTGGCACCCTGACTCTTTTAAAGATTAATAAAATTAAACCTTTGGCAAGACCAGTTGTAAAAGGAAAGAAGGTAGGAATAAAGAAAATTAGAAATGAAAAGGAAATATAATTAAATATGCTGCAGACATTAAAAGAAGAGGCTGTTGGAGCACCTGGGTGGCTCATTTGGTTAAGCAGCCAACTCTTGGTTTCAGCTCAGGTCATGATCTCAGGGTTTTGGGTTCAAGCCCTGAAGCAAGCTCTGCACTCAGTGGAGAATCTATTTGGGATTCTCTCTCTCCCTCTCCCCCTCAGTCTGCTGGCGCACACGTTCACTTTCTCTCTCTCTCAGATAAATAAATCTTTAAAAAAAAAAAGGATATTATGACAGATTTTTGCACATAAATATAAAAACATAGATGAACAAATTACCACTTGCCAAAACTGACTCAAAATATAAAATATCTGGCTAGCTCTATTGTCATAAAATATTTTAAATCTATAGTTTAAAATCTTCCCTAAAAGAGATGCCCAGAGTTTTTACTGGAGGGATGAGTAAATCTAGTCTTACACAGCTGTTTCTATCGCTTTTCAGCCTTTTGGCTAAGATCAAGTATAGTCTTACACAGTTGTTTCAAAATACAGAAAAAGTGGGAATATTCCCAACTTATACAAAGCTATCACAAACATATCAAAACATGTAAGAACAGCATGAGAAAGGATAATTATGGGCCAGTTTAACACAGAGGTGAAAGTTCTAAAAAATATTAAAAAGACAAAAGCGGAATTTATAAAAAAGGATAATCCATAATGACCAAAAAAATTGATTTATCTTAGTCATGCAAAGATGATTTGACATACAAAAACATGTAATTTGCCTTATAAACAGATTAAAGGGAAAAAATGGTATGTTTTTCTCATTAGATGCAGAAAACGTGTTAGAATTTAAAATCCATTCATGATTAAAACATGAAAAACTTACTAGCAAATTAGGAATAGAACTTCCTTAACCTGAGAAAGAAGATCTGTCATTCTCTTAAGACTGCAACAGTTCTATCCACAAGTGCTGGTTAATTTACTTGTCCTCAGCTAACTCATCTATTGAACCAGGGCCTCCGGGAAGCACTGACTTAATCCAGAGGAATTAGTCTAGTGTTAGGAATTGCTAAGATTATTGCAGTTAGGCAGAGGAGGTTTCTGGCAAGCCTTATAGTGCTCTTCAAATCTTATTAATATGTATAGACTTGTTTATGCATTCTCATTCATATAAGAAATACTAATTAAATATCCGCCCTCTGGGATCGGGATACCTTGATGAAAGTCAGTCCTGTTGTCAAGAAACTCACTCCAGTGGAGGAGGCCACCATATAGTCAGGAGACACTGACTATGATAGAGAAAGGCCCAGGATGCCTTGGAGAGCATGGGAAGCTCATGAACTCAGACACTGGAGGAAAGGGACTGGTAAAGGAAGACTTAGAGCAGTATCTTACAGGACAAGTTGAGGGCTAATCTTGCAGCCATAGGAAGATCAGACATTAATTTGGCTCCTCTTTACTCTCCTTTTAAACTTACAGTTCTTTTCCTTTATGACCTCAGCCAATAATAACAGCTAAAATTATTATGAACTTGCTCTGTGCCCTCCACAATTATAATAAGCACTTTATGGGTATTAACCCATTTAATCCTCACGACAATATTGGGAGGCATGTACTATAATTAACTACATTTTAGCTTTGCGCAGTGGCAGTATCGTAGCCAATGAGGTTTATCCGAGGCGCGATTATTGCTAATTGAAAACTTTTCCCAATACCCCGCCATGACGACTTGAAATATAATTAACTACATTTTACAGATGAGAAACGGCAAAGTAACTTTCCTGATGTTACTCAGCCTACCACTGACAGAGCCTGATTCAGACCTATGTTCTCAGAGTCCTTATCACTAATCCAGACTGCTTCTCCATAGATTGTAACACCATATCCTCTGCTTTTCAGTAGAATTTAGAGAAAGGTGCAACCGAGGGAACTATTGAAAGCTAAGATTTGTGGAAACTTTGCCCTGAATGCAGTATTTGTATTTTTGGCTTAAGCCGCAAGTCTTGATCTCAGACATTTTGGACATAGTCTTCAGACTTATACCACATTGTACTCAGATCATATCTATCACTTCAGTCAAGTTAAAAGGGTTCACCCATAAAATATTCTATTTCTGGAAAGAAACTGAGTTTGGGCTTTTGGGGGTTTTTTTTGTTTTGGAGGATTTTTTGGTTTAGAGTTTTGTTATTGTGTGTGGGTAGATACCTCAAAACATTTTTTATCAAAACATTCTACCAAATACAGTTGACCCTTGAATCACATGGGTTAGGGGCACCAATGCCCAATATAGTTGAAAATCTGTGTACAGCTTTTGACTTCCCCAAAATTTACTAATAGGCTACTATTGACCAGACACCTAATCTATAACATAAACAGTGATTAACACAAATTTTCTGTGTTATATGTATATTATACTGTATTCTTAAAATTAAGCTAAAGAAAAGAAAATTAAAATCATAAGGAAAACCCATTTACAATACTATGCTGTATTTATTTTTTAAAAATCTGTGTATAGGGGGACACAAACAGTTCAAACCCGATTATTTGAGGGTCAGCTGTACTGTTGAAAGTTCCACCTTTGCCATGAAACCTCTTGATTACTTTAGGTTTTTGTGGGGGTTTTTTGGTTTGGGGTTTTTTTCTCTTCCTTACTCCAGCCTTTTTAAACTCTCTTGTTCAGGATTCTGTAGATATCATGTAAAAGAAACTCAGTTCCAAATAGTTAAGCTAATAAGAGTAGTTACTGCAAGAGTACCAGGACTGCTTACTGAGTCCGTGGAAGTGCTACTGGGCAGGGGCAGTTCCTAGACATAGGAATGCAGGTGGAGAGGCGGTTCCTCCAGGCCTCCCTCTCTGCCTGCAGTCTTTGCCTCCCTGTTTTCTGTACTGATTTCATTTCCACCCCAGTGGCCTCACTTGGTAGTGGGACAGCTCCAGGTTTACCTTATCCCAGTTTAATGAGTTTAGAGAAGGAAAGACTTCTTTCTCCCCTTTTCAGTCTCTCTGAATCCCAGGAAAGGATTCTGCCACAGCTTGGATCCATGTGCATGTCCTTTGGACCAGTCCTTCTGGCCAGGGAGGGTGCTGTGATTGATTAGTTAGGCCTAACCTAAACAACTGCAGCTGAGTGGACTCTGAGGGACAGATTCTTCACAATCGCACAGATCACAACCGCACAGAATAGGGTTGGGGCAGGTGCTGTGGGAAGGGTGCTGTTAGGAGAAGATGGAAGGAAAATGCTGAACAGATAACCACAGGTTTCTGCTGAGGTGCTTATCTCTAACCCATATTTTGGCACTTTTCTCTACTTTGAGACTTTGAGCTCTTTGAGGGCAAAAACTGCAAACTTGAGAGCCAGAGAGCCCTGGATTTAATCCCCTGCATATCTCTGGCAATGCCTCACACTAGATGCTCAATAAGCAAGTATTTATTTCAATTCCTGTTTGCGATACTTTTCATTATTTTGGCTTACTCTAGTCATGATTTTAGACATTTTCTTTTCCATTTTTAGTTTTAACTAAATTATTTAATATTGCTTCTGTGTTTAGTTCAGGATCTCACTGGATAAGTTATGGGTACTTGGTTAAACTACATATGTAAAAAATATGACTGAACAAACCTCTTCAAATAATAAGCAAATTGTTTCCCCATATTTTTTTAAAGATTTATTCATTTATTTTAGAGAGTGGGCCAGTGTGAGAGGGGGGAGGAGCAGAGGGAGAGGGAGAGAGAGAATCTCAAGCAGACTCCAAGCTGAGTGTGGAGCCCAATGCAGGGCTCAAAAAATTGTACAACCCTGAGATCATGACCTGAGCCAAAACCAGGAGTTGGTTGTTCAACTGACTGAGCCACCCAGGCACCCCTGTTTCCCCATATTTTTAATGGATTGGGGTTTTTTATTGAAAATAAAGTATCAAATCAAAGATTGGGCTTATGAAATTGGCTTATCTTTATTCCTTAGAAATGAATTAATACAAAAGTACATGATTTTAACATATATTTGTCCTCAGTGGTTACAGGACTTAAAATACTTGTATTCAAGACTTTTTAATCATTCAGATTTTTTTTAAACTTTTACTCTTTTTACTTTAGTTTAACTTGCTTTCAGATTTTTGTCTCTTAATGAAAATGCCACATTAGTACATAAGACAAAAATATTTAAATCAACGGCATATTGACTTATTTTCATTTTCTCCTTAGGAACTGAGAGAAAGCTATAATACACAGCAGTTAGCGCTTGAACAACTTCATAAGATCAAACGTGACAAGTTGAAGGAAATTGAAAGAAAAAGGTCAGAGCTAATACAGAAAAAGAAACTAGAAGATGAGGCTATAAGGTAATATAGCTGATAAATTTATTATACCACATTACTATTAGAATTCTAATTTTGTTGGCCATATCTTTATTTTGACTTTGAAAATTTAAGGAAAATAAAAGGATCATCCTTGGACGCTAATTAAAGTCTCAATTTTAGAAAATCAGTTTTTCTTTTAGGGACTGAGATTATAGTAATCAATTTTATGTTCCATTGGTGAAAAATAGGGCTTTGGAGTCAGACAGGGATTAGACTTGTTGATCTACCACTTATTGTTTGGATGACCTTGGTTGAGTCACTTTACCTTTTGAACCCCGGTTTCTCCATCTGAAAAACAGAAATATTGATGCAGGCCTTATAGGTAGCTGAGAATTAAATTAAAAAAAAAAAAGCTAACGAGCCAAACACAAATGTCTTACACTCATCATTTCTATCTCTCCATTGTAAATCTATTAGTTTGCTGAAAGATCACAAAACCCAAATACTTAATTTTACAGAGTGATAAGATGGAGTATATAATGCCATGTTGCTGCAATTCTCTTTGTACCACTGAGCTTATCAATTGCCTCCATTTATAGCAAAGAGAAGTAAGACAGTTGCAGAATCTAAAGCATAGAACCATTTATTTAGAGACTCAGCATGATTTTTTTCTGTTGTACGGTCCTGTTTCTAATATGTTCCTCAATACCCCCCCCCGCAAGTTCTCTAGTGTCAGAAATCAGTGTAATTAACAAATATTGAGGAGCCAGCATTCCTTTGCCTTGGAGATAAGTAGACGAGTAATGCCCATGAAAGAGCTAATAGTTACTAGGGAGACAAGAAAAACACATTACCATATAGCAGGCCTCTATTTTTAAAGGCTTCAGAATAACCACTCCCAGCACACTTTTAATGAGTGGCCACTGTTGGCTGTGATGCAAAGAGACTCTGGTTTTACTCCTTGTTCCTTGATTCCTCGTCATTCCAGTAGGAGATGCAGACAGCTAAACAGATCTCTGTAGTACTCTTTACTCCAAGCCCTTACTTCGCGGCCCCTAACAAGAGGCACTAGAATAATATAAAAGCAGAGACGGTGAAGTTCAAATTAAGAAGGCTTTTTATTTGCCACTTAACTGCCACTGAACGTTGCACAAGGGAACTGTGCAGTCACTGCATAGCTAGCTAATCACTGTGTCGGAATTTTCTGCCGACACGTTGCAAGTACCTTTTTTTTAAAGATTTTATTTATTTATTTGAGAGAATGAGAGAGAGAGAGAGAGCATGAGAGGGGGGAGGGTCAGAGGGAGAAGCAGACTCCCTGCTGAGCAGGGAGCCCGATGCGGGACTCAATCCCGGGACTCCAGGACCATGACCTGAGCCGAAGGCAGTCTCTTAACCAACTGAGCCACCCAGGCGCCCCACGTTGCAAGTATCTTGATATCTCTTCATCACCGCTCACAATTTTTTTTAGGCCAGCAAGCCATATTAATAATACACATTTTCATTTGATTCATCCTCTTCACACATTATCCTGCTGTAGAGGAGGGAAGAAATCAGAGCAGAAACACATGTCCGATCAGTCCAGAGCTGAACCTTAGAAATATAACTTGATATCTTGGCCATTTGCCTTGGAAGATGCCCTCCTTGTCCTGTGCTGTTGGTTACAGTCAGGTTTCACAGTGTAGATGTGGCCTCTTTGCCCTTTGTCCAGCTTTGGAGGGATCTTCTGGCTCTGGACCAGTTTCTCATGCACTAACTCATACATAAGAAAGTTTACTAAAATTTAATTTTATATTAACTCTCTAGCCTTTCTTTATCCCAGTAAACATGTGGTAAATACTTGGTGGTGTTTATAACTTCTGGGAATTCAAACAGAAGGTAGATTAGGCCATCTTAGGTGTGGAAGAATATCATAGAAGGCAACCGAGGAACTAACTGGGAAAAGGAATGGCGGTTGAGATTAAGAAAGGACCGCAGAGAAGCATGGCCCTCAAAGGAGAGCCAGATGTCAGTCACAGAAGTGCTGGAGGAAGCACTCTTTGGAGTGAGAGAGGGTATGGGAGGACTTGTAAAGGGTCAAGAGGAAGCTAGTCATGGGGTAATGAACCAGGAGTATGAAGTGTAAAACAGTCCAGGAATGAGGAAGAAAGGTGGCTAAGTGGGTCTGTGGTTTTGGGGATTATATAGAATTTCCAAATTCCTCCAAGAATCCTAGGAATTGAGACATGGAATTAAGCCATGGTATCCTTCTTGGTGGGGCATAAATACCCCCAACTCCCAGGATGAATCCAGCCACAAGCTCTGCTGTCCCTGATAGTGTGAGCAGAGGCTTGGAGAAGGTGCTAAATTTAGTGGTGACAGCTCTGCCTCTGAGTAAGACCATAAAAAATATATGCAAGAAAGAAAACTATGGTGAACATTAGCTTCAATACTATAATAGCTAAGTCTGATCTTAGAGACTTAGCTATCACAGCTAAGACCAGAGACCATCTTGCCTAGCTAGAAACCAAGCTGCAGCTATATCATATGTCATAGAAACACATAGGGAAGCATGGACCTATAGGGGAAACATGTCCTATTCTCTGACAATGGAAAAGACTTTCAAGGGACAATGTAGAAAGTAGGTAATCTACCCAGAAACATTTCCTGTTTCCACAGTAATGACCAAATCCTGAAAACAGGGGTTAGCTAGGATAGTGGAAACAAGACCTGGAATACAGTCCTTGTGAAAAATCTGGAGGCCAAGGAAGAACGTTTAGATATACCTCTTGGGCTTGTTTTCTGAATAGTTCCCCTTGGGATTGGGAGGTCAGCTGACAGGAGGGAATTTAAGGGTATGGGAAATTGTCAGTCCTACCCCCAGCTCATCTCTTCGCCTCTCCTGGTTAATTGGGTTCCCCCTTCATCCATGATCCCCACTGTTTCTTCACACCTCTGCTAATATGTCTTTGCTATAGAATAAATATATAAGATTATATATAAATACATAAGAAATATGTACTATTTCTATAGTTTGTGAGGAACAAGATCTGATATTTTTATTTTGCATAACAAAAATTGTAGGACATTATGCAAACTCTTTTTTTTTTTTTTGTAAAGGAAAGCAAAGCAAGAAAAAGAAAACTTATGGAGAGAAAGTCTTAGAAAGGAGGAAGAGGAGAAACAAAAACGACTCCAGGAAGAAAAAACACAAGAGAAAGTTCAAGAAGAAGAGCAGAAAGTGGAGGAGAAGCAATGTAAGGATAAGGATAAAAATAATAGATTTGATTTTTCTGAGACAGAACAATGAAAGCAATAAGAAAAAAAGATTATGATGAGAGGGGGGAAAATTTCTTAAACATATGTTAACCTTTGAGTCAGAAAAAAACTTTTTTCTAAATTAAACTTGGAGGAGTGCATAGGCTTTTTTAAAACAGACTGAGGGTAGAAGTCTTAAAACAGCATGTAGAAAAGAAGATCGTAATCACTGAGTAGCTATGAACAGACCCTGACATGGTTTTCATAATTGAAGTAAACAGTTGTAGTTTATTCAGCCAGTGTTAACTAAACTGTTTATTTTAATGAATAACAGTAAAATTTTGTCTTTGCATATTAAAATTTTCTCAAATGATATACTTTGTTTATGCTACATCTCAGATTCCATTCCTAAGATACTTTACATATTACTGTATCTCTTGTGGATATACAAATATTTGAATCCTTACTAATGATACATGTGTTGAAATTTCTGTAAGCTAAAGCATTTATTCTGGAAATAAAGTTAAATATTTTTAATCTTATTAAGGCTAGTATATCTGTGAGCTCTTCTGTTTTTCTTTTAGAACCATACTGGTAAATCTACAGCTCTTTCTTCACTGAACCCTGTTCACTGCTAATCTCATCTGTGACCTCTCTCTCTGTCTCTTCTTCCCTGTTACGTCCTGAGCGCCACAGAACAAACCTCGCTGCTTGGCCTCCTTGCACTTTGCACGGCTTAGCCTGCCACCACTCCTCTGCCTTCCCTGACGTCCCCGTGCGTGGCACACCCTGCAAGTCATGGCTTTGTTTCATTGCCTCCTACTTTACTGAAGATGAACGTCCTCATTTGCTTTTGTATTGATTCTGTGACAATACAAGATATTTAAATCTTAACAAGCCTGTGTCAAATGGATTTTCATTTTACTGTTTGATGTTCAGTTTTTTTCCTTTTGATTTTACAAGCTCTTTATATTATAGAGTCATCACGAAAATGTGTGTACATGAAAGTAGCAAATAATGACAGTTCTCTTCTCTTTAGGTGAGCCAGCTAGTGCTTTGGTAAATTATAAAGCATTGTATCGCTTTGAAGCCAGGAGCCATGATGAGATGAGTTTTAATTCTGGGGATATAATACAGGTAGGAAACAGTCTTTTTTGTTCATGAATAAGCTTAATACAATGTAATATGTTACTTTCTATAATAAAATGACTATAATTTTATATAGTGATTTC
The DNA here is from genome assembly GCF_003265705.2 of Callorhinus ursinus. Taxonomy (NCBI): domain Eukaryota; kingdom Metazoa; phylum Chordata; class Mammalia; order Carnivora; family Otariidae; genus Callorhinus; species Callorhinus ursinus. The sequence continues at coordinate 19,880,270 of NW_027397072.1, read as the reverse complement.
CCATTTAAAAAGCGTATCTTGAACTTTATATGATTTGGCCCTAAAGACATACTGCAGAGTTGCATATTATTACTGCCATATTCTAGGTAAGGAAGCTTAGACTTACACAAAATGTAACAGTCAGCAGGACAGTGCCAGAGTGGGTTGCAAGTACATGTTTTTGATTTCCAAATCCAGTGTTCTTTACACTGTGCCATTGCTTCACATCATAAAAGGTGATGCTGATTTTGTTATGTTAATAAATTACCAATGAAATTTGGAGAAGCTGATTATTTTCTGGCAACCATTAAAAGAGTTGAAGGAGGTAGATTCTATAGCTCTAACTAGATGCAGTCCCCTGTTCCTGGGGGAAAAAAGGCCTTTATTATATAGTCACAAGCCACATAAAATGGATGAATAAGACAAGATGCAGGGAATAGCATTTGATACAGCCATTGTGATATAATGGAAAGAATATAGGCTTTAGAAACATACTAACTTGGGTTTTAGTCTCTGCTTCAGTTTTCTTCTTAGTAAATTAAGATAATACTACCTAGAATACCTAGCCAGTGCCTGCTTTCATTTTTCCCTGCATGGTCACCATTGTGGTATATTTTATCAGTTACATAGCAAATATTTAGTGATACTTGGCATAGTGTTTACCAGAAACATCTGTTCAAACACTCAAGATGGTCCCCAGCTGAACATTCCTTCTGTTACCTTTGCCACCACAGACAGTGCCACAGTCTGGTGGCCCTCCTGATCCTCTTCCACCTGTTGGTGATGATGAGGTTGTGTCCAAGAATGAAGAGATGCAACCTATCTCTGGGCACACTTGGTCGAGAGCCTACTTACATTTTTGGTTACATCTTTTATTATTCTGTCAACAACTATTTATTGAGGGCTATGCTAGGCTAGGGATATAGTAAACAAGACACAGTCTCTGCACTTAATGAGCTGATAGTCTGATGACAAAGACAGACATTCTAATGCAGTAGAGGAAGGAAAGTGGTGGAAAGCTACCAGCGTTAGAGCAGACCTCCCCTCATGGTCATCAAGCCAGTCTGGTGGCAGTGACAACAGGAACATTAACTTAGCTAGAGTTTCTCGACTGTTTGTGTTCTCCGCCGAATCACTGATGTAAAGAATATGTCATGTGTTACTTTTGGACAACTTGGTTGATGACATTGTCATCCACTAAGAGAGGAAGATCAGAAGGAGGGAATTTGAGTAAGAGTTACAATGAGTTTAATTTTGGGTGAGTTTCAAATTTCTAGGCAGCAGGTGGATACACCTCCGGCTATCCAGGGATATAGGGAGATCTCAGGCAGAGATCAGAGGAGGCCAATTTTAGTGTCATCATTATGTTGTGATGGTAATTGACAGGAGTGTAGAGGATGATTGGTGATGCAATCCCCAAGAGACATGAATACTGGAGGGATTATTAGAGGAAGGGGAGCCTTAAAAGAACGAGAGGTAGGAAAAAGCCAGGAGAGTAGTTTAGTGTTGGGGAATTTTGAGAAGAGTAGTCTGGATCTCCATGTGAAATAAGATGGGACGAAAAAAAATAACCATTAGATTAACAGTATCACAGCTATTGTTAACCTGGAGGAAAACAATATTCGTTGAGTGGAATGGTGGGGGAAGAAGCCACATTTCAGTGACCTGAACAAATTGGAAGGGAGGAAGAGTAGACAGTGAATATATAAAATTCTTCGAAGGAGCTTGGCTTTTGAAAGGGAGAAGGGAGAAAAAATGATAGTGAGGAGTATGGGTTGAGGGAAGTTGTTCTATGTTTTATGTTTTTAGTTTTTGGTTTTTTTTTTTTCACTTGGCTGAAGCTTGAGCAAGTTTAATGATAGAGAAGATCTGCAGAGAGGGAAAGGGTTAATGATACTGGATTTAGTAAAGTGCACAAGTGTAAGTGTACAACTCAGATGATTTGTATACATGTATGTATCTGTTAAACTACCACTCAGATCAACATACAGAACACAGAACACTCAGGAAGGCACCTCATGCCTCCCTGCAGACCTCTCTATTCTGATCAGTGGATGCAGATGAGGAAGATTCTCGATAAAGCTGGAGGGCTTGGGATCTAGAGCACAGGAGAGAGTAGTGGAAGGACTAGATAACCTCCTCCTTTGTGATTAGAGGCCTGAAAGAAAAGGATGGATGGGATTATTAAATACATTTTGCTGAGTTAGAAGGTGAGCTCAGATCTGAGGGCTTCCCTGTTCTTGGTAGGAGGCAAGGTCTAATCAACTTAATGGATGAGAGTAGCAGAAGAGATTTGATTGAAAGTGAAAAAGATTAGAAATTCCACTGAGCCCTGGCAACATTTTCCATGACAACCTGTTTTTCAAGCATTCATATGTGTTAGTGCTATTTTTGAAGTAATAGTTTCCATTAACCTGTGAGAACTTACGTAAAATTTTCTAGTTTAAGTCACTATGTAAATTGACAAGTAAAAATTAATTAGGGCTACAAATAACAGATATGAAATCGGTTAAAATTGACCCCTAGCAAAGCAAACTTGGTCTAATTCTAAAGATTAAATGAATAGGCCTTTTCTTCTTGGAAAGGTAGAAATATTAGGAAAAAGTATTAAAGAAGGCTTTTAAAAGTTTATAGAAAAAGGAGGAAGTTAGTGTTTGAATGCTAGTATTCATACCTGTCAGTGATCCTTGCTTTGAGACCAATACTTAAATCAGGTAAATTGCTGAGCATGCTGCTTTCAGTTGCATAATTCCTTGGGGTCTGTAGTGTTCTTGTCTTCGTTTTTAGCTCTGGATTGGCTATTTTAAAGTAGTCTTAAACTAGATCCACAGGGTGATATTTTGGCAGTGGTTCCTATGTTCTGTTTCAGAACACCATCTTAGAGTTACTACAGAGCTATGCTAGCTCTGATAGAACTAATGAGTGAGTTTAGCAAGGTTACAGGATACAAGATCAATATACGAAGACAAATGTTCATAGTTTTATTTGTAATAGCTAAAAACTGGAAACAACTCAAATGTCCATTACTAGGTAAGCATATAAACAAATTGTGGTACATCTATACGCAATAAAAGGGAGAAAAAAATGAAACTATAAATCATCTATGTGTGTTACCAGTTGGAAAATAGTATTCAGAACTCTTAGTTCAAGAAGACTCTGTGAGAGGCGCCTGGGTGGCTCAGTCATTAAGCGTCTGCCTTCAGCTCAGGTCGTGATCCCAGGGTCCTGGGATTGAGCCTCACATCAGGCTCCCTGCTCCGCGGGGAAGCCTGCCTCTCCCTCTCCCACTCCCCCTGCTTGTGTTCCTTCTCTCGCTATGTCTCTCTCTGTCAAATAAATAAATAAAATCTTTAAAAAAAAAAAAAAAAAGACTGTGATAGGAACAGAAAAAATAAGCAAAAAAAAATTAATGATTATAGGATAATAAGTTTGCAAGAAAGTAAGTGTAATTATCAGAATAGTGCATTATGCAGATGTGAAAACTTATTTGCATAGTCATAATAATGTAACCATTGAATATAATTTAACCAAAAATTTTGAGATAGCAGTATAGAATAAAAAGATACAGTAAAAGAAAGTTAAATGTTGATTTTCCATAACCAAAAGCCAATAGATGTCTAAAATTGAAACATTCAAGAAATAGTAGTATAAATATGTTATTTAGAAATAGAGAAGGTAATACAGAAGAAACAGCTAAAAATGGCAAGTTACTATGAGGAGTGGAAATAAGGGCATAGTGAGTGATGGAGTCTTCCAGCGTAAGCCATGTAGAATGCTGTTTGTTTTGTAAACTATTTTCATATTTAGCTTGGATGAAATTAAAAATTAAATTTTAAAAAGGCACTTTGTCAGTAATTAGAGATAGTGAGTGACCTATTAATTTGTAAAAAATGGTGTCAACTTAATTCTGATAATGAGGCTACTATACAATAGTCTGTATCTCCTTCCTTTGTAAATGTGTAGTATTCTAACCATTGTTAACCCTTCTTTTTGTTTCCATAGGTTGATGAAAAAACCATAGGAGAACCTGGTTGGCTTTATGGTAGTTTTCAAGGAAATTTTGGCTGGTTTCCATGCAACTACGTAGAAAAAATGCCATCAGGTGAAAAATCTGTGTCTCCTAAGAAGGCCTTACTTCCCCCTACAGTATCTGTATCTGCTACCTCAACTTCTTCTGAGTAAGTTTTTAACTAACAGTGGAGTTTATGCATTTTTTGGTGAATATATAAATACCTAATAGGTATTCGTGTCAGCCTGCTACTTAATCATATTATAATCTATGCTGGGCTCTCCAAGAGTACCTTTTGTTCCAAATTTCATAGTAGAATTTAATAAATAAAAATGTAGGTCAATACTTTGTTCATGAATTTTTTTCCACAAATTTTGTTTAAACACAAAGTAAATTATATACAAGCTGATAAATTTGTAGTACTTCATTAGATTTTAAGTGATTAACCATACTTATATCAAAGTGTTGTATTTACAGATCACTTTCTTCAAATCAACCAGCATCAGTGACTGATTATCAAAATGTATCTTTTACAAACCTAACTGTTAATACATCATGGCAGAAAAAATCAGCTTTTACTCGTACTGTGTCCCCTGGATCTATATCGCCGATTCATGGACAGGTGTGTATCTTTAGTTTTGTGTGCTTTATCCTTTTTTTTTTTTTTTAAGATTTATTTATTTATTTTAGAGAGGGAGAGAGAGAGCACACGCACAAGCAGGGGAAGGAGCAGAGGGAGAGAAACTCAAGTAGACTCAAGTAAATAAAATCTTAAAAAAAAATAGAATTGAAGATTTTTGTACAAAGGCATCATTTACTCTTTTAACCAGAATTTGTAACATTTGGTTTCTGTTCTTATTGTTCACGTGTGATGTAATGTAAAGAAATTATTATTACTTAGAAGTTTCTCAACAATTCATTTTCATAGCATCCAGTTGCTACCAGTTAAGATTTCTTTCTTTCTTTTTTTTTTTTCAAGATTTTATTTATTTAGTTGGCAGAGGGAGACACAGCGAGAGAGGGAACACAAGCAGGGGGAGTGAGAGAGGAAGAAGCAGACTTCCTGCTGAACAGGGAGCCCGATGCGGGGCTCGATCCCAGGACCCCGGGATCATGACCTGAGCTGAAGGCAGACGCCCAACAACTGAGCCACCCAGGCACCCCAACCAGTTAAGATTTCTAAGCTCAAAATGTCATCTTGACAAATCTGGTTATATTATTCTTAATTCATAGGTATTGTAAGAAGATATTTGGGCTTGGGAGTTTTTGGTTTTTTGTTCTTAAAAAAGTTATTTGTGTGGGAACTACGTTATATATATTTAGCCCCTGATTTAGATGTAACCATTACAGGCATTTTTACATTAACATTATTGAAAAGAAATCACAGACTTGATCAGAATAGAGTCTGGAGATTTCACCTTCACTCAAAAAATGTTTATACGTGACCATAGGTTCCAGGCATTTCATTATGTGCTAGAAATTTAATGGGGAAAAAAAAATCCCTGCCATTAAGAAGTCATAATTTAATGAGACAGACACAGAAATAAATAACTGTAGGGGCACCTGGTTGGCTCAGATGGTTAAGCATCTGCCTTCGGCTCAGGTCATGATCTCCAAGTCCCCTGCTCAGCGGGGAGCCTGCTTCTCCCCCTCCCTTTGCACCCCCCCTCATACTCGCTTGTGCTCTCTCTCTCTCAAATGAATAAATAAATCTTTAAAATCTTTAAAAAATAAATCTTTTAAAAAAAAGAAATAATTGTAAAATATGAGAAGTATTGTCATAAAGATATTCTACAAAGACTTGAGGTATATACAGCTGAGAGAGATCTCATTCAGTCTGTGGGAATTTGAGCAGGGTTCACAAAGGGCCAGGTATTTGAGCAGGACCTTTGAAGATAAGATTTTAGCAAACAGAGAAGGAAAGTTATTCCTGTGAAAAAATAATTTGGGGAAGATAGGCATGTTAACACAAGGAGTTTGCAGGACGAGAATTGTTTATAGTGTGGCTAGAGTACAGGATTCGTGGAGAAAGGGTGAAGAATTGAAGTTAGGGGTGGAGGTTTATTTGTGAAGTGTTTAATACAGGGCCCAGCAACCTGACAGTGGGCAGCCCATGAAAGTTTCTAAGAGGTGTATATTTTAGAGACTTAACTCCAGCAGTAGTACAGGGGCCAGATTGGTGGAAGCAAGCAAAGGAGTCAAGTAAGGAAGGATGCTACAGTAGCTAAGTAACAAGAGAGGATGATGTGAACCAGTGCCACAGTAAAGAAAATGTGTAGAAGAGGAAATGGATTTCCCTTCTATACATTTTCAGGATCTTTAGCTCGAGTAACAGGAAAGATGGTGATGGCATTGTCTTGGGTGGGTGTTGCAAGAGGAGTGGGTTCCGTGGGTTCTAAAAATGATACATCCCACACGTGCAACCTAGGTATCTGTGATAGAGACAACCTGGTGGGAAGGCCCAGTAAACAGTCTGACTTACAAGTCGAGCTCAGGAGATAAAGTTACAACTAAGATATATATTTGAGGGACACCTGGGTGACTCAGTCGGTTAAGATCTGCCTTCAGCTCGGGTCATGATCCCAGAGTCCCGGGATCGATAGTCCCGCCTCGGGCTCCTTGCTCGGTGGGGAGCCTGCTTCTCCCTCTGCCTGCCACTCCCCCTGCTTGTGCACGTGCTCTCTCTCTGACAAATGAAGAAATAAAATCTTAAAAAAAAAGAGAGTTTTGAGGGACACCTGGGTGGCTCAGTCAGTTAAGTGTCTGCCTTCAGCTCAGGTCATGATCCCAGGGTCCTGGGATTGAGTCTCTTATAGGCTCCTTGCTCAGCAGGGAGCCTGCTTCTCCCTCTGCCTGCTGCTCCCCCTGCTTGTGCCCTCTTTCTCTGACAAATAAATAAGTAAAATCTTTAAAAAAAAAAAAAAAAGATTTGAAAAGGTATAGACATAAATAAGATAATTTAGGGAAATCATGTGAAACAGGAAAGGAAAGGGCCTGGACCAAAAAGGGGATCCATCAATCACCAGAGAGTGAGCTTTCAGAACAGCAGGAGTGTTAAGTGATGTCAGCACTGTTCAGACATCAGGGAACATATCAGGGTTTGGAAGAAGGTTTTTGGGCTTTGACGTTATCGATGACCTTGTCACGAAGAGGTTCAGTAGTGTGGTGGGTGCAGAACCTAAATTAAAATGGTTTGAGTTCCTGTCTTTAAGGAATTGAGAAGTAGAAGTTAAGTAGAGAGGTGGAGAGAGTGACTATTTTAGAGAGGCACTTCAAGATGTTATAAGATATTTGTAGAAAATGGAGGGCATAGTAGAGACTTAGAGTACAGGTAAAGAGATTAGCCTTATCAACAGAACACTTCTTCCTCAGAGAGGAGGCAAAGAAATGAGTAAGAATACAAGGAGGAAGTTCAGGGACGGAGAGCAGAAAAGTGAAGGGAGGCAGAGCACAACCGTATCTGCAGGGCTAGTGGTGTGACCTGTGACCTGCCGGGACCACAGGGAGGGCATGTCGGGGCCTGGAGGACAGGAAGGGGCTGCAGTAATTCTTTGCATTTGTTCTGTGACGTCTACTTGATGGGTATGTGAGTACATTTCTTGAGTGCCCCGTGTTCCTCTTCCAATCCAGTGATATTTCATGCCAAGATGTTTCCTTGAACGGTAGGTGTTCAGTTTTTAACAGAAGGCTACTCAAATGTTCTCTGTCATATATCATTTTAAATCGGTTAGTAGATAAAGGTTATCTTAAGTCACGACCACACCAAACTGGTCTCTGTTTAAACAGTAAGTAAATTATATATTAGGAAACAGAAATCCTGGTTACCTTTTTTTTTTTTCCCAATCTTGTGGTTTTGTATTCACAGGGACAGGTTGTAGAAAACCTAAAGGCACAGGCCCTTTGTTCTTGGACTGCAAAGAAAGACAACCACTTGAACTTCTCAAAACATGATATTATTACTGTCTTGGAGCAACAAGAAAATTGGTGGTTTGGGGAGGTACATGGAGGAAGAGGATGGTTTCCAAAATCTTATGTCAAAATCATCCCTGGGAGTGAAGTCAAGCGGGAAGAGTAAGCATTTTGTGCTTCCATGAGATGTGGATGTTGGTGTTTTCACTAATGAGTCCGCCATAGAACCACTGGCTGTTCCATCAAAACATTTATGCTTGAGTTTTGACCATCAGAAGAGTAATTCCTAGAATGAAAAAAGCGCACTTCAGATATTTGTACCAGTTTTAGAATATCTTTTATTCTAGTTATTTCAGATTCCTAAAGTTCTCAAAGTGCTTAAAATTTGAGATCGGTTGTTTTCATTGTGCTATCAGGTCAGTTAGAGAAGTTACTTTTCATTTCCTTTGGAGCACTTTTCCTGTGTTGTTTACTGTGCACTGTCAGTTTTTAAATAAATGTTTACTGAGGACCTCCCCTTTGCCAAAGTGTAGGACTTGCCATTTCTGGGCCTCCAGAACTCCTTGAAGATCACACCTCTCTTACTGCTCATAACAGACTGGAATGTAGTTACGTATTTTCTTACCCATATCCCTTATTAGATCGTAAGCTCCAGGAGGACAGGGTCCATGTCTTTGTTTTTGAGTTTTTCCCCTGCCTCTTATCATCTCAGTGCATGGTAGCTTCTCATTCGTGTTAGCTCAGTGAATAAGGAGTCAGTGAAGCAACAGTGAGTTGAATCCATTTTCAAATGAACAGCAAGTAAAAACTAGACAAGGTCTCTGGCCTTTATTTCCCAGTCTGAAGAGGAGTGAGATCATCAAACATCTTTAAGGTGTTTAAGAAATAAGGGGCGCCTGGGTGGCTCAGTCGTTGGGTGTCTGCCTTCAGCTCAGGTCATGATCCCAGAGTTCTGGGATCGAGTGCCGCATTGGGCTCCTGCTCGGTGGGAAGCCTGCTTCTCCCTCTCCCACTCCCCCTGCTTGTGTTCCTGCTCTTGCTATCTCTCTCTCTGTCAAATAAATAAAATCTTAAAAAAAAAAAAAAGATGTTTAAGAAATAAGTACTCTAATGTAGTGATGGGCAGCTGTCTCTTGTGTTTTATATGGAAGTTGATCTAAATAGAAAAGTGATCTGATTGAAAAGAGACAGGTCTTTGGAAATCAAGAGGCTTGAGTTCTGATTCTGCTATTTTTTGTCAGCCTCTGTGGAATAACCTACTTTGCAGTTTTCTAATTAATGAGATAAAAAGAGTAAATTAATCTTTAAAAACCCTTTCAGTGCTGAGATTCTGTGTATGAATATTTAGTTCAAATGCAGAAATTTACTTTTCAGACTGACACGGAATTTTAGACTTAGAATTGTGTAAGTGGTAACAGAGCTGACACGTGCATGTTGGCACTGAGCTGGGCCCTTTATAGGAATTATCTTATTTAAACACCGTAACATTTTATGGAGTAGAAAACTTAAGTGCAAAGACAGTAAGTTTAAATGCTTTTTCCCCCTAACTTTTCATTCAATTACTGATCTTTTCTAACAGATAAGGCGTGTAACTTGAAAGCCTACAGTAATGGAGAGATCATGCCCTAAACAAGGCAGTCTGTTCAGCTGTGGCCATGAGCTGTAGTAAGCTTCCACTGTTTCCCTGAGAACTGCCTTACTGTATAATTTCCTCAAGGGTCCTGGGGAGCACTGGTGCATCCTACAGATGTCTAGTTCTTAAATATGACAGTCTTCCAGATTTTTTAAGACAGTTTCCTGGGTTAAATTGGAAATTAAAGCTTTACCGGTTCCGAAATATAAAAACAAAGTTCTATTATTTTTATATATTTAAATGTAGTGTGCTCTAAACAAATATTAAAATTTATATATTGGTATGTTGTCCTTGTTTCTCCCTATACCAAGCCAGGCCCCCTATGTACTTTACTAAATAACTATCCATTTACCAAAGCACTTGTGTCTTTTTAAAATTCCTTTAGAAAGGCAAAGTATCTCACACTTGAAAAAACTATTTATAAATCATGTTGAAATTACTTTATTAAAAAATTTAGAAGTCTGTAACCAGGCCCTTCTTAGTCCCCTAATGATTTTGTGTATGAGAATATTTCTAGCCTGTGTACTGAGACAATATTTAAATTAATTTTGGAAAGCCCTTAAAGAAAGTACTGTAAATACTTGCTGTATCACCTTTCTTCATTTTTGCTTGTTGATGTCTTTGTTTCATTGTTTTTTTTTTTATATGTTTGTGTATTTATTTGGCAGACCAGAAGCTTTGTATGCAGCTATAAACAAGAAACCTACCTCCGCAGCCTATACAGTTGGAGAAGGTGAGTTTTTGACAGGTTGTAAATTAAATGGGAGTCCGATTAGCTATTGACTAATTATCTGACTTCCGACAGTTGTTATTTCCCCTGTTTCTGTATCTTTAATATTAAAGTGGGTTTAGGAGAACCTGCCCTTTATCTATTTCATATGAATATTGAGAATACAGAAAAAAATATGGCACTTTTAGAAAATCAGTACTATAAAAATTCAGCATAGACTCATTAAATAAGATCATAAATTTAAAATGTTGCAATCAGGAAGCATGAAGGTTTTTGTTTTCCTGTTATTAGATATCTAGATTACAGATGTTTAGGAGGTAAGGCAATTTTAGTCCATTTAGTTATTTACAAATTGCATTTTAATTACAGTGTATCATATAAATCATTAAGTAGGATTTGAAATCAAGGTACACTTTATCATAATTATTACAAAGAAAATTTTTTCTATAGCCCTTTTTGTTGACTCATAACTTATTTTTTATTTTAATGTACTAAAAAATGAAAGATTGTCTACCCTAAGTTTCAAACATTTTTATCTAACACTTACATAGCTTTATAAATGAATTGTATATGTCCATTGTAAAATTAGTTGAATAGTAGGAATACATTTTATGTTTATATTATTCCTCGAGAAAATCAATTTAATGGTAAAGTAAACCATTTATTCAGTATCTATTATGTTAAAGACTCTATGCTAAAGCCTGAAAAATATAAGGATGAATAAAACACAGTTTCCCAAGTCCTCACAGTAGACTGGGGAGTATAGGCATACCATTGTAAGAAATTCTATAATGAGTACATAGAACTTAATTTTGAGTAGGACCTATGAATCCCCAAACATGGCAGTGTTGGATCATCTTAAGCAAGGAATAGAGTTTCGCATAGCGACAAAGGAAGAGAAAACTCCTGTCGACAGAGGGAAAGTCAAGAGCCAGGGCATGGCTGTGAGAGGTTAGAGATCTCAGATCACCAGCAAGGCTGGAACTGTAGGTTCACTGTAGAATGAGCGCTGTGAAGTGAGTCTGGGAGGGGTGCAAGGAGTGTTTGCGGAGGACCTTCCTTATTGCAGCATACCTGAACCTTGCAGGCATTTTTGGTTTTGTTAAATCACCTAAATTGAGTAATATTGGGAACATGAACAGTAAATACGTTGTAGATGGTGTTCCTAGTCTTTTCTAGTTTATGGTGTACAGATGAAATCCCATGTTGACAAATAAAAATAACTAGAAAAGAAAGACTTTTACAACCAGGTCATTGACTGTTTTCTCTAAGCAGTAATGACAGGGACGGAAACCAAAGCCAATATATTTTCCAAAAAAAGTCATTATGTATTGAGCATCTGCTCTGTGCCAAGCACTGCACTAGGAGCTGGGTCACTGTGGTAGAACTTGGCCACTAGTACTGATGTCAGCTGAATATTGGGCATTTCTGTAACTATATATATAAAAGAACTAGAGAAAAAAGAACTTAGCATATTAAAATATATTTTGTGTAAGGAAGTTGAAAAAATGTTTTCAGATCTTGACTCTATAGAGATACTTACACCTGTTTGTGATTTTGGATTCTCTGTGATAAGACGGTGGTGGTGAGGATGATACAATGGGAAAAAGAAGAAACCCTATGATAAAGCTTTATGTTATATCAAATAATCTTTTTCTAGAAATTATTAAATAATTGCCTCATTCTTTTTTCTACTTTAAGATCTTTTTACATTAGATTTCCTTAAGTTACAAGGTCTTTTACGGTTAATTTACACAGGGTTTGGAGATTAACATCATTTTTTCTTTCTATAATCTTACAACCAAAATTAGTTTCTTTTTGCTTTGTTTCCTACAGAGTATATTGCACTTTATTCATATTCAAGTGTGGAACCTGGCGATCTGACTTTCACTGAAGGTGAAGAAATATTGGTGACCCAGAAAGATGGAGAGTGGTGGACAGGAAGCATTGGAGATAGAACTGGAATTTTTCCGTCAAATTATGTCAAACCAAAAGATCAAGAGGTAGAGTTATTTTGGTATAGAAACAAAATTATTCCATTCTTGCATATCAAGATTCATACTTAAAGATTTTATTTCTTTATTTGACAGAGAGAGAGAGAGAGAGAGCACAGGTAGGCAGAGCGGCAGGCAGAGGCAGAGGGAGAAGCAGGCTCCCCGCGGAGCAGGGAGCCCGATGTGGGATTCAATCCCAGGACTCTGGGATCATGGCCTGAGCCGAAGGCAGCCGCTTAACCGAATGAGCCATCGAGGCGCCCCTTATCAATGATTTCGATGCTAACTTTCTGCAAATATCTTTTAAATTGAAGATATAGAAGTCCACAGTAATAAAATTAGTGTGATATTGATAAAGTTCTAGATAAAGAGATCAGCATTCTAGTAGTCACAGTATGGAGAATCCAGAATTAGATCCCAGTATATATAAGTTTATAGATGACAAATGTGGTAGATCAAGTTCAGTGGGATTAAAGATGGATTTTTTTTTTTTTAAGTAAGCTCTATGCCCAATGGGGGGCTTGAACTCAAGACCCTGAGTGGACCATACACCAAAATTTAATGAAAGATTACACGCTTAAAGTGTAAAAACTAATGTAATAAAATAATGCAAGAGAATCTAGACTATTACATGTATATTAATTTTTTTTAAGATTTTATTTCTTTATTTGACAGAGAGCACAGGTAGGCAGAGCGGCAGAGGGAGAAGCAGGCTCCCAGGGAGCAGGGTGCCCGGCACGGGCTCGACCCCAGGACCTGAGCCGAAGGCGGATGCTCAACCCACTGAGCCACCCCAGGCGCCCCGTCAAGATTCATACTTAAAACAGACTCATGTATATACAGTTTTGTTCAGGCTTTGGTTATAAGGAAACCACTGAAGGTGGCACCAATAAAACAGAGTTTCTTATAGGGATCCTATTAAATAAGAGGGACAAGATTTCATAAAATTTCTAAGACTAGGAGCCGTAGGTGGGTCTGGGCCTCATGGGAACTGAAGCCGGGAATGTTCCAGATCCAAGGGATCACCCTGAAGGAGTCTATAAAACTTTACGGCTCTGACATTAAGGTGACTCACCCTGCACTCTGAGTTCCTGCTTCTTTTCATCCTACCACTAGGGTACAGTGCAGCGGTTCTCAGACTTTTTGGTGTCAGGAACTCTTTACATTCTTAAAAATTATTGGGGATTCTAGGGGCATCTGGGTGGCTCAGTCAGTTGAGCAACGAGCTCTTGATTTTATCTCATGATCTCAGCAGGGTCTTGAGATCGAGCCCTGCATCATCAGGCTCTGAGCTCAGCGGGGAGTCTGCTTGAGATTCTTTCCCCCCTGACACACTCTCTCTCTCTCTCTCTTTCTCAAATAAATAAATCTTTAAAAAAAATTATTGGGAACTCTAAAGAGTTTTTAAAAATATATGGATTGGGACGCCTGGGTGGCTCAGTTCGTTAAGCGTCTGCCTTCGGCTGAGGTCACGATCCCGGGTTCCTGGGATCGAGCCCCGCATTGGGCTCCCTGCTCCGTGGGAAGCCTGCTTCTCCCTCTGCCTCTGCCTGCCGCTCCCGCTGCTTGTGCTCTCTCTTCTCTCTCTCTCTCTCTCAAATAAATAAAATCTTTAAAGAATACATATATGGGTTAAAACATATATATACGTTACATACATTTTCCTTAGTAGAAACGAAAACTGTGGGATTTAAAAAATATTTTCTCATTTTAAAGTAACAAAAGTAGGGATGCCTGGATGGCTCAGTTGGTGAAGGCATCTGCCTTCAGCTCAGGTCATGATCCCAGGGTCCAGGGATCAAGTACCACATCAGGCTCCTTGCTCAGTGGGGAACCTGCTGCTTCCTCTGCCTGCCGCTCCCCCTGCTTGTGGTCACTCTCTCTGATGAATGAATAAAATCTTTTAAAAAGAAAGTAACAAAAGTAGACCCATTACATGGTAATATAAATGACTTGCTTCTTATGAGAAACAACAATATATTTTCAAACAAAAAAGTTTGGTAAAAAGAGTAGCATTGTTTTGTATTTTTGCAAATCTCTTTAATGTCTGGCTTAACTTGAAGACAGCTAGATTCTTCTCTGTTTTGGTATTCAGTCTGTTGTGATACATTCTTTTGGTTGACATGTGAAGAAAATTCAACTTCACACAGATATGGGAGAAAACAGAAGTATTTTAATAACATTTTGAGGTGGCTGTGGTTATTCTTTGATATTACGATACCAAAACTTAGTGTTAAATTGTTAAAGGTTAGCTACACATGGAATCTAAAGCCATGTCGGTGAACATTTCTTACTGCTATATTAAAATTCACCACTCTATTTTGACATTGAATGGACTTTTTACCCATGCATTGGTCATTTGGAAAATATGGAATCGCTGAGTTATGCAAATATCCCTCGTATTGACACATTTCATTATACAATATCAAAAAGTTTTATTTGTTGGGGTGCCTGGGTGGCTCAGATGGTTAAACGTCTGTCTTCAGCTCAGGTCATGATCCCAGGGTCCTGGGATCGAGCCCCGTGTCAGAGCCTGCTTCTCCCTCTACTGTTCCCCCTGCTTGTGCTCTCTCGCTCTCTCTCTGTCAAATAAATAAAAAATCTTAAAAAAAAAAAAAGTTTTATTTGTTAATACCACCACAGATCTCATAGGAAAATCTTCAGATACTTTGAAACTGTCAAGCTTATGGTGGTAGATACAAGTTTTCCAAAACTTCAGTTTTCTCTTGAAATCGAATTTGATCATTGGCAACAAGTCCTGTCATCTGATTCCTTGATGTGACAGGCATACTTTATCTTTGAGAAAATGTCTGCCAAATCCCGAGTCTGAAGAGTTTGTCTTTCAGTTGTTCTTTCAAGTAAAAATGCTCCATGAAGAACCCAGTTTAGCTCACAGTTTAATCACACAAGTGCTTCTCCTTGAGATAGCCATCTTGCTATTTCGGTATGCAGCAGAAACGCTGTAGGCTTGCTTCCATTTAATCACACAGAATTTTTTAAAAGATCATATTTCATTAAGATTTCATAACATTTTTACTGCTTGATCAAGGACATTCTTAAGTGAAACTGGTTTTGTTTGTTCTGTAAGTATGTGGTTGTGGAGAATACTGTGACCGCTAGTATAATTTGGCACCACTGTCATGATTCATGCTCAGGCATCAGCAATTTTACCCATCAGTGTATCTGTCAACACAGTGAAAGAGGCAAATAATGTCTTAATACTGTTAATGAAGAAGGTCTTTATCTTCTGGACCCCTGAAAGGGGCTCAAGGATTGTCCCCAGGGATCCACAGACCACACAGTGAGAACCATCTAGGTTGACTTCTGGCTCCAACACTTAGAGGCCTTGGACAAGTTACTTCACCTTTCTGTACCTCAGTTTTCTTCTCTGTAACATGGGGATAATCATAATACTTAATAGTATTACTGTGAGAATTAAGTGACTATGTAAAAATCATATGATGTAACACACATCTGTTACACAAATAGTAGTTACTAAGTACTATTTGTGTAAGTACTCAAAAAACGTTAGCCCTTGACTAGCATCAGTTCAGCTTCATTAGAGCTGTGTTCACTCACAGAAAATAATGTTCTGTTCCTTCCTTTTCCTTGTTCAAATTCCTGAAATGAAGAAAGGTGGTTGGCCCAACTATCCTGTAAAGTCAAACTGAGGTTATAGTTGCTACCCAGGGCATGGGTTTTTTTGTTCTTAGGTTCAGGGGGAATATGCAAAAAAATTAAAAACATCATCCCCTAGGCAGCAGGAGTAAAACTCATATGTGCCTTAAGATATGTTGTATGTGGTGGGCATTGATGCTAACCTGATAAATGAGAGGTATCTGGTCACGTTTGATAGGAAAGATGCATTAAATAAGCTTTTCTTGTTGAAAAGCCGACATCAGCCATTTGTATATAATGTCTGTTAGTGTAGACCAGATCTCCCCATAATTATGTGTTGGATTCTTCACTTACTTGGTTAATATAAGGCTAATTGTTATTTTGATCTTCATTCAAAGAATCCTGGGAATTAGAAATCTCTAATTCCTAATAACCTTTGTACTCTTATATCTGGATTATTAGAAAATAATAAAACAGCATGTCTTTTCCTTGCAGAGTTTTGGGAGTGCTAGCAAATCTGGAACATCAAACAAGAAACCTGGTATGTATAATAATGAAGTTGAAAAATTACTACAGTGTTTAATAGTCTTGAATTCATAGTTTCTTGTCTGTCTTCTTTTCAGAGATTGCTCAAGTAACTTCAGCATATGTGGCTTCTGGTTCTGAACAACTAAGTCTTGCACCAGGACAGTTAATATTAATCCTAAAGAAAAATTCAAGCGGGTGGTGGCAAGGGGAATTACAGGTAATAACTTTGAAATAACAATTATCATTTTCATTGTAAAAGTAATGCATGCTCATTAAAAAATAAAATTAACAAAAATTTTAGATCACCTCTAATCATACCGCTTAGAGGTAATCAATAGTAACATTTTAGTGTATTATGTTTCCCTCTAGTCTTTTCCCTGTTTGTTTTTAGCATAGTTGAACTGATATTATAAATAACAATATGAAGAACAATTTTCTCTACAGGCGTAATTGTTTTCCAGTAATACCTGCTTTAATAAACCACAGGTCACCTTCTTAAAGGAAAGCATAGCATCACCTTTGCCTGGGATAGCCCCAGGCTTGCAGTATAGCCTCTGTCCAGGAAAAGAAACATGATCCAGACTGTGTCCTGAGGAAATGCTACTCGTTGGACTTTCTCCACCATAGTCTTATGTTTTCGAAACAGCAGTGCGAGGAAAGGAAATGAAGGCATAAATGAACCTAGTTTTTTCCTAAAATGTCAACAGAAACAGTTACAGCTTATGTTTAATAACAGAAAGAGAGTTCTTTTCTCCTAAAAGTTCCTTACTAGAAAAACTAAAAAGCATTTTAAGATTAAAAGATGATGAGAGGTAAATAGCTACATTTTTATGTCAGATTGATATATGGTTATAATATGAAGGATAAACACAGCTTCATTCTTGCAAATCAGCCTTATACAATTCCTAAAGAGCAGTGGAGGTTCAAAATAAAGTATCTTGAATAGCCCCCTGAAATCCCACCTTCCTGATTTGCTTTGAAGATTGACCCAACTTTTAGTAAATGGGAAACGTGGCTCTACACAAATTGTATTTGTGATCTCTGTATTAATTATTAACAAAGCCCCAAGAGATGTTCATTGTGCACTGTACCATTTTAAGTGTTGACTTGAACTTACTAGGAGAATTCTAGAAGAGTCTTTTGAGTTTATAAATATTATTTGTGTGAAATATGCAGAGAACTCTGAACCCTGAAGGCCTCTTAGTAGACTTCTACAATAGCATTTTCAGCAGTACTTTGATATGCATATTGAGTCTTCCAGTTGTTTGATACTGACCTGGAAGGCCAGTGCAGAATTCAGTCCCCAAGACCACCCTAACTTCTGACACCAGTTGTAAGTTTGGAGGTTCCCAAGACCACCCTCAAGTTCAGTAATTAACTAGAAAGACTCATAAGACACTGAAACTGTTCTTATAGTTACAGTTTATTACAGCAAAATAATTTAGATTACAGTTAGCCAAGAGAAGAGATGTATGGGGCTGATTTCAAGACAGTTCCAAAAACAGAGCTTTCATTGTCCTCTTGCAGTGGAGTCATGGATAACATTAACTCCTGGCAACAACACATACATACCAAGTATTGTCAAGCAAAGAAGCTCATTCGAGCCTTGGTGTCCAGAGTTTTTACTGGGGCTCCATCACATAGATGTGGTTCTGCCCATATGGCTAAACTCAGTCTCCAGTCCCTCTGGAGGTTGAGTTCATATATGTGACCCAGAGCATCCACTATAAGTCACATTGTTAGACTATCTGGCATGGGCAAGGCCCCCAGAGAAAATAAGACACTGAGCAGTCAGGACATACCACAGGTTTAGAGATTACCTCCCAGGAGCCAAGGTAGAGTCCAGACCTCTTTTGGGACAGGGCTAAATTCTTTACTACACAGTTTTTTTTAATTTATGTCTCAATAATTGTTTTTAATCTCATCTTCCATATCCCTTTTGCTGATTTTACAGGCCAGAGGAAAAAAGCGGCAGAAAGGATGGTTTCCTGCCAGCCACGTTAAACTTTTGGGTCCAAGCAGTGAAAGAACTACACCTGCCTTTCATCCTGGTACGGCTGTGGGTTAGTGTGCATTGCAGCTTCCAGAAGTTTTGTTAAAACTCAGCGACTTCTTAGATTAGCATACGCTTTGAAAAATATTAAAAATTGTTTCTTTTTATAACTCTGCCTAAAAATTAGCAATGTTACAATGAGAACTTCCTTTCTAAAAAGTTTTGTGTAGAAACAGCCAACTGTTCAGTGATACAAGTTTGAACCACTTCATTGCTTCAAACTTTTCGAAGTGGAATTGCTCTGCTCTCACAGTTAAGAGTGCAGTAGTTCATGTGGATTAACTGTAGCTGAGAGATTCTCGTTTTGTAAAGTAAGGAATGCAGGAGGGAGGGTGAGAGAGAAATTTTAACCTAATGTTAACACTTAATGTTAGAGTAATTTAAATTTAAATTTAAATCTGAGGGCAGTTTTAACATGGGACCTTTGTAGGAATAATTAATTATTTTGTTCTTTTTCTGGTAGTGTGTCAGGTGATTGCCATGTATGACTATGGGGCAAATAACGAGGATGAGCTGAATTTCTCCAAGGGACAGCTTATCAATGTTTTGAACAAAGATGATCCTGACTGGTGGCAAGGAGAAATCAACGGGGTGACTGGTCTCTTTCCTTCAAACTATGTTAAGATGACAACAGACTCCGATCCAAGTCAACAGTGTGAGTAATATCAAACTGCCTCTCAGCTGGTGCAAAAGCTTTCATATGCAGCACTGCACTCATTCTGTCCCAGAGCATTATCTTAAACTCAGCACTCTTAGCAAGTATATATTAGTGATGAAAGCAATAAATTGCAAAAGGAAATTTTTCACAAAATCAAAAGTTATACTGCTTTAAATACTTTTTTTCTTAGCTTTAGACCTTACTATTAGACTTTATCTGAAAAAATGTGTAAGTCTTTTAGAGGTTCTGGGGTATAAGAGCAGTCTATACTTCAACTTCCCTTTACCACCATCCTTTTTGACCTCTAATGATCTTTTTCTGCTTAATAAAAAGCAGCCAGTAATTAACCATATTCACCTACTCAAATTACCCTTTGAGAGTACAGGTGCTATTAATTTTGCAACCCTCTCATTTAATATCCACATATTTACACATCATCCAGGTTAGCAGAAAATTAAAAACTTGTTTAAACTGTTTGTTTGCAAAACTCTATTAGGTAGTTTTTTAAAGATACCTAATGCCATAAGAGATACGTGAATCAAGATCTGTTTCACTATTTTTAGAACAAGGATCCAGATCTCAGTGTGAAATATGGTATTATATAAAGTTATCTCTTAGTAGTTACCTAGCCTTTCTTATATTTGACAATAAACATGCATTTACAATAGTTAGAGAACAAACAGTACTTGGAAATACTTTTAACCTTTATAAAATGTCACTTTTCCCACCTTTTTGATTTTGTTTTTGTTTTCTTTTATACGAAATACATCATGATTCATCATGATTTATATTTTTATCATTGTGAAATTATCTAAAATATTTAGCCTTTCATTTTAGTTTAGTTTCTGAGAGCATATAAATGTAACCCAGTCAAGCTGAGATATGCTTATGATTCAATGCAAGTATTATGAATTTATACTATATCTGTCATTTTGAAGTATTAGTGCATTATTTTCACTGTAGAGCTTGTAGCTCTAAAGATAGTTCTGATCCTGGAAGAAGGCTTTCCTTTAGATAAAGCAACTAAATTTCCCAATTTGGATGTGGGAGGAGTTGAGTTTTTTTATGGTTTGAACATTCCTTAAAGATGTGGGCTACCTAAATGACTGTTTTTAAGCTCTGCTAATGGTTGGCAGCTTCCAGAGCTTGCCCATTTATCTAATCAATTAGACATACCCCAGGGACCTTTCCTGGCCCTGAGAGGGGAAGATACTTCTTAGACCTCTGGGGTCTGGAAGCTCTTTGGCTAGTGAACCTTGGAGGCACCCGGTACAGCAGTACATTTGGCTTTTCTAGTGCCCAGGGTGTGAGGGGACGGGTTTCCAAGTGCGTTGTTGTTGTTATTTATCTTGTTTTCCAGTGGAGGAATGCTTTTTTCCAATTAAGTCTTATAAAGAATATAAAGAACAGATAAAAGCTGTTCTAAAGGAAGAATGGCCAGGAATATATGCATCTGTGAAAACTAGTTAAATTTTAGATTACCATTGGTGTTTCTTGGGCCCTTACAGTTACTATTTTCATTTTATTATTTAATTAGGATGTTTTAAAATTTTAATAATTCAGATATATTTAGTTGATGTTGCATGTTACTAGTCAGATTTTTTCTCACCCACTTAATTTGCTTTATGTTCATTTTATTCCTCATTTTTCTTTTTATAGGACCCAATGTTGTCTTCCAGTGTGAAAGCACCCCAGAGACCCACTATCCAAGTTTGACTCTAGCGTGGAGGCAGGGCAGGTAGCCCTGATCAAATATCTCCTACACAATTCATTAACTTCGTTTGAATGTTAGAGCCACTTGTGATTATTTCTTTGTGTTTCTAATTTACAGTTAAAATTTATTTGTAACAAGTTAAAGGATAGTGGGTCTTTGTGTGGCTTTCCCTGCTGTTCACTCTGGCATCCTTTAGCATTTTTCTTCTTTTTTAATTTGGTAATTGTAGGTCATTAGCATGCATATTGAGTTTGCCCTTACATGGTGGGAGTTCAAACACACAAAGACCCACTATTTGCACAAACTGTTCTCACTGGTTTGGAATGGGCTGCCATGCTTTTCTAATGTTACTGCAACATGTATATTCATTACAATTCAGATAAAACTTGCTTATGTTTTGCTCTTATGTTTGATCTAATCCTAATCACAGTGAGCTCTTAACTGGTTCAATATGTGATTTGCTCCCAAATATGCACTGTTTACTCTGTTACTTTCTAATATGCCACCATGAGTACCAATATTTAAATTCGTTTAAAGGCCAAGAACTGGAAGTAACGTTTTCTCTATTTTCTGTGTATTTCCGGGTGGGAGCAATAACACTTCTGGGAAGCTTTTCTCAGAAAAGAGGAAAGCAGCCCACCCCAGCAGGATGTGCAGAGCGGGCTATGTCTCCTCCATCTCAGCCGCCCACAAACGGCACTGTACTGTGGGGGTTCCTGTAGGGTCTGTGAGCTCTGGGCTAATGAAGATCCTGCACCGTATGCTATAGCGGTTAGTTGTTACTTCTTTACTGGTGACCTAAAAATGGATTCTTTTTGAGGAATGAAAGGCTCCCATCATTGGTGGTGAGATAGGAAACCTTCCCTAGCTTAGTGTTTAGATCTAGAATAAATTCTAAAGTCAAAATTCATGATACCTATTTTAATTAGGTGACTACCTGTCCCAGGTCATAAAATAACATGCGCTGATGTTCTTCTTAATGTATTGAGTAGAAATCATAAGGAATCCTTGAAGAGTTTAAATGCCCCTGAAGCAGGCATACAGACTCTGCTCAGTCAGGAATGAATCTGAGTGGGGGAAAGATGTGTGAGAGCAGTCATTCTTCTATGTCCATGAAGCTGCTCCGAGGCTAGAAGACTGATTTTACCATCCAGAATGCTCTGGTTAATATCTTGTCTTCAGACACGTTGGCTACTTTGGCATAGGATTTTACTCCTTTTCCTTGAATGGAAAACACTTTAAAGATAATAAACATTATTATAAGTAAGTAAATGATGTGAGAGTACCTAGCTGAAACAGAAAGGGGTTTTAGTAGGCAGTATTAAACTATATTTGAAAATCAGTGAGAAGTTTATGCAATTTGAAATGTTTACAAACTGCAGTGCAATCTACTCTTTATGAATGTCAGAGTATTATCAGGAAAAGTATACGATCACAGAGTCTTATTTCCTCACCGAGTTCTTTAAGAAGAGTGAAATATGTTTTTATATCTCTGAGTTTCAGTTAGAGGCATATTTTGTGCAATATTTATGTTAATGTGCCTATACATTGTGAATGAAGAATTTCAGTCATTGCCTAAATCATAACTTTTCTTGAGAAAGAATCAACAATTTAGGTTGAACTTTACAAAGTTCAGATGTCTGTGTTTCAAAATGCTTAACATTTTTGGGATGTAGGATGGTGTATATGTGTGCTCCTGGGGGCAGGGGTTTCTAGTTATTAGACCACCTCAATTTTTAGCATTTGGCATCATCATGGTACTTTTATAAAATATGACATTAATAGGAAAGCAATAATAACACTTTACATGTGGGATAACAGATTTGCCTGCAGTCACTAAAGGGGACAGTGCAAAGACTGAGTCCTTGTGGATTCAGCTGATCTTCCAAATTGTACGGATTACTTGATCTTGCCTTTTATTTTCTGAACTTTCGGCTTTTGCACTCTTTGGGTTCAGATTAAGGACAGTTACTTTAAATCCATTTTAAACCCTGAGAGTGGAAATCAGACCACTGTTAATTAGCCGCACAATTTGATATAACATTTTCTCTTTATAATTTTGAATTTGGGCTTATCTAATACACTGATAAATTATTTCAAGGGCATTTTTATAGCTCAAATTGCTTCATTGTAACCCTGATAAATATAAGTTATCAAGAATGACATTCAGGTAGAGCTTAGCATCTCTAACCAATATGAAAAATAATACATTCATCAGGTACCCATGGACCAAAAGCAAATCACATAATGGCATACTTAAGCTGGATGTTGGTCTAGAAGATAAGTTTACTGTATTTCCTGAAATACCACTCTTTGTGTAGGTATTTTGCCATATATTTGAGAGAAAGCTAAAAGTAAAGGAAATTGAATGTAATGTAAGAGTAACCTAAATCCTTCTTAGAAATGCATGCAGTCAGTCCTTCACAGTACCTCCCGTTCAGCCATGTTGTTTGATCTCTTCCTCATTC
The DNA here is from genome assembly GCF_003265705.2 of Callorhinus ursinus. Classification (NCBI taxonomy): domain Eukaryota; kingdom Metazoa; phylum Chordata; class Mammalia; order Carnivora; family Otariidae; genus Callorhinus; species Callorhinus ursinus. Next base: position 19,856,977 of record NW_027397072.1, on the reverse strand, counting down.
AGGATCAGAGGCGGCTTTCAATTGGCTTAGAAAGCAACATTAGAAGGAAAAGGGTTTATCAGGAGCACAGAATTTTAAAATGGGAATAAATCTGAACCCTGTAGGAAGAATCCAAATACCTGTTTGTTTAAAAAAACAAAACAAAAAACCTGTTTAAAGATTGTAGTATGTGATGATCATTTTTAAAGTATGTGATTAAACCTTACAGGTTTTCCAGCGATGAAAAAAATCTTTTCTAAAACCAAAGCTGATTTTTATCATCCATTACATAGTTTCCTCTAAAACTTTATCTTAAAGAGTCATTTTAAAATAATACAACGATTAAAAAATGTAACTGCTATTTTATTTTAAAATACAATATGAATACTGATAGTTTGAAAGTGGGGGAAGGAAAAGTAGAGAAAGAAATGCCAATTCCAGTCCAAAGCTTCATTTGCCAAGTTTTCTTAGAATAAATTTTACCAAGTTATAAGTTCTTGTAAATAGAATCTGTAATGGAAATACCGAGAGACTTTGCCTAAAGTGGCATTATTGGATGCTGCTGTGACGCTGCTGTAGTAAGTTATTGTCGCGAAGTGCTGTTTTTGCCTTAAATTTTTATTGTGTGTGTCTTGAAACTATAGTATTAAAGGTATTGAGATTGTGCAGATGCTAGGCACGCTTGGCATGAGGTCATCTGTTTTTATTTTTACAAAATTGTAATATAACTATGCAAGTGTGTTTATTAAAAGGACACAAACTACATTACTTGTATTGTGTATTTCTTTTGAAGCACCCTTTGAAATGTATTTTTAATTATATGTAGTCTCTCGAATTTCTTTGGAATTTCTCTTTTTCCTTAACATAGTCTGTGGGTATAGGCCAGTGAATTGTTTTATATCACAAAAGGCAAAAGAAATTTTTAAATGGTCAAGATCGAGGTAATTGGATCCAAGATAATCATATGTATCTCAAAAGCAAAAGAAATTTTGAAAGCAAAAGAAATTTTGATTTGAAAGTAAAAGAAAATATAATCTAGGATAATAGACTACTATGTTATTTACAGTTTTTACTCCAACTTTTTCCTAAAAAGAGTGGAGGGAACTTACAAGCTGATACTCATTGCAAATGCAAGATAAAACATTCTTAGTACAAGAGTGTGTATAAAAGAAACTGGGGCGCCTGGGTGGCTCAGTCGTTAAGCGTCTGCCTTCGGCTCAGGTCATGATCCCAGGGTCCTGGGATCGAGCCCCGCATCGGGCTCCCTGCTCCGCAGGAAGCCTGCTTCTCCCTCTTCCACTCCCCCTGCTTGTGTTCCTGCTCTCGCTGTCTCTGTCTCTGTCAAATAAATAAATAAAATCTTAAAAAAAAAAGAAAAAACTGCAGTGGATGCTTGGAGGCACCGGACTTAAGTAATCAAGTTGGTGGTTTCACCTTGAGTGAAAAAATATGGATCAAACTCCAACCCATCTGTGAATGTCTGGCATAAACAACCTCTTTGCAGAAAACCTTTCCTCATCTCTGGAATTGAGCATTTGCATAAGGCCAACCTGGGGACTAACTGCTGAGAATGTGAAAATGAGTGTGAGCTAGTCCTGGGCTCAGGTAGTACATTGCTCTGTGAGGGGGTGAGGCACATAGGCAGATAGTTCTAGAAGAGCATGCTAACAATAAGCACAGTGGTAGACCTTCACTGGGCACCAAGAAAGTACAGAGGAGGACTACCTTGTTCACTGTAGATTGGTGAATTAGAGAAGACTTCCTGGAGGAGGCAACTGGGAGATCGATAAGATAAATAGGAGTAAGCCAGATGGGGGGTGGCATGGTGAAGAGTACGATAAAGACAAGAAACGGTGCAGGTGGGGGGGGGGGCAGTGATTTTATAAGCAGTTCATTACGGCTGGAGTGGAAGTGCAAAGCCAAAAACAATGGAAGTTGGGGCTTGAGAGGCAGACCAAAGGCTAAATCAGAGATTCTCTAGCTTGAATGAGATTCCTTAGGATCACCTGGGATGCCTGAGTCCTCATTTAAACGGTCTAAAGCAAGGTCTGCATGTGGGGATTTTTCAGAGCTCCTCAGATGATTCTGCTATGAAGCCAAGGTGGGGGGAAAGTGATGAAACAGAGCTAAGAACTGTTTCTGAAGGAACAATGGCAGGAGTTGGGAATGGATGGGATGTGTGGGCAGGTTTGTATCCTGGTGACAGGTAGGATAGTGGTGCCACCAGCTACAGTAAGGAATCAGAGTTAGGGGAAGAAGAGTTTGGTTTTGACTACAAAGCACCAGTGGGACACCCGGGGAGGCCGGTCCAGCAGGTGGTCAGAGGGCTGAGCCACACGGCAGCAGGAAGGACATCGGCCAGTGGGATGAATGCAGGTTGATGGCGTTGAGCCCATGAAAGTAGATGAGCTGATCGTCTGAGGGTGTCAGCAGTTACGGGTGAGACCTCGAAGGCACCCACGGAGGCAGGAGATAGGTTCTAGGAGAATAAGGAAGCGCTGGTTCATTGCTCATACCAGTAAAAAGTGCCCTTCATTGAGCGCTTATTAATCTAGGTACTTTTCTGAAGTTCCCAAATGCTTTTAAAACCTCATTATAATTTTCATTTTACAGATACGGAAATTAAAGCAAAAGCTAAATAACTTGTCCAGGGTTACTCCGCCAGTAAGTGGTAGAGCTGAGTTCAAACCCATGTGGTTTGGCTCCAGGGCCCACGCTCTGACCGTCTACACTAGCGTGCAGACACTGCCACCTTGTTTAGAGCAGTGAGACCCCGGCAGTACAGCCATCACTGGAACCAGGGAAAAGGAAAGAGGAAAAGTCAGAGGCGGCACAGTGTTTCCTCTTTGTAGAAAGTACACAACAGAGAAGAAGCCAGGAGACAAAGAGTGAATATGACAAACAAGGACAGGAATCTTTAAGAATAGTGTCTGGAAGGATAAAGCTGAACATAATCACTTCTTTTGGTAACAGCTTTATTGAGATATAAATCCTATACCATATAGTTTATCCATTTAAAGTGTACACTTGAATGGTTTTTAGTATATTCAGTGTTGTGCGACTGTCATCGCAGATGGCTAATTCCAGAACATTTTCATCACCCCCAAAAGAAGCCCTGACTCCTTTAACTGTTACCTTCCTATCTTCCTGTACAACCCCCACCTCCAGCCGTAGGCAGCCACTATTTACCTACTTTCTGTCTCCGTATGTTTGCCTATTCTGGACATATTATATACACGGGATCATAAAATGTGTGAGTTTTGTGATTGGCTTATTTTACTCAGCATAATATCTTCGAGGTACATCCATGCTGTAGTATGCCTCTGGACTTTGTTCCTTTCTATGACTAAGTAGTAGTCCACTGTATGGGTACACCACATTTTGCTTATCCATTCTTTAGTTGATGAACATTTGGGTTGTTTCTGTCTTTTGGCTATTATGAACAATGCTGCTATGAATATTTGTGTACAAGTTTTTGTGTGGACATACATCTTCATGTCTCTTGAATATACACCTAAGTAGGAATGAAATTGCTACATCAAATGGCAATTCTATGTTTAACTTTTTTTTTTTTTAAAGATTTTGTTTATTTGAGAGAGACCAAGAAAGAGCACGAATGGTGGGGAGGAGCAGAGGGAGAGGGAGAAGCAGGCTCCCTGCTAAGTGGGGAGCCTGATGCGGGGCTCGAGCCCAGGACCCCTAGATTATGACCTGAGACAAAGGCAGACACTTAACCAACTGAGCCACCCCGGCGCGCCTCTGTGTTCAACTTTTTGAGGAACTGCCAGACTGTTTTCCAAAGTAGCTACACCATTTTATATTCCCACCAGCAGGGCACGAAGTTTCTCTTTCTTCATATCCTTACCAACACTTGTTATTATCTGACTTCTTATTGTAGCCATCCCTCTGGGTGTGAAGAGACATTTCATTGTGGTTTTGATTTACATCTCCTGGATGACTGATAATGTTGAGCATCTTTTCATGTGCTTGTTGGCCATTTGCATATCTTGTTTAGAGAGATGTGTATTTAAATCCTTTGCCTATTGTTTGAGTAGTTTGCCTTCATAAAAACGTTTTAAACTTTGTTTTAAACAAGAACAAGTTCTGAAATGAGAGAGGTGTCTTAATGCTGTTGTCAAAAGGCAAAAATACTTAGTCAAAGGGAGTGATAAAATCAAAGAGAGTGCTAGAACAAACGTGGTGGGGAGGGTAGTGGGAGCTTTGAATCCTGGCTCTCTTCCACTCACTTGCTGAGACAGCCGCACCTGTATGGTGAGGTTGAGAATACCTACACTGTGGATGGGACTTAGGGATCTCTGAAGCACTAGGTCAGTGTCTAACACACAGATACTAGAAATCACAGCTAACATTTACTAAGCGTTTGCTTTGTTCTAAGCAATGGACTGAGTACTTCGGGTACATGTCTGGGTTAGTCACGCGATTCCCAGTCTGACTCCAAGTCAGAAGTATGTGGAACAGTCCATACGAGATTGGCTGTTAGACACAGTTACTCATTGCCTGTGTGACAGAGAAGGTTATGTAGGTACCAGTCGTCACTTAGACACAAAAATGAGCTAAAGGAGAGTGAGAGCTTTGTTGGCATTTCCAGAAAAGTGCCCCTTTTTTCCTCTAGAATTCAGTCCAGCAAGCATCAGACCAGGTCATGTTTATACACTGTCGTGCGTGGTTTGCCTCAAGGAAGATGGCTGTGCAAGCGCCATTTAGAATGGCCTGGCATTTCAAGTGTAAGACTTGAACCAAGAGGCCTAGATGTAGAGATTTCATAGCTCTATATTCTGCACTAAGTCTCTTAGCCACCAAACTTAAGACTTTCCATATATTTACACAGCAGGGGTCAGAGTGGTATCCATTGTTCAGAGGGTTGATGAGAGGTTGTTGGTAACAGTTATTTTTATGTTCAGGCTAAAGGCTATATGTTGGGCAAACTCAAAAAGACTAGAGTTGCGTGACACCTCTTCATAATATTCAGTGTCTGCATAGCACATCACATCCCTCAGTTGGGTCCATGAGAGAACTCTAGCAGCCTAGAAGGTGTCACAAGGATCAGCCTGAACGAACCTCCTTCCGAGGCTCAGCCTCAGAGGCACCTCTGTCTACCATTAGGAGGTCTTTGCTTTCTTTTAGGCTTATGACCTTTCACTGTAGATTCAAAAGTAAAAATAAAACCAATAAAATGTTTCTTTGTCAACTTGCATTTATCAGCAGACTTGCTTTGGGAAGTTCCGGAATACTTCCATTTACTGATAACCAAATATTTTGCTTTCTGATGGTCTGCAATATTAGAATACAATATTAACTTCTCTTTTCGTGCTTAAACAACCTAACTCCTGGTGACAAAGAATTGACAGGCATCAAGAAGACATAGAGTTTAACAGTTTGTTCAACAATTGTATAAATTTCCAGAAATCACAAAGATCTGTGGTTACATAGTGGGAGCATACTACCTGGTACACAGTGTGTATTCAGTAATAGTTGCCAAGGGGATAAACTGCTATTCTTTTACAATATAAGATCTGCAGTAAGTTTCTGGTGCCCTGACAGAACTTCTGTATTAAAGGCAGTCTTCAGGGGTGCCTGGCTAGTTGAGCATCCGACTCTTGATTTCGGCTCGGGTCATGATTTCAGGGTCGTGGGATTAAGCCCCATGTTGGGGCTCCGAGCTCTGCCCAGAGTCTGCTTCTCCCTCTCCCTCTGCTCCTCCTCCCGCTCATGCTCTCTCTCTCTCAAATAAATAAATAAAATCATTTTTTTTAAAGGCAGCACACTGTTTAGTCATCTGGATTTACTGTTAAAAATTGTCTTTTCACTGAGCTTTGACACAGACTGAAAACCATTATGTGATACTCTGGCTGCTTGTTTGGGCACAGAGAATAGCGTTGTTCAGTGGCATTGCTCTTCTCACAATGGGCAAGGACTTTTCTGGGACTTTATGACATAATCCGAACAAGCTCTCTTTGTATCAGTCATCACAAACCGTCTTTTGTCCTTCACCTTTTGGAGTCTTCACAGAGCTCCCTCCTCTGCTTTCTTAGACATCTCTCATTTGCTTCTTGCTCTCGCATGCGTTTATTCTGCAGCTGCCTCCTGACTCTGTGGGACACAATCTACAGAGCTGTCATTCGTTGTGCATAACTTGGCTGTCAGTCTCTGTGTCCTCACGCAAGTTGGGGCAGGGGGGGCATTCTTGTGGCCCCGAGGACTTTGACCTGATGGTCGCCATGAGCTCTTTTTCTTGCTTTCCCACCCTTCCTGTCTGCCAGAAAGAACTTACCAGGAAGTTTTCATCATTCTCTCTCCACCTGCAGTTAATATTGATGTACCATCTCCTGCAGTTCAGAGCTTATCTTCGTATCAGTCTACAAGTACTTGTTGAAGACCTACTATGTGTCAGACACTGGGGATATAGCCGATTATAACATAGACAAAAAAAAAAATTCTTCCCCTCTTGGAGCTGACACTTAAGTAGGGCAAGACAGAAAACAAACAAAATGAATAAATATGTCGTGTCTTAGAAAATTAAAGCAGGTTAGGGAAAGGGAGGGATGGGTTGGTGGGGGAGTGTGGATCCAGACGGATTTCAGTTTTAAACTGGCTTCTCAGATAAAACCTCTCTGAAGTGGTGACGTGTGAACAGAGACTTAAAGAACAGGAGGGATATCTGGAGGGAGCCATGTAAATATCTGGAAGATCATTCTGGGCGGAGGGAAGAGCACATGCCAGGGCCTCAATCAGGAGCATGACTGTAATGCTTAAGGAACAGTATGGAGGCCAGTGTGGCTGGAACAGAGGGAGAAGCAAGAGGAAGAAGTAAGGACAGAGGGTTAACTGGGGAAATGAGGAAGACTGTTTAGGTTCTTGGAAGCTGTTTGTAAGAACCTTAGCTTTCCTGGGAGTGACAAGAACCCATCAAAGGGTTTTAATCAAAGGAAGGATATGATCTGATATGCTTTAACAGGATAGCTCTGGCTTGCTAGATTAAAGCAGGGTTGGGACAGGGAAGGGCTCAGAAGCAAGCACATTAAGAGGCTAGTTCAGTAATCCAGGTGAACAGTGGTAGTGGCCCAATCAGTATGATCCAAGTGGACATAGAAGTGGTTAGACTGTGGGCATATTCTGAAGACAGAGCCAACAGGTGGATTGAATGTGGGATGTGAGAAGAAAAGTATCAAGGATGTCCCTAAAGATCTTGGCCTAAGCAACCAGAGGGATGGAGTTGCCATTAAATGAAGGCGCATGATGAGGGAGGAGGGGCAGGGAAGATGATTAGGAGTTTGGTTTTGGATATTACCATCACTTACCTTTAAGATGGATAAGTGGAGATACTGGGTAGGCAGTAGAACATGGTGAGGTCCAGAGGATATATTCAGGCTGGTGTATACGTTTGGGAGTGTGTTGGTGCATAGATGATCCTCAAAGCTACGAGACTCAGTGGGACCAGCAAGGCTGTATGCAGAGAAGAGTTACAAGGCTGAGCCTTTGGGTTCCAACGTTAAGTCTTTGGGTTGAGGAGGAGCTAGGAAAGGAGAGGAGGGGACTGGCCAGAGAGGTAGCGGGACCTGAGGCAAGGTGTGACCTAGAAGCCAAGTAAAGAAGGATTTTAAGGAAGAGGAGTGATCCTAGTGATAGGTCAAGCAAATTGAGGTACCTTTTGCTAAAGGAGGAAGCTATGAGCTTTTAGGAACCTCTTCTTTAAATACAACATTTAGGGGTGCCTGGGTGGCTCAGTTGTTAAGCATCTGCCTTCGGCTCAGGTCATGATCCCAGGGTCCTGGGATCGAGCCCCGCGTCGGACTTCCTGCTCAGCGGGAAGCCTGCTTCTCCCTCTCCCACTCCCGCTCCCACTGCTTGTGTTCCCTCTCTAGCTGTCTCTCTCTCTGTGTCAAATAAATAAAATACATACATACATACATACATACGAAAATAATTTTAATGTTTAATTTTTCAGCTATATTCAGGAAGTGTTTTTGCACAGTAATACAGACTCTGGCATTTGTTGAAATTAATTCTGTGGGTGCTTGAGAAGACTATGTGTTCCCTTGCATATGTGTTCATTATATTAAGCCTGTTAATATTCAAATCTTTCATATTTACTAATTTTCATTGAGAAATATTATAATCCACTACTTTGATTATAGATTTTTCAGATTTTTTTTCTTTCTTTTTTCCTCTCTCCCTCCCTTGCCCCTTCCTTCCTTCCTTCCTCTTTCAGAGGTAATTTTGTCAGTTAATTTTACATTTTGATGCTATTCTGTTAGTTGCAAATGAAATCAACATTATTATATCATCCTAAATATTTATAATGTTTACATAGATCTTTGAAAGCCTATTTTGGTCTGTTGCTAATAAAACCTCCCTAGTTGCTTTTTAATATATTGTAAATGTGGAGCTTTATCCAAACCTTTACTTCTGACATTTCTGTAACATTACATGTTAGGTGTCAGTGTAAACAGCATCTAGCTGAATTTTTTTTGTTTTAATTCCAGTATAATTACTATGCAGTGTTATATGAGTTTCAGGAGTACAGTATAGTGATTCAAACCTTCTGTACAGCACCTAGGGCTCATCACAATGAGTGTACTATTAATCCCCATCGCCTATTTCTCTCATTCCCACCTACTTCCTCCCTGGTAACCACCAGTTCTCTATATTTAAAAGTTTTATATTTAAATTTTAAGAGTTTTTTTGTCTCTTTCCTTTTTCACTTGTGTTATTTCTTAAATTCCAAAGTTCCACATATGAGTAACATCATATGGTATTTGTCTTTCTCTGGCTGACTTATTTCACTTAGATTATACACTCTAGCTCCATACAGTTGTTGCAGATGGCAAGATTTCATTCATTTTTATGGCTGAGTAATATTGCATTTTATATATATACACACACACCCCATCTTCTTTATCCATTCATCTGTGGATGGACACTTGTGCTGCTTCCATAATATGGCTATTGTAAATGCTGCAGTAAACATAGGTGTGCTCTTATCTTTTTAATTAGTGTTTTCATATTCTTGGGGTAAATATCCAGTAATGGAATTACTGAACTGTATGGTAATTCTATCTTTAATTTTTTGAGGAACTCCCATACTGTTTTCTATGGTGGCTATACCAGTTTACATTTCCACCAACAATGTAGGAGGGTTCCTTTTTCACCACATACTTGGCAACACTTGTTGTTTCTTATGTTTTTGATTTCAGCCATTCTGACAGATGTTAGGTGATATGTCATTGCAGTTTTGATTTGTATTTTCTTGATGCCAAGTGATGTTGAGCATCTTTTCATGTGTCTGTTGGCCATCTGGATATCTTCTTTGAAGAAATGTCTGTTCATGTCTTCTGCCCATTTTTAATTGGGTTATTTCGGGTTTTTTGGTGTTGAGCTGTATAAGTTCTTTACATATTTTGGATACTAACCCTTTATCAGATATGTCTTTTGCAAATATCTTCTCCCAGTCATTGGGTTGTCTTTTTGTTGATTGTTTCTGTTTTTGTGCAGAAGCTTTTTATCTTTATGTAGTCCCAAGAGTTTATTTTTGCTTTTGTTTCCCTTGCCTCAGGAGACATATCTAGAAAATACTTGCTGTGGGGGCACCTGAGTGGCTCAGTCAGTTAAGCATCTGATTCTTGATTTCAGCTCAGGTCATGATCTCAGGGATCATGAGATCAAGCCCCACATCAGGCTCTGCGCTCAGTGTGGAGTCTGCTTGAAATTCACTTTCTCCCCATCCCTTTGCCCCTCCTGCTGCTCGTGTGTGTGTGTGTGTGTGTGTGTGTGTGCTCATGGGCTCTCTCTCTCAAATAAATAAATAAATACATAAATAAATAAAATCTTAAAAAAGAAGAAGACAAAAAACTTGCTGTGAATGATGTCCGAGAAATCACTGCCTCTGCTCTTCTAGGATTTTTATGTACTCAGTCTCACATTTAGGTCTTCAATCCATTTTGAGTTTATTTTTGTGTGTGGTGTAAGAAAGTGGTCCAGTTTCATTCTTTCACATGTAGCTATCCAGTTTTCCCAGCACCATTTTTTGAAGAGACTATCTTTTTCCCATTGCATATTCTTGCCTCCTTTGGCAAAGATTAATTGATCATTTAATTGTGGGTTTACTTCTGGGCTCTCTATTCTGTTCCATTAATCAATGTGTCTGTTTTTGTGTCAGTATCATACTGTTTGATTACCACAGATTTGTAGTTTATCTTGAAATCTGGGATTGTGATACCTCCGGTTTTGTTCTTTTTCAAGATTGCTTTGGCTACTTGGGGTCTTTTGTGCTTCCATACAAATTTTAGGATTATTCTAGTTCTGTGAAAAAAAATGGTGTGGGTATTTTTTTAAAGATTTTATTTATTTATGAGAGAGAGAGAGAGCGCGTGCACAAAGCAGGGGGAGGGTGGCAGGGAGAGGCAGAGGGAGAAGCAGACTCCTTGCTGAGCAGGGAGCCTGATGTGAGACTCAATCTCAGGACCTGAGCCAAAAGTAGCTGCTTAACCGACTGAGCCACCCAGGCACCCCGTGGGTATTTTTATAAGGATTGTATTAAATCTGTGGATTGCTTTGGATAGTACGGACATTTTAACAATATTTGTTCTCCCTGTCCATGAACATGGAGTATCTTTCCATTTGTTTGTGTCATCTTCTATTTCTTTCATCAGTATTTTACAGTTTTCAGAGTACAGGTCTTTCACCTCTTTGGTTAAGTTTATTCCTAGGTACTTTTTCTTTTTGGTGCAATTGTAAATGGGATTGTTCTTTTAATTTTTTTAAAGATTTATTTGTTTATTTTGAGAGAGTGAGAATGAGAGAGAGAGAGAGAGAGTACATGAGAGGTGGGAGGGTTAGAGGGAGAAGCAGGCTCCCCGCTGAGCAGGGAGTCCGATGTGGGACTTGATCCCGGGACTCCAGGATCATGACCTGAGCCGAAGGCAGTCTCAACCAACTGAGCCACCCAGGTGCCCTGTTTTTTTAATTTCTCTTTCTACTACTTCATTATTAATGCGTAGAAATGCAACAGATTTCTGTATATTGATTTTGTATACTGCAAATTCATTTATCACTTCTAGTAGTTTTTTGTTGGAGTCTTTAAGGTTTTCTATATATAGTATCATGTCATCTACAAATAGTGAAAGTTTTACTACTTCTTTACCACTTTGGTTGCCTTTTACTTTTTTTTCTTGTCTGATTGCTGTGGATAGGACTTCCAGTACTATGTGAATAAAAGTGGTGAGAGTGGACATCGTTATCTTGTTCCTGATCTTAGGGGGAAAGTTTTCAGTTTTCAGCATTGAGTATGATGTTAGGTATGGGTTGATATGATGTATCACATTGATTGATCTGCATCTCAGGAATAAATCCCACTTGATTGCAGTGAGTACATTTTTAATGTACTGTAAAATTTGGCTTGCTAATATTTTCTTAAGGATTTTTGCACATATCTTCATCAGAGAAATTGGCCTGTAGTTATTTTTTCGTAGTGTCTTTGTCTGGCTTTGGTATCAGGGTAATTCTGGCCTCATAAAAAGAATTTGGAAATTTTTCTTCCTCTTCTTTATTTTTTTTTATTTTTTTATTTTTAGAATAGTTTGAGAAGAATTAGTATAATGCTTCTTTAAATGTTTGGTAGAATTTATCTGTGACACCATCTGGTCCTGGAGCTTTATTTGTTGGGAGTTTTTTGATTACTCATTCAATTTCATTGCTGGTAATCAGTTTGTTCAAATTTTCTATGTCTTCCTGATTCACTTTTGGGAGGTAATATGTTTCTACAAATTTATCCATTTCTTCTAGGTTGTCCAGTTTGTTGCCATATATTTTTCTATAATGTTCTCTTATAATCCTTTGTATTTCTGTGGTGTTGGTTGTTATTTCTCCTCTCATTTCTGATTTTGTTTGAGTCCTCCCTCTCCTTCTCTCCTTCTCTCTCTCTCTCTCTCTCTCTCTCTCTGCCTCTCTCTCTTATGAGTCTGGCTAAAGTTTTATCAATTTTGTTGATCTTTTCAAAGAAACAGCTCCTGGTTTCATTGATCTGTTCTATTATTTTTTTAGTTTCTATTTCATTTATTTCTGCTCAAACCTTTCTTATTTCCTTCCTTCTTCCGGTTTTGGGTTTTATTTTATTTATTTTACACCTTTAGGTGTAAAGTTAGGTTGTTTATTTGAGATTTTTCCTGCTTCTCGAGGTAGGCCTGTATTGCTATGAACTTCCCTCTTAGAACAGCTTTTGCTGCATCTCAAAGATTTCAGACCATTGTGTTTTCATTTTCATTTGTTTCCCTGTACTTTCTTATTTCCTTTTTGGTTTTGGTTTTGTCTTGTTTTTAAGATTTAATTATTTATTTGAGGGAGAGCATGAGCTGGGGGAGGGGCAGAGGGAGAGAGAGAAGCAGATTCAGGTCCTGGGATCATGACCTGAGCCGAAGGCAGATGCTTAACTAACTGTGCCACCCAGGCGCCTCTCTTATTTCCCTCTTGATTATTTGGTTGACCCATTCATTGTTTAGTAGCATGCTATTGAACCTCCATATGTATTTGTGTCTTTCCAGATTTTTTTCTTGTGGTTGATTTCTAGTTTCATAGTATTGTGGTCAGAAAAGATGCATGGTATGACTTCAGTTGTTTTTGTTTTTGTTTTAATTTGTTGAGACTTGTTTTGTAGCCTAACATGTGATCTATTCTGGAGAATGTTCCATGTGCACTTATAAAGAATGTGTGTTCTGCTGTTTTAAGATGGACTATTCTGAATGTATCTGTTAGAGCCATTTTGTCATTCAAAGCCATTGCTTCCTTGTTGATCTTGTGTTTGGATGCTCTATCCACTGATGTAAGTAGAGTGTTAAAGTCCCCCAATATTACTTTATTACTATCGATTACTTCCTTTATGTTTGTTATTAGCTGTTTTATGTATTTGGATGCTCTCATGTTGGGTACTTAAATATTTACAGTTGTTATATCTTCTCATTGGATTGTTCCCTATAAGATTATGTGGTGTCCTTCTTTGTCTCTTGTTACAGTCTGTTTTAAAGTCTATTTTGTCTGATATAAGTTTTGTTTTCTTTTCACTTCCATTTGCATGATAAATGTTTTTCCATCCCTTCACTTTCAGTATGCATGGTCTTTAGATCTGAAGTGAGTCTTTTGAAGGCAACACATAGATGGGTCTTGCTTTTTTATCCATTCTGTCATCCTCTGTCTTTTAATTGGAGCATTTAGTCCATTTACATTCAAAGTAACTCTTTGTAGGTACTTACTTATTGCCATTTTGTTACTTTATTATGGTTGTTTTGTATAATTCTCTGTTTCTTCTCTTGCTGTCTTCTCTCATAGTCTGCTGGCTTTCTATACTTGGATTCCTTTCTCTTTATTTTTTGCATTTCTGTTACCAGTTTTTTATTTTTCCTTACCGTAAGGTTTGTATATAACATCCTATGCATATAACAGTCTATTTTAAGTTAACGGTCACTTAAGTTTGAACCCATTTTAAAAGCACTAAATTTTTACCCCTTCTCCCCATGTTTTAGGTATATGGTATCATACTTTACATCCTTTTATTTTGTGAATGCCTTGACTGATTTTTATTTTTATAGAGTCACTTAATTTTAATGCTTTTTTGCTTCCTACTTTTCTTATTCCTGCTTATGGTCTTTCCACTCAAAGAGTCCCTTTTAACATTTCTTTTAAGGCTGGTTCATTGGTCATGAATTCCTTTAACTTAGGTTTTTCTGGGAAATTCTTTATCTCTCATTCTATTCTGAATGATAGCCTTGCTGGATAGAATATTCTTGGTTGCCAGTTTTTTCTTTAAGCACTTTGAATATATCATGCTGCTCTCTTCTGGCCTGCAAAGTTTCTGCTGAAGAATCAGCTCATAACCTTATGGGGTTTCCCTTGTATGTAACTGTTTTCTTTTCTCTTACTCCTTTTAAAATTCTCTCTTTATCACTACTTTTTTACCATTACTGTGTGTCTTGGTGTGGACTTTCTTGGGTTGATTTTGTTGGAGCCTCTCTGTGCCTCTTGGATCTAGATTTCTGTTTCCCAGATTTGGGAAGTTTTCAGCTATTATTTCTTCAAATAAATATTCTGCCCCCTTTTCTCTCTTTTCTCCTTCTGGGATTCCCCCCCCTTTTCTTTAACATATAATGTATTATTTGTTTCAGAGGTATAGGTCTGTGATTCATCAGTCTTATACAATTCACAGTGCTCACCATAGCACATCCCCTCCCCAGTGTCCATCACCCAGCCACCCCATCCCTCCCACCCCCCACCACTCCAGCAACCCTCAGTTTGTTTCCTAAGATTAAGAATTCCTCATATCAGTGAGATCATATGATACTTGTCAAAAATATGGAACGCCTCCCAAATTTGCATGTCATCCTTGCACAGGGCCATGCTAATCTTCTCTGTGTCGTTCCACTTTCATTATATGTGCTGCCAAAGCAAGCACTCTATTCTCATTTTTATTACTCTTTTTCCTTTCTCCCGTTCAGCTAGATTACTTTCCATTACTCTGCCCTCCAGGTCACTAATCCATTCATCTGCTTCCTCTAGTCTATTCTTTATTCCCTCTAGTATATTTTTAACTTGAGTTATTGAATTCTTCATCTCTCACTGGTTCTTTCTGTGTAAATTCTCTGTCAGGCATATTACCTATCTCTCTTTCATTTAGCTGTCTTGCTATGACCTTGTCCTGCTGTTTCATTTGGGACATATTCCTCTGTCTCCTTGTTTTATCTAACTCTCTGCGTCTGTTTCTATATGTTAAGAAAGTTAACTCTCGAAAGTAGTGGCATTATGAAGGAGAGGTCATGTGGTGCTCTGCAGTACAATTTCCCCTGTTCACCAGAACCTACTGGTATAGCTGAGCTGCATTTGCCTTCAGTCCAGGTGTCTACAGTGGCTGTCTCTGCCCATTGTAGGCAGGGTTTAGTCCCTGTTGTTAGTGGGCCAGTCTGGGGCCACCTTGTGCTTAAATTGGGTCATTGACTAGAGCTGCAATAGCACTGAACTGTAGAGTGCTCTCCCTGTGTTGTCCCCTGAGAAGCTTTCATTGGTGGGCAGGGCTGCAGTCAGGCTAGATGTCTGCCCCTACTCACTCCTGGGGCCAAAGTGGAACTGGTATATGTGGTTTTCTTTCCCTCTTCCTGGGGCAGGAGTCACTCTGGGGTGGTGCTGACCCCTCTCGGGGTTGCTTGCACACTGCCATGTTTGTGGCACTGCTTTGGATGGATTTCTGTCAAGGCCAGGTTGGAGGGGTGGGTCCACAGGAGAACACAGGGGCAGGGCACCTGGTGTTAGCAAGCTAGATGGAGAATGTTTGCAATGCACTGATTCCCACAAGTGTTCATATGTCTAGGCTGGGGGTCAGGAGAGAGAAATAGTCCTACCAGCTCCTTTGCTCTTGGAGAAGTCTCCCAAAGATCCCTGTCCCCCTAACATACGTTCTGAGATTAGTAAATAAATCTCCTTCCCATATATCCCAAGCATTTTTCAAACTGCTTCTTCTGTGCTGTTTCTCAGTAGGGCTGTTTGTTACTGTTCTCTTTAAGGGAGGGGACTCAGTTTTCTGTCACCCTCTGGCTCTCCCACAGCTGTGCCCACTGATTTTTGAAGTTCTAGACGTTAAGCCCCACTGATTGTAAGAACTTAAGTTGTAAGAACTCTCAAAGTTAATCCCCTCTGGTTTTTAAAGCCAAATGTTATGGGGATTTGTCCTCCCAGGGAGAGTCCCCTGTGCCTGGGGTGCCTGGTGTGGAGTTTGCTTCTCTCCCGACTCTGTGCCCACAGCCTCCCTACCTCACAAGGACAGTCCTGCAGGTCACTTTGGCTCCCAACTGAGTTTCTCACAACCCCAGGATCAAGAGTTGCACGCTTTACCAACTGAGCCAGCCAGGTGCCCCTCTTAGGGTTCTTTCTAGTCATTTTTTTATTTTTGGTGGATCATTCCTTATTTTTTGTAATTTTTTACTTTGAGTTCATCTTTAGTGAGATGGTTTTCCCATGGAAATCCTGTGGGACCAAGGTTGTGAGAGAGACCCTCTGGATAGTTGTACATTTTCTTTGGCCAGGCACACTAAGGGTATCACCAGCCAGGTACAATTTTTCTGTTAATCCATCAGTTTTGGAATTCTTGTACTCCAAATTTATGTGCGATGCAAACCCAGCAATTCTTTGCTTCTTTACCCAGAAGACTTAAAAGCTCTTCTGTCCTCTCACTTTTCTAGCAGGATTGTTTTCCCAGTTAGCCCTGTAGTCTCCTTCCAGAGCCTCCTCTCCTTGGCCAAACCTGGGCAGAAGCCAACTGCAACAGGAGCTTATACCAGCAGCCTGTGGGGTTGGCTTTCCTGCAGTACAGAGCAGAGGAAAGGTGAGAAACAGGTCTGGGGACCAACCCAATAGTCTACCGTTTGACAAATATTTCCTGGTCAAAACACTGTGTTAAATTTGATATTATAGAACTGTGGGAGATACAGTCCCTGACCTCCAGTGGGAGAGACAGACATACTAACTATATAGAGATGAACTACACCACTGGTTACATTGTGTAAAATGTTGAATACAGATGCAAACTAGTCTGGAAGCACAAAAAAGAGGCAGTTTGGGGGTCAGTGAGGCAGGGATGGGAAGGGTTCCCCAGAGTAGGGTCACCTGAGCTGTACAGGTTAGTAAGATGGCTCTGTGTGGATAAGAGAGCCATGGGCAGTGAATATGGCATGTACAGCACATTATGAGGACTGAGCCCGGGCCAGGGTGGCTAACAGGCAGGCTATGTGGTCAAAGGTGAGGCTGCAAATGTAGGCCATGGGTGGATTATGGAGACTCTGGAGCCCTGTGCTACTGAGCTAAGACTTTATTCTGCAAAGAGCAGAAGCCACTAAAACACTCTGTTAGGGAAGGAACATAAAGAATGTTCCAGCTGGCTTGAGCTGTTCAATAGAAAAATAACGTAAAGTCACAAATGCAGCCCATATGTAATTTAAAATTTTCCAAAAGCCACATTTTAAAAAGTAAAACATGAAATTAATTTGAATAACCTTTTTACCTAGCTCAGTATTATCCAAAATATTGCCATTTTAATAGGCAGTCAACACAAGAATTATTAATGCATCATTTTATGTTCTGGATTTTTTTGTACCAGGTCTTTGACATCTGGCGTGTGTTTTACACTTAGAGCACTTCTCTGTTTGGACTGGCCACGGTTCAGATGCTCAATAGCATTTGTGTTGCTAATGGCTAACATGTTGGACAGTGTGGGGGAGAGGACAGCAAGGAGTCCAAAGGAGGGGGTCAGTTAAGGATGCCGGCTTCAGGAAGAAACAGGATCTCCTCATCCCCTGACATAGGAAGGAAGTACAGGGGTGAGTGAGCAGGGAGATGAAGTGCAGAAGTAAGAGGACTGCCATGCCTTTATTTCTTTTCCCTGACATCAAAGGTAAGAACATCTGAAAGTGAGGGTTGGGGTCAAGTTGGAAACTTGAAGAGAATAAAAGTTTAAGAACCATTGTAATGAAATGCCAAGGGGTATGTTAGAAGTGGAGTATAAGGATAGTCCCTACATTCATCCTGATAAAAGTAATGTCATGTATGTTGCTGCCTTAGAAATGATAAAATAGGGGTGCCTGGGTGGCATAGTCGATTGAGATTCTGACCTTTGGTTTCAGCTCAGGTCATGATCTCAGGATCGTGAGATCAAGCCCCACATCAGGCTCTGCGTTCAGCACAGAGTCTGCTTGGGTTTCTCTCTCATTCTCCCTCTGCCCCTCCCCACCCTCTAAAATAAATTAATTAATTTTAAAAAATGATAAAATATCTGAGACTTTTCCTCTTATTCCAAGGTACAGAGCAGATAGGCTGATGCTTGTGGGTTTTACTGTAAATTGTTTCCCAAAGTGTGATACACATCTCCCCATGGTACACAACATGATGGCACACAAAATAGTAGCTGGGAGGACTTGTTGGTTGATTGGTTGGTTGGTTTTTTAAGCAGGCTCCACGCGTTGAGCCCAATGCAGGGCTTGAACTCATGACCCTGAGATCAAGACCTGAGCTGAGATCAAGAATCAGATGCTTAAACGACTGAGCCACTCAGGCGCCGCATAGGAGGACTTGTTTTATTCTAATGGTTATGTATTTATCTTAGTGAGTATTAGAAGAAACATAATCAGTACATAAAACCCATGATTCCCTACATATTTAAGTCCAGCATGCGTAAATTTACAGAGAAGCATTATGGAAAGCAGAGGTGGAATGTGGATGTGGCAGAAGGTGAATGGCTGAAATCTATAAACACGAGTGTAAGAGGTGCAGTCACCTCAGAAACTTAGAACCGCTTCCAATGGCTTCCATCCCAGTCAGCTGGTAACTCTGACCCGTGATCCTGGGTCGCATCACCATCAACATCTCCCCTCCAGCCCCCCTGCTACACACAACCTAGTCAGACAGGCGTCAGTATTAGCTCTATGGGGTCAGAACACCTGGCGTTCCCCCCAGCAGAACAGAACAATCCGATCCCCAGAAAAGCTGGGTAATTTTGAACATGACAGTGGCCCCATGATGTCTTCTTGAAAGCACCAAACACAACCTGCCTTATTCTATTTCTGTTTTCCTGTGAGAAGAATTTTTTTAAAGCTGTTGGCAACATATGCAGAAAATAGACCAGTTGTCTTCTTTAGAACTGTTAGCCCAAGTCTATACAAAACATATAAAACCTCAAAGGCAAGCAGAAAGAGAAACTGCCCTGAAAAGCCCAGTCTGATCCTTGCATTTTCTGCCTCTGTGGCTTTATGTGTTTGTTCCCAGTGCCACAGAAGCACATCCCCGAGCAGTGCCTCTGGATTGGCCCCCACCTGCCCCATGATGAAGGCCGGGACAGGGTTACGCCGTCCACCTGCTGCCCTTCATGGTTACCTCAGCCTCGAGGGTCATCCACGCCTCACTCAGCTTTCTGTCTCCTTCATGTTGTAGCTTGCTGGGTACCTACCTCCTCTTTCTTTTGGTCTGAGGAAGGGCTACCTGAGGTAGTCCCCTGTCACTGTGCATAAAGCAAGCCCTCAGCTACGTACCAAGCAATTCTGGAATGATGTCCCTTCACAGACTGACATTCAGTTCAGCTCCCATGTGCCTGTAAATTGATCCAAAGTGAATGCGGTACCGCTTGCCCTGATACGAGGCTGCTGGGGACTCCCCTCAAGGTCTTACGGCCACGGTGTCCCAGAACCAGTTCTTTGTTCTAGTGGGTGAAGGCAGTGGTCTTGTTGGGAACTGTTGGATCCTGGGAATTTCAGGCTTCCTAACTGTAACACTTTACTTTGAGAAATCTAGATGTTCCTCAAACATTTTTTAACAGTCAGAAATATATTCTACATATCTAACTAAAAGTGTTCACAGAACAATACTTACCAATGCTGTGCTCAAGATAGTTTGTATTTGTTTGTTTGTTTTAATGCTAAGCCTGACCCACAGTTTTAAAGATTTATTTATTTATTTATTTGAGAGAGAAAGGGGAGGGAGAGAGGGAAAGAGAGACTCTCAAGCAGACTCCTCGCTGAGGGTGGAGCCCGACGCAGGGCCCAGTCTCATGACCCTGAGATCATGACCTGAGCTGAAATCCAGAGTCGGAAGCTCAACCAGCTGAGCCACCCGGGGCCCCCTAACCCACATTTCTTTTTAAGATTTTATTTATTAGAGCACAAGCCAGGAGTTGGGACAGAGGGAGAAGAAGAAGCAGACTCCCTCCCCGCTGAGCAGGGAGCCCAATGCGGGGCTCGATCCCAGGACCCTGGAAATCATGACCTGAGCCGAAGGTAGATGCTTAACTGACTGAGCCACCAGGAGCACCCCCTTTTTTTAAGATTTTATTTGAGAGAGAGCCTAACCCACATTTTTAAAAACAAAATTGATAGAAGATTCCACGGATGGCTTGTGACCGGCAATCTGGAAAACACTGGTCTCAAGCATTTGATTGATTTAATCATGTCAGTCTCTTCAAAAATGTCCTGAAGTGATGAGAACTGCATAGATTCTTCACAAGTTCAATACAGTTCTGCTTTCTCTGAGGCCATGTCTAAAAATCCTTAATCCTGCCATTTATTTGGAAAAGAAGATAGGACGGCATTGAGATGTTCCAGGCATTGCTGTCTGCTGCCTGGGGGGTCGGGCGGCTTTCCGCAGGTGTGCGCTACTCTGCGGCCCGTCGGGCACTCTTTGGAAAGCTGCGCGGCTTTTTCAAGGCACCCAGCACATCTGCTGATAAATGTCCGTTTCCTACAAAGACGAAAAGACTGTTTTGAACCGTACCCTGTCTTTCCGTAGGGTGTGCTGATCTCCAGAGCCTGGACACCATGCAGCCAGTGGAGAGGAAGAGGCAGGGCTATATTCACGAGCTGATTCAGACTGAAGAGCGGTACGTGGACGACCTTCAGCTGGTCGTGGAGGTGAGGGCCGAGCCTGCAGGGGCGGTGGGCCTTGGTCTCAGGTGTCACCTTTGATGTGTGAATTCGCGAGTAGTGGCAGGAGCTCCCACGGCCTCAAAACGCTTTCTGTGCCCACGGGAGGGTGCCTGAAGAAGTCAAACTCCTCCCCCAGATTAGGTCATTCAGAGTGGAGAGAGCAAGAGATGTCTCCGCTGGACGTGATAGAGGCCCCATCCGGGAAGGACAAAGTCGGGGGGAAGGATGAAAGCAAACTTTATCTACCTCACATTTTCACCTGTGTTTACTGTGCTCTTCTAACACTGGGCATCTTCATAAACCCTGCAATTTCCAAAGGGGTTGTGAAACAGTGGGAGTGTTCATCTAACGATTGTATCAGTTTAGAAAACCAAATCGGACCACATTGTCAAATATCTCCCAGTTGCAATGTATTTACCGGTGGTGCTGATTAATGTTCCCAGGGACCTCTGAGCCAGTAATGGCCGTTAGAGTAACACTTAAAAATGGTTTGCGTTTGAGTAAACAAAATAAGACTTGTTTCCGTGGCTCCTAGTTCCCACTAAATGTGTCAAGGCCCTCAGATGAGAAGCCCAGTTAAATAAATAAGCCAGCGAAGAGAACACGTGTCCCCAGCAGGTGCAGCATAGGGCCTGGCCAGGACCTCGCTGGAGGCATGGAGTGGAGGCTGCATCCTTCTCCATCCACCCCCAGCAAGGCCTGCCCACCCTGCGCGCAAGCTGGGACCTCCAGACCCGGCACACTAGTCCTGCTCACAAGTACGCTCTGGCGCACTTCCCAGTTGGTGATGTCTCTCTTCCCCGCAAGGCTGTGAGTTCCTGACAGCAGGGACGTGTATCCTTCAGCCTGCATCCCCGAAACTCAGGCTGGCCCTTTGCAGGCCTTCCCATCAGCACTGAATGAATTATGTGTGTTTATGTCCGTACTTCTCTGGCCTGGAAAGTGGCCTAGAAGAAAAGCCTGTCTTATTATTAACCCCTCCGAGTATCAGCCCTGCTGCTGGTCAGATCACAGTGCTAAAAGGTTATAAATGGCTGTGGAAGTACTTGGCGGACTCCAGCGCAGAGCGTGAACAGGGGCCACATGCCTGCCCCACTCACACCAGTCACTACACCACTTGCACCTTGGCTATTCCCACCCTGCCCACCTGCCCTTGCCTGAGGAGCAAGGGGTCACGTCAGGGCCAGGGACTTAGGGCGAAAGCACTGTTCATAGGCCAGGCATTCTTATCGCCATCCCCATGGAGGTTCCCCGAGGGCCGGACCATCGTCCCCAGGGAGGTTCCCCGGGGGCCGGACCATCCTCCTCTGCTTAATCTCCCTGAGGCAAGTGAATGGAATGAATAAACAAAGGAACATCCGTTCATTGGCAGGTGAAAGAACAGACCACCAGGTGCTTTCCCTGTCCTTTCCCGGCCCCTTGGAGCAGATCCACCACTTTTCCAGGCTCGTTCCCGTCAGAGGATCCTGACATCTTCGCTCTGATTTTGGAACTGTGAAGGTTTAGAGATGTCCAGTTCTTAACACTGTTAGCTGAATTCTTTGAATCCGTGTTCAACACAACTCAGTAAATAAACAGTAACTGAAGACCTATCATGTGCAAAAAGCACTGTGCTGGAGAACAGAGGGAAAAGAGAAAGTTCCTGCCCTCAAGGAGTTCACAGTCATGTGGAGAGACAGACAGACAGCTACAGAACAGTGGGGTGGGGGCCCGGAGAGGGCTGACCACCCCTGCCACAAAGGAGAGGCAGGACAAACCAGAAGGACAAAAATGAATTTTCCACGCCAGGAAGAGGAAATAGAAGTGGGAAGGCATGTGCCAGGGAGTTAGTGTCCTGCAGGTAGTCCCATGTGGCTGGAGGGTCAAGTAGTCAGGGCCAGACTGGTGAAGTTGGCAGGGCAGACCACACAGGCGTGGTGAACCTCGAGAAGGAGTCTGCGTCTTATCATAGGGCCAGCGAATGACTTTAATAGGCTGTCGTGTCGTGTGTATCTCAGAAAGATCACACATGAGTAGGGTTGTCTCAGATAACTTCACAGTTTCCTTAAGGCTTTTAAAGTCATTCGCTAGGAATCCCAGTTGTTTAGTGGAAACCAATTAGAATCAAAAAGACTAGCGTTTTCTTTTTGGCTCCTCTGTGTTCTAGGTTTGTGACCTTGAGCAAATCACACTCTCAGCCTTTATTTCTTCATGAGTGCCCTTGGAATAATAATAGCTGAGGGGCGTCTGGCTGGCTCAGTCCACTGAGGGGCCGACTCTTGATTTCTGCTTAGGTCATGATCTCAGGGTCATGAGATCAATCCCTGCCTCGGGCTCTGCACTCAGTGTTGAGTCTGCCTAGGATTCTCTTGCTCTGCTCCTTCCCCTGACCATCTCTAAAATATAAATAAATAAATCTTTAAAAACCAATAATAATAACAGCTGATTCCGCTTGACCTGCATCATATATGAAGTTCATTCAGAACCCACCCACACCCGTGTGCACACGCACACACAGGCATGTGCAAATACATACATATCAGCTTTGTAAATCCTTCAGTGTTGCGGAAGATAGATGTAGGATATCATTTCCCCTCAGTCAGCCAGCTTCTGAAATCCACATCTGCTTGGGGGCTGTATAAGTCATCACTTTTTCTATTGCTGAACCTCTCACAAACTGCTTCCAGGACTCTGGGGTGCCCAGCCCCTCAATTCTGCAGCTTTTACGGGGTGCGGGTGCTTTATGCACGTGGTTTCATTTAACCTGCTTCATCTCCCTAGGAGGTAGGTATGAGAATCTGCTCTTATTGATGAGGCTACTGGACCTGGTCCTTAGAATTAATCCTAATAATGGCTGGCTCAGTCGGTGGAGCATGGGATTCTTGATCTCAGGGTTGTGAGTGCAAGTCCCATGTTGGGCATGGAGCCTACTTTAAAAAAAAAAAGAAAGAAAGAAAGTATTAGCCCTAAGAAGAACCCAAATAGCAAGCAGTAGGGAAATCATGCAATTTAAAATTTAGCCATCAGGGCACGTGGGTGGTTCAGTCGGTTGGGCATCTGACTCTTGGTTTCAGCTCAGGTCATGATCTCAGGGTCGTGGGATTGAGCCCTGTGTCAGGCTCCATGCTCAGCGGGGAGTCTGCTTGAGCTTCTCTCTCTCCCTCACCCTCGGCCCCTCAACCCCCCATGCTTGTAATCTTTCTCTCAAATAAATAAATTAAATTAAATTAAATTTAGCAATCAACAGTGACGAATCATCAAATTTTACTCCTGAAACCAATGTTACACTATATTAACTAACTAGAATTTAAATAAAAATGGGGGGGGGGAAGTTTAGCAATCATAAGGAGGCTTATTTAAAAACATCATGATCATATTAGTTTCAGTATGTGAAGATACTGTTTGATTCAGACCACATAGCCTGTGTATTCACACCTAAGCTAACTTATTTCTTGTGTCTTGAATTTAGGTTTTTCAGAAACGGATGGTGGAGTCAGGCTTTCTCACTGAAGGGGAAATGGCCTTGATCTTTGTAAACTGGAAAGAGCTCATCATGTCTAACACGAAGCTACTGAAGTGAGTTGTGAGCAGCACCTGCCCCTGCAGTGGACACCCCCAGCCCCCAGGATTAGGACTTCCCCACAGAACTCCCTGCAGGGCTGTTTAGCAAAGGAACTTGCAACTGTCCTCTGCTCCCTCAAGCTTTTTATTTTATTGTCATTTTAGGAAATGCCCTGTAACTGTAAAATACGTAATTATTGAAGTCAAGAAATATAACAAAGAAAATTTGATTCTTTGATTAAACAAAGAAAAAATTAAATCCTAAAATAAACAGTATATTAACATAAGATTTCAAAATATACTTGACTGTACTGGGTAGTCAGAGTAGGAGAGAAGCTGTAGCGTGTGCCCCAGACATACTGGTTGGTCTGGCAGTCTCCTCAGTCCCCGTGTGAGATCCCATTCCTTGGGCTGATTTCCCATCCCCCGCGCCTGTGAGGGCAGCCTCGGGGGGGGGGGGGGGGGGCGGTCAGCGCGCCCAGTCGGTGCTGAGTCTCTGCCCTCCTTGGGGCACAGAAGCTCTCCTGAGGACCGCGCTCACCTCTGCCCCCACACCTGGCCTCTGTGAGGCCCCTGCTCTGCTCCCTCCTTCCCCTACCGAGTGTACAAAATTCCTTTCTTCTTGGTTCAGCTGAGAACGAGTTAGAATTTTTCTAAAGGAACTTTGCTAAGAAACGAAGATGAATCCCAAACAATTGCAAGGACCTAGAGATACCCACGTGGGTAGAGTTCATTGTCTTACTCTTCTTTACTGACATTGCGCCCAGGTTGGCTTGGCCAGCAGAACGTAGGCCCCAGCTGCCGCCTCCTCCTGACTCTCCCCTCCCAGTGCCAGGTTTTTAGGTAACTCACTGGTTCTCATTACCTTTAGTTTGTGACGATGTTCATCCCTTATTTACTGACGACATTCACTAGAAACAGACAGTGAGAGTGTGTTGGTTGCAGGGCCTTGCGGGTCCGGAAGAAGACTGGAGGAGAGAAGATGCCCGTGCAGATGATCGGGGACATCCTGGCTGCCGAGCTGTCCCACATGCAGGCTTACATCCGCTTCTGTAGCTGTCAGCTTAATGGAGCAGCTCTGTTACAGCAGAAGACAGATGAAGACACGGATTTCAAGGAATTTTTAAAGGTAACTCCATTCTGGGATCATGGGCAGGCCAGCCCCGTTCCGAGCCTGGAGGTGGGGACGGACCCTGCACTGTCAGGACGCTCGGCACGGGGCAGGGCGTCCCACCACTTTCCAAGGGAAACACCAATATGGCAAAGACTATTCTGAGTGTTTGAGTTACCTTCCATGTCCAGTTGACTTTTCTTGGCACTGGGACCATGATTTTGCCCATCTATTAGGAGAGTAGTATTAAAGCCTATTAAATCAGCTACTTTATACTCCAAAAATATCTAGAATGTCACTTTATTAAATTTGTAAAATATATTAAATTTGTAAATTGTATCCATCTCATTCCAGAAAGAGTATAAAATAGCTTACTCAAATACATAAAAAGCAACAAGATAAAATAAAATGTTGTCAGTGGATGAATACGGTGGGACAAAAGGAAATGAGAGATGCGCAACATTGGGACTTAGGTCACTACATAAACGCACATGTGTGACTCTGTCCATGTGCTCCAAGTGCACCCCGATGTCCTCAAAGTGTCCAGAAACCACGGAGAAGAGGACACAATCGGCTCCATGATACCGTGGCTGCAAATTAAAAACAAGCCCTTGGTAAGAATTAACACTAGAGGGGCGCCTCCGTCGGTTAAGCGGCTGCCTTCGGCCCAGGTCATGACCCCCCGGGGTCCTGGGATCGAGCCCCGCATCGGGCTCCCTGCTCCGCGGTGGGCCTGCTTCTCCCTCTCCCTCTACTATTCCCGCTGCTTGTGCTCTCTTGCTCTCTCTATCAAATAGATAAATAAAATCTTAAAAAATAAGTAAAAATCTTTTAAAAAATAATTGGATGTTTACCTTCTAAAGCGTAAGTAAAAGATTTTTTAAATTTTCCAAATAGTAATGACAGTAGCAATGTAAGTAGGGTATATCAGCGTCATCACAACTGTAACAATAGTAAGGATAAATAAGTTTATGGTCTCATAATGAACGGCATTGTGTTGATTACATTATATTAAAAACAAAATCTAGCAATAAGCTTTGTTCTAAATGTAACTTTTTATTTATTTTTTTAAAGATTTTTTTTATTTGAGATAGAGAGAGAGCGAGAGAGCGAGAGAGAGAGAGCACATGAGCAGGGGACGGTGCGGGGGGGCCTGCGGCAGAGACAGAGGGAGAAGCAGGCTCCCCGCTGAGCAGGGAGCCCAGTGCAGGACTCAGTCCCAGGACCTCAGGATCATGACCTGAGCCGAAGGCAGACGCTTAACCAACTGAGCTACTCAGGCGCCCCTAAATGTAACTTTTTAAAAAGTCTCAGAAAATACAGAAATAAAAAGTATGAAGATTCTTGTTATAGCAACATATATAGATATATCCAAAAACAAAAGGAGGGAGCAGTTTTAATATCTCATAGTAGGAAATAGGTAAATTAAAGTAAATATGCTTTTCAGTCATTACAAATGGTCATCAAAAAATAAAAATAAAAAATGGTCATCCAAGAATACTAGCTACTTTATTCAGGTACTATATTAATAATAGGAGTAGAAGCAAGTAAGTTGTGGTCCTCAGTCTCCTGGGGCTAACAGTGCAAGGTCATGGAGACACCTCCAGTGTGATCTACCTGTCTTACCCAGTCCAGAGGTGGTGTTACAATAAAGGCATCCACAGGTTATTGTGGGGGCTCAAGAAGAATCACTGAAAAGGAGGGAAGGCGTCAAGGAAGGGGAGAGGCTAGCCAAGAAGAGGCATAATGTGAGTCTTCAGAAAGGAGTGTGAATTAAGTGACGAGAGAGCAGAAGGAACAGTAGCCAAGGCTAATACATTCATGACTGGCACATGTGGGTGCTCAGTAAATGGTAGTGATGGTTTCTACTAAAGCAGAGACAACGGGCAGGCAGAGGCAGGGGAAATCAAGAGCTATTTAGAAGACAGATTGGGGTGGAAGGTGACTCCCAGGTGTGTGGAGGGAAGGTGGGTGGGGGCAGAATGGTGCTACCAACTCAGGGACGGAGGTGGAAGAGAAGGCTTTCGTGAAGGAAGAGGAGGACTTTGGGGTATACTGAGGTACTGAGTCGGAGATCCAGGTCGGGGGAGAGTAATGCGGCCAGCCTGGAGCTCCAGAGAGGGTCTGGGTGATGCTTCAGGACTCGGCTGCACGGGGTCTCGGGCAGCACCTACGGTTATGAGCCGGTAGAGGAGAAAGAAGTGAGGATCGGGAAGGAGCCGGCTGGGAAGACAGCTGTCAGTGGTTCTGGAAGCAAAGGAGAGAGTGATGGCACAGGCACAAATCCACGTGAGAAAGAGCTGGAAAGCATCTCCTGACTTGACCAAATGAGGGGAGATACCCCTGCTGTTAATCTGATACGTCTCATTTTGAATCCTGAGTTGTTGTTGTTGTTGTTGTTTAAGATTTTATTTATTCATTCATCAGAGAGGAAGGAGAGAGAGCACAAGCAGAGGGAGTGGCAGAGGGAGAAGCAGTCTCCCTGCAGAGCAAGGAGCCCGATGTGGGGCTCGATCCCAGGACCCTGATCATGACCCAAGCCAAAGGCAGACAATTACTGAGCCACCCAGGCGCCCCTTGAATCCTGAGTTTTTAAGAGAAATGAGAAATCTAAAAGGTGGTCGACATCAGGAGTACAGTCAGTGTTTCCTTTGTTTTCCTTGAAGCTGTGATTTCCTCATGAGCCTCTCGGTTATTTGCAGAAGTTGGCATCTGACCCTCGATGTAAAGGAATGCCCCTTTCCAGCTTCCTGCTGAAGCCCATGCAGAGGATCACCCGCTACCCTCTCCTCATCAGAAGTGTGAGTGCCCTGGCTGGGACAGAGCGGGGCCATAGGGGGCCACGGAGCCCTCCCCAGCAGGCCTGTGAGAGTGCCAGCCAGCCCCACCTCACGGTCTGAGGGGCCAGGCGCCGTGTGTGCGCACGCTCATGTGAACACGCACATGCAGTCCACAGTAGGCAAATAAAAGCCATCCAGTGTCACCTGGTGACCCATCCTCCCCTCCCCCTCCCCCAGGAAACTCCCCTGTCCTCTCAGAGTCAGGAGTGTGTTTTTCTGGGCAGGGCAGTCACCCTCTAGGTCTGCAGCTGTGGAGCCTGGCTTGAGCCCAGAGTCCACTGTTAGGACAACCCTGGACTCCAATCTTTCTGCTAAGATTTGAATTCACCTACCAGCTAAACCCCTTTACCTAGATTATCTCAGGAGTCCTGACTCAGCATGTCCTAACCAGAGCTCATCACCAGCCCCTTGCCTTACCCCACCTCAGCTTGCTAACTCAACAGTCCTAAAATTCCATCCATCTGTTAACATCAGCTATGTGAGCCTCTTGAGCCAACATACCTTCTAAGGAGCAGGCGCACTTTACAAAGCATTTTTCCACAAGTTATCACGGATATGATTTTAATCATCTTACAAAGAAAAACAGCAAAAATAATATAAGACTGTTACTTTTATTGATCATCCCTTGACCGTTGGTCTCTAAGCCACGTTAACTCATTATGGACCTTATGTTACAGTTACGATACCAAACTGACCCATTAATACACAGTAATCCACAGCCCCTTACTTGAAATATTTTAAGCCAGATGTGTTTCAAAATTCAGAATGTAATTCAAATACTGTATTCTATCTGACATCACAACAAAGCCTGGATTTGTAACCAAACAGTAATATTCCTACAGTGAAATACATGAATAATCACTTTTAAGTAGAATAAATAAATACCTCTCTTCAGTTTAGGTCAGGTTTTGCCACCAAATGAATATTAAAAACACTTTAGACTTTCAGGGCTTTGTCCCATTTTGGAATTGTAAACAAAGGACTGTGGCCCCAACATGACCAGAGTCCAGGCAGGAGCCATGTGCTGATGGGGCCACTCATTTCCCAAGGGTCCACACAGGTGTGTGCCAGCCTCTCTTCTTTTGCATTTGTAGCATTGGTTTGAAGTCATTTCAGAGTGAACTCAACATGTTTTCCTACAAGCCGATGACATCATTTTATTGTATTTTTCCCGTAGCAGAGGATCCATTCCTTTCTTCAGATTCTTAAAAAAGCCCAGTGGCCCCTAGAATGTTAGAAGCCATCACCCTGCAGCAAGTGCGCACACTGGGAGAGCTGCAGCCAGTCCTGCTGCTGGGTTAAATGCACATACATGGCTTCAGTGCCTGGGGGCCGTAGGGAGGCTCCCTTCAACACAGGTACTATTACCAAGACCCTGCCAGAGAGCCACCAGCCACCCACATGTTTCAGGGCACTTGATCCATGTAGCACTTGGCACACCCTCTTGTACCCGAGTCCCCTGTCCCCCCCAAGAACTCTGGAGCCATGAGCTCCTCGAGGACAAACAGTTATCTCACTGTTGTAGAGCCGGTGCCCAGCGCGCAGCACATACAGCGGCCGGTGGGTGACGCTCTGCTTCCCAGATGACGCAGCCCACTCTTTTCCAGATTCTGGAGAACACCCTGGAGAATCACGTAGACCATTCCTCCCTAAAGCTGGCTCTTGAGCGGGCAGAGGAGCTTTGTTCCCAAGTTAATGAAGGAGTTCGGGAAAAAGAAAATTCAGACCGGCTGGAGTGGATCCAGGCGCATGTTCAGTGTGAAGGTCTTGCAGAGGTGAGGCCTGTGGGCCTGAGCTGGGTGCCACTAGGCAGGCTCTGGGTGGGGAACCGGGTTCAGGCCTCCCCTACGGTGAACAGTATATGCCTCAGCCCAGCCCCTGTGGACTCACCATCCTGCCTCTTCTTGGGGTGTCATCTCCCTTTCTTATAAAGAGAAATTGGATATTTTTGAATTCTTCGAATTCAGCTGGTAAATCCATATTCTGTGGATATGAGTAATCATTTTCATGGTGCCAGTTTGAACTCTGAAGAAAAATAAATGTGCAAGAATCTTTTGTGTCAAGATGAATGATTACAGCCACATTCCCAACTAGAAGATTCTACCACTGCACCCCTCAGGTCCAGGGCATGGGCCTCTCGAGGGGCACGGGGATGGTTTGTGCCGGGACTTACAAAGCGACAATTTCTCTTTAAGCAACTTATCTTCAACTCCCTCACCAACTGCCTGGGACCCCGGAAGCTTCTGCACAGTGGGAAATTATATAAGACCAAGAGCAATAAGGAGCTACATGGATTCCTCTTCAACGACTTTCTGCTCCTGACCTACATGGTCAAGCAGTTTGCTGTTTCCTCAGGCTCTGAGAAGCTTTTCAGCTCTAAGTCCAATGCCCAGTTCAAAATGTATAAAACGGTAAGTGTTGCGTTCCTGGCCGTGGCATCAGGAGCATAACGGGGTGTTTCTGTCACCTCGAGGACCTCCTTCCCAGCCTGAGCCTTTATCCTCGTGGGACTCTCTACACCTGTCTCCAGACGGGTCACTCCCCCTTCCTCGTGTCCCAGGGAGGAGGCCCCAGTGTGGCTGGGCCCTCACTGCCCTCTGGCAGCTGACGGCTGGATCCCAGCTGTGGATTCTGGCCTCCTCCCTGGCAAACATGCCGTGTGATCCCACCTCCGTCCACATTCAGCATCAGGTCTCTGTGAAACCGAAGCTGGAGCCGAGTGCTCAGTGTAGGAATGTGGAGGAGAGACCCTGTCCCATGAGCAGTCATGGACACTCAGAGCTCCTGTCCCCAGTTCAGTAACCTCTGATCTGCCCAAGATGTTTTCTTCCACAAAATGGACACAGTCTCTACTCGAGAAGCTCGACCCTTCTCTGCTTCTCAGCAAGGCTCTTCGGAACCAAGCTCTCCCGAGATGTAGGCGGGTGGAGGGTTCCGGCCCATCTCACAGCCTGTGTTTTGGCCTTCTTTCAGCCCATTTTCCTGAATGAAGTCTTGGTGAAACTGCCCACAGACCCTTCCAGCGATGAGCCTGTCTTCCACATTTCTCACATTGACCGGGTCTACACCCTCCGAACAGACAACATTAACGAGAGGTCAGTCCTGACCACGTGTGACCTGCCGTGAAGCCTGGACGGCTCCCTCCCATAAGCCACCTCCAGTCCAGGGTCCAGTCCGCTCATTCTGCACCCCAGGCTCTCCTAACCAGTCCTGTCTACCCTAGTCCCACTGGTCAGCCTTGGTGTGGACGTGCCGGGTTACTGCGATCACCTCAGTGTGTGGCCCTGCTCCAGTCTCTCCTCAGGATCTTCCAAAATGGGAGATCCAGCACCTTGCTTCCTACAAAATCCCCCATGCGGCAGTCCGGGCTCCTCCGCCCGGTCGCTGAGGCTGTGTGTGTGTGTGTGTGTCTGTCTGTCTGTCTGTCTGTCTGTGTCTGTCTGTGTGTCTGTGTGTGTGTCTGTGTGTCTGTGTCTGTGTCTGTGTGTCTGTGTCTGTGTGTGTCTGTGTGTGTGTGTCTGTGTCTGTGTGTGTCTGCGTCTGTGTGTGTGTGTGTCTGTGTGTCTGTGTGTGTGTGTCTGTGTGTGTCTGTGTGT
>NW_027397072.1:19785611-19825352 GCF_003265705.2 Callorhinus ursinus | reverse complement strand
GCAGCAGCGCAGCTGGGCACCTGTGATGGCAGGCTGGGGGCGCGCCTCCCCCTCTGTGCACCTGCTGCTGGGCCCAGTTTCAGGTCGAGTGTCCCTCTGTGGTGCTGAATTGCTACTGCCGCAGCGCACTGCATCGTCTCCCCCAGGCGCCAGCACCTTGCCAGTGCCTGGCGTTCCATGAGCAGTCAGTGACTGTCTAGAAATTCCCAGCTTGGTCTTCAAACAGCAAACGAGTCTTTCAGTTGAACGAATATCAGGTCTGTGATTGGAAGCTTGTCGAAGCCAAGGTTAGCACAGGAGTGAAGAGCTGAGTGCAGAGCTCCAGAGCTCCTGGGTGAGCCTGGGAGCTGTGTGGGGAAGCCGCCCCATGGCTGTGTTCTTCTCCAGGACTGCCTGGGTCCAGAAGATCAAGGCGGCGTCCGAGCAGTACATCGACACGGAAAAGAAGAAACGAGAGAAAGCTTATCAAGGTAGTGGGTGGTGCCCCGAGGGTTGGAAGCAGCTGCCAGGGGACCCCGGGGAGGGGGAGGGGGAGCGGCCCCACCCTCAGGACGCCAGCTGCCGCTCCTGCGGGGAGGGGGCTAAACAGGGACAGCCGGAAGGACCACACTTGCGGGGGGATCGGACAGCAGAACCCCCCTCACTGCTGCTGCTGCCCTCAGGGCCTCCCTGAACCCCTACCCACTACACAGATGGGGGCATCCAGTGCCAGCCCTGGGACCTCCCTTCTCTCTGTGGCAAGCCCACTTCTGCTTGGTCCATTTTACTTCACCCAGCTTCACTTCTGTGCCTGTCTGCCTTCAGCTCTGCTCCTCCTCTGCTCCCCGGGCCTCCCCCACGTCCACCCCTGCTCCTCCCTTGACACCGGGGCCTGAATCTCAAGGTTTTCCTCCTCCTCGCCTGCGCTTCACCGCACTTGCTGTCCCCACCCTGTGCAGTTGGCTCCCTCACTTGACACCAGTGACCAAACCCACGGCGCCACTCGCTCTCCCCCCTGAGCAACCCCCTCCCCCACACGCAATGGCAGGAAGTCAAGGCCCCTCCTCCGCTTGTACCTGGAGCTCCGCCCTCGCCTAAGCCTCTCTGTCCCTCGGCTCTCTCAATTTCATGGAAGTCATGCTGGGCTGCTTCCCTGAGCCCACACCCCAGACACACCTGGACTTCTGCCGGACAAATTCTTACCCCAGACTCAGGGCGCAGCCCCACTTCTCCCCTCTCCCTCTGCCTCGCCCACACCACTGCCTGATTGAACAAACCACCTCGGATCACACACACCCCCCCCCCCCCCCCCCCCCCGGCCTTCCCTGTCCAGTCCTCCCCCTTATGTTCCGCTGCTGTAGCTGCAACTCTGTTTTTTTTATTCAGGTTTCCCTTATTTTGTTATATACTCTTGAAAGGTATGTGTAAATTGGCTTTTGCTGATTGAATCTTATTTTAATGGCACTTCAAATGCTTGCTATTGAAAAATCAATGACTGATTTGTAAAGCATATAACGATCTCTTAAATTGGTAAAAGACATAAATCAGAGTTTTTCTATTCGTTTGCTTAACATCAATATCTACACATATTGTTATGCATTTTCTAGATGTTCAATTCTTTAGACATTTATTACTTACTCTGTGCCAAGCCCTGTGCTAGTCCTAACTGGGCCTTCAAAGATGAATATGGCCCAGCCCTGCCTTTGAGGGGAACTGAGTGTAAGGGCCGCGCTGGAAGGGTTGGCAAGAACGGGGGGGGGGGGGCCACGTCTCATAGAGAAAGTTTTACATGTCCTAAGGTTTGAAAAATCAGTAGCTCACCAAGCAGCCTTTTTGTTTTTAAACCCTTGAGGGCAAAACCTGCTTAACTTCCTATTTGCCAAGATAATCTGAGTTCACAGACTCATTTTGAGTACACCCTCAAATAGAATAAGGTCTTAAGTGAAACTGCTTTATAAGCTGAAGTGTTTACACGTAACTGGAATGATGGTGGGTGGCTCATAGACGTTGGCACCGGATGGTGAATTTTTACCTTGCCAGTGACGGCTCTTTCTCAGACTCAGTTCTGCCCTGTGCGGAGGTGGCAGTTCCCAACAGCCACCCTATAGCATAACTGTACAGTTTAAAAAAGACTTTTGTAGAGGTCTAGCACCGTGCCCAACACAAAGTATTCAATAAATGTTAGCTGCTTTTAAGTGCCGAATGGATATAATGTCTTGTTACTGTTGCCAGTTGCTAGGCGACTGAGGGTAAATGCAAGGCTGAATAAACACCAGCTCTGCAGCAGCCTCTGCTGGGAGAGGAGACTCGGGGACGCTTGGAGCCCGGGATGGTGGATGCCCAGAGGAGGGCAGAGATGGGAGTAAAGCTGGGTGTGCATCTCCAAGGCTGGGTAGGATGCAGACAAGCAGAGATAGTGGACAAGGTGTCCCAGCAGGTGACACAGCCTGGGCAAAGGCAGAGCAGCCAGATGCTGGTCGGCCAGGCCCAGTGCTGTGGCAGGGGACACTGTGAGTGTTAGGGTCAGTTAGACAGACTGTATCTACAGCTCAGTGTCCGGTGCGCTACCTGCAGGCTCAGGGAAGAACTTAACAGGGCTTGTCTTCCTCTCTTGCAGCTCGCTCTCAAAAGACTTCAGGCATTGGGCGTCTGATGGTGCAGGTCATTGAAGCTACAGAATTAAAAGCCTGTAAACCGAATGGTAAATGCTTCTTTCATTCAACAGAAGTGGTAACTGCCCTGTTCTTTGCTGATGACTCTTCTGAACATTGAATAACAGGACACTTAAAAAAATCAGTGTTTCCAGTGCCACTAAAATGGTTGTTGGACCATTGTTATCATCAGTGTGTTTTCCCAGTAAGTTCCAGTGCCTCCCTCCTCAGTGCGTCAGAGTCGAAGCCACACTGACACTTGCCCAGGCTCGTGGGGAACAGTTGGGGCCCTGGAGCCCGCACGGTTGCTCCCAGGCTTACGGTGCTGTCAGCCCCGGGGACACGGAGACTACCAGGCACATCTGGGCCCCCACACAGTGGCTCCTGCTCTTGTGGTTTGGATCCCGCTTCTGCTCAAGGAAGGCGCTGTTGTCATTTATTTTACCTACACATGCCACATGCGTCTTTGGTTTGTTTTTGTTCAGGAAAGAGCAATCCATACTGTGAAATCAGCATGGGCTCCCAGAGCTATACGACCAGGACCCTCCCGGACACGCTCAATCCCAAGTGGAATTTTAACTGCCAGTTCTTTATTAAGGATCTCTACCAAGACGTGCTGTGTCTCACCATGTTTGACAGAGACCAGTTTTCACCAGATGGTAAAGTATAACTCGACCAGGGAATCTGAAGTTTCCCCAGTACTCTAGAATTTGGGGTCTAGGTCCAGGGCACTTGGCTTTATTTTTACCCCGTGACACCTAAGGAAAAGGACACGGGCCCGTGGGCACCCGCAGCTCCCGTGGGAAGCAAGGCTAGGGAGGGGGTGCCCTCTCAGGGGCAAAGGGTGGCCTCCAGGGTATTTCCATTACGGACCCCAGTCCCTCCCAGCACCTCCTGAGTGGCTGACCCATTCTCTGGAGCCCAATGAGGCAGTTTCCCTCCTGCACACCCCTCATTCTGCACGCATCCAGTCACAGTAACAGCCGTTAAGCTGGATCTGAAAGTTTTAAGAATGTCTTCAGACACTCTTCCTGGGGTAGTTTTCTTTAACGGCTTTTATAAAGAAGAAACTTTGACTCTCGCATGTCTGTTCACCAGATTTCCTGGGTCGTACTGAGGTTCCAGTGGCAAAAATTCGCACAGAACAGGAAAGCAAAGGCCCCACAACCCGCCGACTCCTGCTGCATGAGGTCCCCACGGGGGAGGTCTGGGTCCGCTTTGACCTACAGCTTTTTGAGCAAAAAACTCTCCTGTAGGGACCTCAGGGATCTGCCCAAAAGGCTGGGGCTAGAGCCAGATGGACGGTGCTGCACCTGGGCCGAAGGAGCACCGCCGGCTTCATCCATCGTGGGCCACGCACGCCGGGGCTATTTTCTTGCACACTAAATTGCTAGCAATCTATGCAAACATGATCTTTCCTATAAATAAACCAAACCCATAGCACAGTGCCTTGTATTAGTGTTAACATCTTTGGCTGTTTTTAGATGCCAGGGTTTCCATTTTCAGGGCTATAAAAAGTATTAAGTGGAAATGAGGCATCAGAACACCAGACGCTACCCCTGGTCGAACGTGCCCAGGGCAGGTGGTTCTGGTGATGCTGTAGTACCCCGTTGCCGGAGGCCTGTGTCGGGCCACAGGCGCTCAGGAGGTGGAGGACCAGGGAGTGTGGGCACAGCCTCAGGCTGAAGTCTGTCTACTCTGTGCACTGAATGAAAACACAGACTTGATCATTTTATTCCCGATTAGATTTTATCATCTCTGCTGAGACAATAGAGTTTGAAATGTAAAGGGGAAAGCTTGATTTACTTTAAATACTGTGAACTCTAATGATATGGAAATATTTTTCAACTTTAATTTTCTGAAGTATAAATTATTTATGTAAATTCCTCATTTTGCCTATTTCATAGGACGTGCATCTTTAAGCTTTATCATTGCCAATATGTACAGAAAGAATAAAAATATAAGTTTATGAATGTAACTTCTTTCAAAGTTTGACTGATTTAATTTCCACCTGAAAGGCTCTTAAAAGGTAAGTTCAGGATGCTTGCGTGGCTCAGTCGTTAAGCGTCTGCCTTTGGCTCAGGTCATGATCCCGGGGTCCTGGGAACAAGCCCTGCATCGGGCTCCCTGCTCGGCGGGGAGCCTGCTTCTCCCGCTCCCCCTGCTTGTGCTCTCTCGCTTGCTCTCTCTCTCTCAAATAAATAAAATCTTTAAAAAATATAAAAATAAAAGGTAAGTTCAGGGGTTGCTGGTAATGAAACCAAATTTCCTTTCTGCGAGGGCGGCAAAAACCAAGGGCAGCATGGGGAGGGGGAGTGCCTAGGAGACCCTGCAGCCTCGTCTTGACTCTCACTTGCTCTAGGACTCTGGCACGTTTACCTACTGTTTCTGGGGCTTGGTTATCTTTGGTGGTGAGACTGCTGACCTCTGTGGGAGCAAGACCCTTTGAGTCCTTCTGCTTGCCAGGTGAGCAGGAACCTGAGAGGTAACTTAGAACAGACATTACACATCCTCAGCAGGCGCTCGGCCTCCAGCTCCAGCAGCACCTCTCTCTCCCCTCCCCCGTCCTGTCAGAGCCACATCTACACCGTCCGAGCTGCTTGTTTGGGCTCTGGATTTTGAAGTATGCAATTTGTTTTGAACATAACATTGACAAAAATAAGTTCTTACCCACTAAATCCCTGGGTTAATGAGCACAGCTGGAAAGAGTGGTCTTTTGGAAAGAACCACACAGGCTGCAGGTACCCTGATTCTCAGGGAGCTGGAAGAACAAGAAACATTCAGACGTCCCTCCACCCCAGTCCCCATTTCTGTCTAAACATAATCACTGGGCAAAGAAAGGCTGGAAAACAGAATTCAGAATATTCAAGTAAAAAAAAAAATCATAATTCCAGGTATTAATCCTGGACGCTGACTTGTTAAAACTTAGATGTAAAAGAAATATGGCCCAGTGTCAACAGAAGAGATGCCACTCAACATGTGAAACCAAAACAACTGGATATATTAATTAAGGAAAAGTTTGGCCAGTCAGGCACAGCCTCGCTTATCTCCTAGAGGGTCTCCCCTAGGGTCTTGAAGCAAGTTTTGTGTTGGTTTTGGAGGCAGGTATGGGCCGATGTCCAAGTCTGCGTCTGACTGGACTTCCAAAGCCTGAGACTGTCACTGATGGGTCGTGCTGGTTTAAAACCAGTCCTGGGGTTACTTGTGACCGGAGCTACAGAATAATCCTTTTCTCAAGATGGTGAGGACTTGAATTCTCACTGGGATGAACTGTGGCTAGAGCCATTTCTCCTTGTCTACATATGTCCGGGTTCTCTTCAGATTCAGGACAGAGGAGCCTGGAGGATGTGAGTCAGACAACTTCTCTGAAACTTCAGAGGACATTCAATGTCTGTACTCTCAGCAACACCAGTCACCTGCTTTGACCTGCCCCTGAAAAAATCAAGTTCTCTCCTGACTGAAACGTGAGCTTGATTTTCTGAAGGGTGAGGGAACGGAGTGTGCCTTTAGGCTACTTGCATCCCCCGGGGAAGGACTGAGCAGACCCGAGGGATGCCCAGCAACGCCCACCCCACCCCCGAGCTCTTCAGGATCAGGATGCTGTGGCACACCAGCAGGATAACCACCCTCTGAAAGGGACCCAGATCCTGAGCAGTTTGACGCACATTACAGGGGTGAGGAGGGAGTGTGCTCTGGTGATCAGACCAGTACTTTGGCACCAGAGGGCCTGGACTTGGAATCGAGAACGCTGCCACGCCGACCTTGAACAAGTTACTGAACCCCTCTGAGCTTCATGTAACGGGGGATAATACTACTATCTTGCTGTGAAGACTTTTACATGAATATAAAATACCTCACCTAGTTCACAACAGGAGCTCCATAAACGGTAACTATTATGATGTGCTTATTTCTTGCCCTATCTTACACATCTGGAGACAGAAAAACCTGTCGGCAGCATTTTCACTGTGGCGCAGACGCTACAAACCAAAGCTCAGCGAAGCTTTATTGCCAGTGGCCTCCCTGCAGATGGCACGGCTCCTGGCAGCCCCACCCGCGCCGCAGCTACAGGGAGGCCCGGTGCTGCCCCAGGGCCTCTGCCGTCGTCACTCTCCTTTCCACGGGCCGTCCCCAGCCGCCCAGGATCGCGGTCTGTGCTGTCTGCTTCCTCCCACCTATGAACAGAGGGAAGCGCTGAGTGGAGGGAGAGGGGCTGACGGGGGAAGGGAGGAAGGCCTCGGAGGATCCCCCCCAACACTCGACCCTCCTGCCTGAGCTGAGACCTTCCAGGCAGCCCTCTCCTCGCCTCTCCCCTGCTCTCTGGCTTCTGCAAATGCTCAAGTCCTATGTCTTTGGACTCCACACGGTACCAACCTTTCTGTGGTGGGACAGAGATGACCAGCTGTCCACAAAACACTTGCTCTCTCTGCCACTGTGCTCAGAGCGGCAAGAGGCTGCTTTTCCCAGCA
The DNA here is from genome assembly GCF_003265705.2 of Callorhinus ursinus. Classification (NCBI taxonomy): domain Eukaryota; kingdom Metazoa; phylum Chordata; class Mammalia; order Carnivora; family Otariidae; genus Callorhinus; species Callorhinus ursinus. The sequence continues at coordinate 19,818,256 of NW_027397072.1, read as the reverse complement.
CACTACCCCCCAAGGTTAGGGACAGCCATGTGACTGTCCTCCCCGGTTGGAACATGCGAGACCTGGCCCACCCACCCTCCCAAGGCAGCACTCCTCCATGACCTCTTCCCTTTTCAGGTGGACAGGAATGAGTTCCCCAGAGCAACCTTGGAATCTGGGCAGTGAAGATGACAAAGGTTCCCTCAGCCAGAGTCCCAGAGACTGCATGGAAGAGGGACAGCCTGCCAACCCGCCCTGTTCTGGCACCTGAGCAAGAAATAAATTTCTGTTGTGTGTAAAACACACTCCGTTTTTGCCTCTTGTGGCAACAGCAGTCAGGCTCCCCTGCCAGGAGGGCAGAGCTGACCACTGTCCCGTTCAGAACCGACTAAGGGACTTGGCTCTCAGAATTATTCCCAGAAGAAATTGCTGAAGGGGGCGCCTGGGTAGCTCAGTTGGTTAAGCAGCTGCCTTCCGCTTGGGTCATGATCCGGGGTCCTGGGGTCGAGCCCTGCATCGGGCTCCCTGCTCGGCGGGAAGCCTGCTTCTCCCTCTCCCACTCCCCCTGCTTGTGCGCTCTCTCCTCTCTCTCTCTCTAATAAATAAAATCTTTCAAAAAAAAATTTTTTTTAATTGCTGAGGAGAGTGGTATGGAAACTTAACCATATAAGGAAAATCCGTTTCTCTCTGAGAGACCGGGGAAAACAATGGGCTTGGGTAGGACCTGGGTCACAAAATATCTAACAAGAATTTCGTGCTACAGAGAACTAGTCCCTCGTCCTCCGGAGGGACTCTCGCCTTGTGCTGGAGGCGAGAATGGGGCATTTGGTGAACACAAAGATCCACTGCACTCCAGTCAGTCATGAACCCCTTAGAGTTCCCAGGCACCTGGAGGCTTCTCTGGAAGCATCCTCACCCTCAGGCATTAGGATACAGGATGTGGGAGAGGATGGAAGGGAAGATGTGCCGATCAGATTGTGAGCTCACGGTAAGAAACCTGTGCGTGGAAAATGCTTACATATAACTTTCATGTATCTAAACCATCATGTGGCCTAATTTTTAGTATAAATTTCATTTCAGAGGATTCCCACCTATTGTGACTACACTAAGGAGAACAAATTTTTCTGGTCTGGGTTGGATGTCTAAATGGTAGAAAAATGGCAGATGAGCAAAAATTCCAGAAAAAAATGAGGAAATTTTAGAGGGCAGAACTCCATGGCCAGGGTTTCTCTCATCTTATAAGGGCACAATCTGTCCCCCAAAAGCAGGGTCCAGGATTCCCCAACGTGGCTCCTTTTCTGAGTTTCCAGACCCCAGGCTCCCTGCCAAAAGCTGTCCCATCTATGCAGCAGCACCAAGCCCAGACGCAAACCCATCATTTCTTGTGCATTAAATAAAGCCTCATCTTCCTCCTCTTTTTCACTCCTTTCCTTGGCTCCTGCCTTCTCTGCCCTGGGGAACCCATGTGAGAAGGAGGGATCTGTCAGTGGCTCAGATTCCACAATCAACGTCTGCTCTCTTGTGCATGCTGCAAACGTACGCCATCCCAGCCCCGCTCCCCCCAGATCTCGTCCACTCACCACACAATTCTTCTCGTCCCTTTTATTCTCCTGGCTGAGCTTCGAGGAATGAAACATCCTTTCAAAAACAATCTGACTCAGGTCAGTAGTCTTGTTCTCTTTATCGGGTAGACATTTCTTTCCTGAATAGGTAAGTTTTTCAGAACTGCAAAAAACAAAACAAACAAACAAAAAAAAAAAAAAACAGAAAAAAAGGTATCTCAACTCCATACAGAATTGTATTGTTCAATAATTGTCTGAAAATTAATTTTGCAAACTCAGTACTCCCTTCTTGAAAAGGAAGGACTGAGTGGACATCACTTGGTGGCTGCCCACCAATCAGTCTGCCCCACGCACACGTCTGCTGACACAACCATCAGACAGTCGTGTGACCCTTGTCTGCATGTGGCTGAGGTAGCCGGTCCAGGGCTTCCGTCCCTACAGTTATACGTGGCACAGGACGGCTTTCAGGCAGTCCCGGAGAGCTCAAACCAGAAACTCAGGCAGGCGCAAGGCATCCATTTTCCAGCACACGCACAAGAAAGCAGAGAAAGTCAGTGTGCAGAGAAAGGAAGCAGGTTCACAAAGAAGCTCTGATGAAAGCCACAAAGTCCCAAAGAGGAAAGGACATGGCTCTCAGTCCTTACGTAGCCTGGCTGTCCTCATGACTGCTATAGTCTGAATGTGTCCCCCCAAAATTCATATGTTGAAACCTAACCCCCAATGTGATAGGATTAGGACATGGGGCCTTTGGGGGCTGATTAGGTCACGAGAACAGAGCCCTCATGAATGAGTGCCCCTATAAAAGAGGCCCTAGAAAGCTCCCTTGCCCCTCTACCATGTGAGAACACAGCAAGAAGGTGCCATCTAACAACCAGGAAGGGGGTCCCCACCAGATACTGAATCTGCCAGCACCTTGATCTTGGACTTCCCAGCCTCCACAACTGTGAGAAATAAATTTCTGTTGTTTATAAGGCCCCCAATCTCTGGTATTCTGTTATAGCAGCCAAATGGGCTGAAACACTGACCGTAGCTTTGTAACAGACCATTGCTCTCTAACCTACCAAGGCTCCTCCCACTCCCCCCCTTTTTTTTTAACTTAAGAAGGATTCTGCTTTTTGTAATTAAACTGTCTCTGACTAACATAGCCATCTTGTCTTTAAGTCCTTTTCTTACCTTACTGAGCAGCCATGTGGAGGCACCTCTGGGTGTGTCCTCCCAGAGGATCTCCCCAGAGCTGCCCCCATTCCTGCCCTGGGAAGCCCAGGCCTATCTAAGCATATAAGCCTTCTCCTCCATTCCTCCATATCCTTCCTTCCTTCCTTCCTCCCTCCCTCCCTCCATTTCCTTCCTTCCTCCCTTCCTCCCTCCCTCCCTCCCTCCCTTCCTCCCTCCCTTCCTCTCTCCCTTCCTCCCTCCCTCCCTCCCTCCCTCCCTTCCTTCCTTCCAAAAGCATTTACTCATCCTCTACTGCATTCCAGCTAAGTGCTGGGAACACCACGATAAAGACAACACAGTCCCTTCCCTCGGTGGGCTTGCTGGGGTAAGAAAAGGCAGATGGAGGGTGTGGTGGCATATCCCCACATGACACTTCACTCTCTTGCCTGGATTGGGATGGCCAGCAATGAAAAGAAGGGGCAAAGGCAAGAACCAATGTGGCAGTTCAGGTAGTTATAACGGTGCTGACTTGACCCAGATATTTTTGTAGTTTATTCATGTATCTTTTCTTTAAGGGAAAAGGATTCTGTAGATGAAGACAGAAAGGGTGGCAGGGTCCAGACAGCACCTAATGTGCTATGTTAAGAACCTGGACGTTATTGTAAGGGTTATGGGAAAATACTGAAGGGCTTTCAGTTGGAGAGGGTTGATCACTTCAGAGAGATTTCTCTAGCTGCAAGGTGGAGAATTCACTAGAGGACACCAGACTAAAGGAGCTGAGGAGCAAGAAAGTGGGGGAATGAGGAAATAAAGGCTTTGTCTCACTGGGGGGATAGGGAGTTGTATAATTATTAATGTTTAAATTAAAACTGTTAAAATTTATAAAGAAGCCAAGGAAGCAGAAATAAAACATAAAATTTCCAAATCAGAAGGGGAAACAGAAAGCAGCACTGTTCAATCCAGCAAAACTCAGGGTGAGAGACAAAAAGGAAATATCAAGAGAGCATGACAGGACTTCTATTTTTTTGTGTAGAACTTACAAGTTTGCACAGGCCAACACTCCTGCTGCAACAACTAGAAAAGCAGATATTTACCACCACCCCTAGAAAAAAAATTCCAAATTTTAAAGTCATTGGACAATTGCAGAGAGGAGAGAGCTCTTTCAGAATGAGCTGGCCATCCCTGGCTATTTTCTCTGCTGAGGGAATTTGCCAACCTCGGGTAGCAAGGTATGGACTGATTCCTGCATGATCCCAGCATATCTTTGGTGGATTTTTTCTCCCAGGCCTGGTTGTTATCTTGGCAGGTAGGTAATTAACCTTGTTCTCAACATCTTCCTCCCAGTGGTAGGCAAGTGCATTGAGATAGGGTCCCCGTGGGGGATGGAGACCCTCCAGGCCCTGAGTCCAGACAGCCTTCCCCAAATCTATCTGAAAAAGAATCAAATAAAATGCTAGAGCTATAAAAATAAAACACCTGAAAATAACACACTGATGGGTTTAAAAAGAGATTATTAGACACAACTGAAGAGATAATTAGTAAAATATCTAGAATCAAGTATACAGTAACAAAAAAAGATGGAAAATACACAAAAAATGGTAAGAAACAGTGAGGATACAGTGACATAGTGAGAAAATCTAAAATATGTTTAACTGGAGTACCAGAAAGAGAGGAGAGAGAGAATATGGCAGAGGTAATAAAGAGAAAATGAGAACTACCCAGAATTGATTAAAGACATCTATTTACAGGTACAAGAAAACCTATGAATTCCAAGTAGGATGAATAAAAAGAAATTCACATTTAGAAACATCATATAAAACTACAGAATGAATCAGACAACAAGAAAATGTTTAAAGCCCCCAGAGAAAAAGACAATTTCGTCAAAGGATCAACAGTGAGACCAGCAGCTGAGTTCTCAACTGAAAGAGCAGAAGACAGTGGGATAGGAGGAAAGGGAAGGTGGTGGTGGAGGAAGACTCTAGGCTCACCTTGTCCCACAAATACAACTAGATAACTATCAAATCATCCTAAATACCCCAAAAATCAACCTGAAGACTGACAGAACAACTTCCACAACTGAAGGTAGAGAAGAGGCCACATCAAAGAAGGTAGGAAGTGCAGAGACACTGTCTGGGAAAGAAACAGATCGTGGCTGGTGGGAAGGGAGCTATGGTGGTGGAGAAGGATGAGAGCCAGACTAACAGGGGGAAACAAATCCCTATAGTAATTGGCTTGGAAAACAAGAGGGGCTGAATTTCATGAGTTCTTGCAAGCAGTGGGACTTGAAGCCTGGAGTTCTAAAAGTCAGTATACTTGGCTCTGGGAGAGCTTGGAGGACATTGGGGGTGCTCTTGGAGAGAAGTTAGGGGAAACAGCCTGCAGATATATAGTATGGAAACAGTGATCTGAAGAGCACCTGGGACACACAGTGGGGAGATTAGCTGTTCATCTCAGAGCGTGTCCCAGAGGGGCAGCATTCACAGAGAGATGCCTCAAGGAACCGAGGAACCAAGGAACCGGCAGTCACCATTTCCCTCCTGTACCCCTCGGAATCAGCACAAAGCCACCTGTGGGAACCAGTGCAGCAGTGACACTCTGCCCCACCCCATGCTCCAGTGGAACTGCCCTTTCTGAAGTCATGCCTCCCTTAGTCCCAGTGCAGCAGGCCATCTCCCCCACAAGACGGGCACATACTTCTACCCACACCACATCTCCCGACCTGGGAGCTTTGCAGAGACTCAATTCCAGGGCAGTGGTGGCAGGTCCCATTTAACAAGCAGACCAGGGACCACCTAGCTAAAATATACCACATTCAGACCAGGGACCAAACATGCCCACAACAGGCAAAGAGAGCCTCTGGAGATGACTGGCCTGAAGGATAAAGTAGTCAGGACAAAAGAGCAGAGTACACACACCACACACTGGAGACACTTCCAGAAGTGCCAGGCCCTGGGGAACAGGAGACACTACAAAGCAGAGCACTATAGACCTCTTCTTCATAAGACCATTACCTTCAAGAACAAGATATGTAGTTGACTTTCCTAACACACAGAAACAGGCATAGAGTCTTAGACAAAATAAGAAGACAGAGGAATTTGTCCCAAATGAAAGAAAAGGACAAGACCACAACCAGAGATCTAAACAAATGAGATAAGTAACATGGCTGATGGAGAATTTAAAGCAATGATCATTAGGATACACTCTGGACTTGAGAAAACAATGGAGATATCTGTGAGACCATTAACACAGAGATAAGGAATAACATTGCAGAGATAAAGCGCTCAATAAACACAATGAAACACACACTTGATGGAAAGAACAGCAGGAAAGAAAAGCAGAGGAATGAATTAATGACCTAGAAGACAGAGTAATGGAAAATAATCAAGCTGAACAAAAGAGAGAAAAAAGAATTAGGCAAAACAAGAAGAGACTTAGGGAACTCAGTGATTCCATCAAACATAGTAACATTTGTAGTACAGGAGTCCCACAAGAAGAAAAGAAAAAAGGGCATGAAATTTATTTGAAGAAATAATAGCTGAAAACTTCCCTAATCTAGGGAAGGAAACAGATATCCATAACCAGGAGGCACAGAGAACCCCCAACAAAAATCAACAAAAGCAGATCCACCCCAAGACATATCGTAATTAAAATGGCAAAATACAGTAATAAAGAAAAAATATTAAAAGCAGAAATACAAAAGGAGACAGTTACATACAAAGGAAACCCCATAAGGCTATCAGTGAATTTTTCAGCAGAAACCTTCCAAACAAGAAAGAGTAGCATGATATATTTAAAGTGATGAATGGGAAAAACCTGCAACCAAGAATATTCTATCCAGCAAGGCTAGGAGGAGAGAAAAGAGTTACCCAAACAGGGGTGCCTGGGTGGTGCAGTTGGTTAAGTGTTTGACTCTTGATCTCAGCTCACGTCTTTTTTTTTTTTTTAAGATTTTTATTTATTTATTTGAGAGAGAGAGAGAGCATGAGTGGGGTGAGGGGCAGAGGGAAAAGCAGACTCCCCACTGAGCAGAGAGCCCAATGCGGGGCTCAATCCCAGGAACTCCAGGATCATGACCTGAGCCGACGGTAGACACTTAACTGACTGAGCTACCCAGGCGCCCCATCAACTCAGGTCTTGATCTCAGGGTCCTGAGTTCAAGCCCCTTGTTGGGCTCCATGCTGGGCATGGAGTTTACTTAAAAATTAAAAAAAAAAAAATTTTTTCCCAAACAAAAACCAAAAGAGTTCATGGCCACTAAACCAACCCAGCAAGAAATACTAAAGGGGACTCTTGAGTGGAAAGACCAAAAATGACAGTGTGAAGGCAGGAAACACAAAAGCAGTAAAAATGAATATTTCCATAAAAAATCAGTCAAGGAACTCACAAAATAAAAGGATGTATAAAATACGACACCATATACTTAAAACATGGGGAGGAAACAAACTATCCCGAAAAATACATAAGGAACTTCCAAATTCATTCTATGAAGCCAACAATACCCTGATACCAAAACCAGATAAAGGCACCACAAAAAAAGAGAACTATAGGCCAATATCTCTGATGAACATAGAGGCAAAAATCCTCAACAAAATATTAGCAAACCAAATCCAACAATACATTAAAAAAAATTATTCACCACAATCAAGTGGGATTTATTCCTGACATACAGATGAACTAACAGACATGTGAAAGATGTTCATCATCACTTATCATCAGGGAAATGCAAATCAAAACTACAATGAGATGTCACCTCACAACTGTCAGAATGGCTAAAATTATAACAACACAGGAAACAAGTGTTGGCAAGGATGTAGAGAAAGGGAAACCCTCTTACACTGTTGGTGGGAATGCAAACTGGTGCAGCCACTCTGGAAAACGGTATGGAGGGTCCTCAAAAAGTTAAAAATAGAACTACCTTATGATCCAGCAATTGCACTAGTGGGTATTTACCCAAAGAATAGAAAAACACTAATTCAAAGGGATACATTGGTCCTGGGACCTATATTTACAGATTTATAGCAGCATTAATTACTATAACCAAGATATGAAAGCAGCTCAAGTGTCCATTGATAGATGAATGGATAAAGAAGATGTGGGGGGGGGTGTGTGTGTGGGAGGGAGAGGGAGGGAGAGAGAGAGAGAGAGAGAGAGAGAGAGAGAGTGTGTGTGTGTAATGGAATTATTATTCAGCCATAAAAAAAGAATGAAATCTTGCCATTTGCAATAACATGGATGGAGCAAGAGAATACAATGCTAAGTGAAATAAGTCAGAGAAAGACAAATACCATACGATTTCATTCATATGTGGAATTTAAGAAGCAAATGAGTGGGGCGCCTGGGTGGCTCAGTTGTTAAGCGTCTGCCTTCGGCTCAGGTCATGATCCCAGGGTCCTGGGATCGAGCCCCGCGTTGGGCTCCCTGCTCTGCGGGAAGCCTGCTTCTCCCTCTCCCACTCCCCCTGCTTGTGTTCCCTCTCTCGCTGTGTCTCTCTCTGTCAAATAAATAAATAAAATCTTTAAAAAAAAAAAAAAAAGGAAGCAAATGAGCAATGGGGGAAAAAAGAAAGAGAGAGAGAGAGAGAGAGACAACCCAAACCCAAGAAACAGACTCTTAACTATAGGGAACAAACTGACAGTTACCAGAAGGGAGGTGGGTTAGAGGATGGGCTAAATAGGTGATGGGGATTAAGGGGTACACTTGTCAAAATGAGCACTGGGTGATTAAAATACTTATTAAAAAATAAAAATCCTGTGGGAAAAAGTCTTTGAAGTGGTTATCATAGGAAGACGATAGATAGATCAATCTGCTATTAGTAACACCTACTGGAAAATTTGGTTAATGCACCGGGACCATCTTTTTTTTTTTAAGATTTTATTTATTTATTTGAGAGAGAGAGAGTGGGAGAGAGCACGAGAGCAGGATGAGGGGCAGAGGGAGAAGCAGGCCCTCTGCTGAGCAGCGAGCCCGATGCGGGGCTCGATCCCCAGTCTCTGGGATCATGACGTGAGCCGAAGGCAGACAGTTAACTGACTGAGCCACTCAGGCGCCCCGGGGCCAGCTTTTAAAAGTGGGGTGCTAGCTCAGTCAGTTAAGCGACTGCCTTCGGCTCAGGTCATGATCCCAGCGTCCTGGGATTGAGTCCCGCATCGGGCGCCCTGCTCCGCGGGGGGTCTGCTTCTCCCTCTCCCTCTGCCCTTCCCCCCTGCTTGTGTGCTCTCTCTCTCTCAAATAATAAAATCTTTTAAAGAAAAAAATTTTTTAAATGGGGTTCTATCCTACAGGTGTGAATGGATTTTCTTATCAAGTTCCTATATGTTGATTAAAACCATCTTCTGGGTAGAATAAAAAAAAAATAACAGCAGATATCTACTAAAGGAAAATAACTGTCAACCTAACATTCTTAATCCTGTGAAAACATCCATTAAGGATGAAGGTAAAATCTGGAAAAGGCTATATATATACTGTGTGATTCTAACCATATGACATTCTGTAAAAGGAAAAACTATAGAGAGAGTAAAAAGATCCATTAGTCAGTACATCCTTACCTGCATTTACTATGAGTTCTGCTTATCACAGATCTCACAGAGGCTTTACGCCGCTCTTTTGGAATAACACTATGTAGAGTAAAAGTGAATTGGGGCAATTTGGCATAAAGCCCAGCCTTCTCTAGGTCTTTAAATTCTTTTAAGGTGTATCCTTTTCCTACAGGAAGATTAAAAAAAGAACTAAATCAACACTCTTAAAGTCAACTCTAGTCACTCTTGGGGTAGGAAATCACCAGACAATTAGAAGTGTCTAAAAACAAAGCCCGGCGGTCACAAAGCACCTGTCTCATACTGAATAACAGCTCTCTTCTCTTCATGCATCTCTTGCTATCTTCTAAACAGAGGAATCACAAAATGAGGGGGCCATAACGTACAAGAAAAATAACTTTGAGGATCCTAGTACAGTTTGTATTAAGCTCTCTAAATCTGTTGAAGCATTCAAATATGACCTTATTGTACATCAAAGAAAAAGGACCCATGAGTAATGTCAATCCACAGAGCGGGGAAAGGGTAAATGTCACCTGTCTTATGACAGGACATTCTGCTGAGCCAGGAGTGGCTGACTGGAGGGAGGGCCACCCAGATAGAGGCAACATACTCTGTCAAGAGTTCTACTGCATCGGCCAATAAATATTTGCTGACACCACTTTGTGCCACATCCCAATGAGTTCCTGTCCTCAAGGATCTCTCAGTCTGGAACAGAAAGTCATACACAGTGACAATCTAGTCATGAGAGGTATCAGCTCAGGATGCTTTAGGAGCACAAGGCAGCGCTCCTAGGCAGCCTGGCAGAAAAAGAGCTCCTGGGAGACCTGACAAGCGGTCTTTAAGGATCTGTGAGAACAGAAGGGCAGGGAACCTCAGTGTGGGGAGTGTCAAGAGGCTGGGCTACAGAGGATGCAGAGAAAGGTGGCCTTCTCCTCCCCATTCCTGATTAGAGGCTTTAGACTAGGGGCCATTTTCCCCTTCTTCACTTTCCTCCATACACCGAGCCCGATGCTGGTCCCCAAAGTATGTATGGGGTAAACAGTTACTGAATAAGCAAGGCAGCAAAATGACTGACCACCACCATACTAGCAAGTTTCCCAGAGCCAAAAGAACCTTCTTATCTTCATAACAGTGATCTGCCTTGGTTTTCTGGGAGAAGCAAAACAAAAACACAAAACACCACTTCCCTCTTCAGAGCCACACATATTTTTTAAATGACCTCTAATACCAGGTGGCTACTTTTGCTACACAGGAGTAAAACGCTGGAACCTACATCTCAAAATTTTAACTCCTATATCGGTGAGTTTGAAATGTGAAGACTCATTATCAGCCCAACTACTGGTTCTCTGGGCAGCCTTTCCAGCAACCCTCCTTCCACTCTCCACAGAAAGGAGTTCTGCCTCCTGGGCCAGTGCCCCCCGCACTGTGACACCTGTCACACCCCACTGCACTTCCTCTCCCTCCTGGGCTTCCAGTTTGCCGAATGGGAGTGAAGGAACACACACATGTAAATTCCCCAGTCGGTGAAATTACTGTAGGTTCCTGTTCTAAAACTCAGAGGAAATCCTTCTGTAGATTTTTTTAATGAATACAGAGTAATTACAAGACTTCTAAAATGACTAGGTTTTCCTACAAACCCAGAGCCTCTAAGAATGAATAAATGAATGAATGAATGAATGAATGAATCTTACTTAACTTTCCATAATTTGGGTCTATTTTTGCCATATAAAAAGGATTGCATACTTCAGGATCAGAAAGGTCTCCAAATACAATTTCCTTTAGGAAAAAAAAATACACCTAAGAGCAAATCACTGCATACGGAGGTGTTTTGAGATTCAAAAAAAGCCAAATGCTTTATTCTGCTTTTATATAAAATCATAGATTCAAAGGGTTATTTATTTATTCAAGGAACCTCAGAAGTAATTTAGACTGCAGTGAGAGCCCACCACCTTCTGGGAGAAGTAATCATCAAGCTTTAGTCTGAAGTAATCAACCAGCCTTAGTCTGAGAACTTTCTGCTCCACCAGGCAGGTACTTTGGTCATTCTAAGCAACAGTTTTTCCTTAGGCTGCCTTGTCACTGGACGGGGGAGATACTAGCTCTCTACCCCAAAGCAACACAAAATTTATCTACCCATCACTCACATGCCAGCCTTTTAAATATTTAAAGTTTTCATTCCCTCTCCTGTCCTCTCCTCCATGGGCTAAAAACCCCATATTTCTTCCCACTTTTCCTCCCGCTAAGTGTTGTCAAGTCTTCACCCTCTTCTCAAAGTTCTGCAACTGGTGAGGGTCCCCTCTACAGTGCGCATGAGGAGTGACAGACAGCAACAGGGGGACTTGGATGCTTCACTCCAAGTCCCACCTCCCTTCACACAGCCTAAGAGCTCAGATGTTTTCTTAGAAGTCAGCTCCCACAGTCGACCCACACTGATTTTACTGTCATTTAAAACCACTCACACTTATGGGTGCCTGGGGAGCTCAGTCGGTTGAACGTCTGCCTTTGGCTCAGGTCATGATCCTGGGCCCTAGGATTGAGCCTGCTTCTCCCACTCTCTGTGCCCCTCCCAATCCCTACTTGTGCTCTCTCTCCTGCTCTCTTGCATGTTCTCTCTCTCTCTCAAATAGTCTTAAAAAAAAAAAAAAAAAACTAACTCACACCTCAACACATGCCTTTAAGATTTAATTTATTTATTTGAGAGAGACAGAGACACAGCATGAGTGGGGGGAGGAGGCAAAGACAGAGGGAGAAGCCTACTCCCCACTGAGCAGGGAGCCCAATGTGGGACTCAATCCCAGGTCCCTGAGACCATGACCTGAGCAGAAGGCAGACGCTTAACCGACTGAGCCACCCAGGCGCCCCAACATATGCCTTTTCTAAGGCATGGCTTCATGGCTTCCCCATCCTATACTTGTGCAATCACATTTCTGGGCACAATTGTAAGACTGTGCACTTTGGTTTCGACACTGAGCTCTGCCTCTTAGAATGCTTAGGATGAAGTATTTAATGTTTATATACAAAAATTTTGCTCAGCAAATAAATACTCTGACATTCCAGGCAAACTACTCTAGAGCTCTAGTCAATACCTGGAAATCTAGACAGATCTAAATTCCAAAAGAGGGTCCTGATCTCAAAGTTAAAACAGAAATAAATCTTCAAAAGCAGCAGTCAAAATTTTATTGTTTTGTAAAGCCAAACTGAAGAACAGTATGTAGAAACCAGTGGTCCCTATGCCTAGTGGTTGGTTAACTCAACAGCCATGGAACCCCCTTCTCCCTTGCCCTCTTCCTACTCGAGAGATTGGAAAGCCACACACTCTCTTTCCTCGCCCTGCTTCTAGCTAGCATTTGTGATATGACCCAGTTATGGACAAGGGGACCTAAGGGGAAATCTGCTAGGAGCTTCTGGGGATTCTGCTTCCATATCAAAGGATCAGGTATAAGAAAAGGGTACCCTGGCACCATTCCTTACCCCTTCTTCCTGCCTTGAGCACAGATCTAACACCTGAAGCTGTAAGTAACCAAATGTGCTTACAGATATAAGAGTGATGAGGAGGGCGCCTGGGTGGCTCAGTCATTAGGCATCTGCCTTCAGCTCAGGTCATGATCTCAGGGTCCTGGGATCCAGCCCCACATCAGGCTCCCTGCTCAGTGGGGAGCCTGCTTCTCCCTCTCCCTCTGTTCCCTCTCTGTCTTTATCAAATAAATAAAATCTATAAATAAATAATAAAATTTGAAAAAACCTCACAGTACCCTTTTATTGGTGTGCTGTAAAAAATATTCAAAATTCTCGTTTCATTTTTTCTGACCCTCTGTATGAAATTACTTTGTAATTCTCTGCTGAAAAGGCTCTGCAACATTTTCAATCCATTTTTTATGTAACATCTCTTTTCTTCTTTCCTTAAAAATATCCAGATGCTGAAAATATGTATCCAATCTCTAATGAAATGATACAAACAAGGAAAACAAATTATTAAGAAGTTTTTTACTTACCGTCATTTGAACAAGGGGGGAAAACACTTGCTCCCACTCCTAAGCTCTCAACATATTTGGGTTGCAAGGTCCTAGCATGAGATAACTGAAGAACATAATAAAGTTCAGGAAGAGAACCTGAGAGCATAGAGCAGGAGGAAGCCAGGAAAACTTCTAAACCAGAAGTGATTTAACCTGCCTTCAGGTTAAATCACAGCCAAACCATTCCTAACTCATGAAACTCTTGCTTCTTTTTAAAGATTTCAAAGCTTTCCTGTTACCCATGGCATGTCCCCAGGCTTCATCCTCAGTAAAGTCTGTGACAAAATTGGTAGAGTACACTAGACTTGCTCCAGCACCTCTCTCTGAATCTATAGGCGGTCAATCCTCTCTTTCGATGCTCAAATGAGAGTATATGTGAACTTCCTTTATAAATTATAAATTACAATACAAACATTAAAGTACCATTTTAACACCAAATTTCAATCTCTCTCATTAAAATTAAAACTCCTTTGGGGCACCTGGGTGTGTTAAGCATCTGACTCTGGGTTTCAGCTCAGATCCGGATCTCATGGGTCCTGAGATGGAGCCCCTTGTTGGTCTCCGTGGGGAGTCTGCTTGAAGATTCTCTCCTACGGCCCCTCCCCGCCATTCACTCTCTGAAATCAATCAATCAATCTTTAAAATTAAACTCCTTTAAGTTTATTGGGGTGCCTAAGTGGCTTAGTCGGTTAAGTGTTCAACTCTTGATTTCAGCTCAGGTCATGATCTTAGGGTCCTGAGGTCCAGCCCCACATCGGGCTCCAAGCTCAGTGGGGAGTCTGCTTGAGATTCTCTCCCTCTGCCCTTCCCCCTCCCACTCACACTCTCAAAAATAAATCAATCTTAAAAAAAAAATTATCTCCCTTTCCTTTTGCCCCTCCCCCCTTGTACTCTCTCAAAAGAAAAAAGAAAGAAAAGGGGGAAAAATCTCCTTTAAGTTTATTTATTTCATAGTAACTCTCAGTACTAATTGGTCATTACCCTTAAATACTATTTCTGGCGGTTTTACATAGCCCCATTGTGATGTGGGACCATATGAGAAAGAGATAAGTTTGAGTCAGAAAGAATTTCTATTCAGTACCAGAACAAAGAGGGGAAGCAGTTAGAACAATCTCTTGGATCCCTTACGGGCAGATCTAGGAACCCTGACCTCCTAGTGATCCTGCAAGGAGGTGGTGCAATCTCAGATCTATGTTGTATAAATAAAGGAATCAGAGGAGGCTCCTTCTCCCAGCAAAATGAATCTCTGTGACGTAGTAACACCCTCTTGGCCATGCACCACTCTTGCTTACCTAGAACCCACAGTCTGTAGCCAACTCTTACTTTCGCAACGTAATTTTCTCTAAATACTATTGCATGTATAGCTTCATCAATGTCTTCTCTAGCTAATGCCTAAAATTACAGAATTGATTAGGATGTAAATCCTGACGAAACCAACCAGAATGACAAAACTTATTGTATTTTACCAATAGTTTTACTGTATATCCACTGCCTGTTACTGCAAAGAATATTTTGTAACTTTTCATTAAGGAAATTTTCAAACATGATTCTCTTGTGAACCCATCACCCAGGTTCAATAATTATCAACTGAGTCAATCGTAGTTCATCTACATCCCTACTCACTCTCCCCAGCCCTCCCACCCAGATTATTCTGAAACAAATCCTTTATACATCATACCATTAAGTCACATTTCTGAAGTACTAAGAAAGCTTACTAATTAAAGGGATCCTCTAAAATGAATCCTCTTTTCAGGCATTCACTAGATATGTTTTAAAGGGCCCCTGAAGTTCCCGGCTTCTGCTAGGTCTCTTTATAAGTCAAAACCTTTTTTTTTTTTAAAGATTTATTTATTTATTTGACAGAGAGAGACACAGCGAGAGAGGTAACACAAGCAGGGGGAGTGGGAGAGGGAGAAGCAGGCTTCCCGCGGAGCAGGGAGCCCGATGCGGGGCTCGATCCCAGGACCCTGGAACCATGACCTGAGCCGAAGGCAGATGCTTAACAACTGAGCCACCCAGGCCCCCCCAAAACCTCTTTTTAAGTAAAAAGGAGCCAGTTAGTGGCAGCTCCTGGCCAAGGACCAAGATTGTCTTTCATCTAGAGACTTGCTGTTTCCATTATGAGTTTGAATAAAACTGATGCACTTAAAACCTCACCTTAGGGCTTTTCATTTGGATCACTATGAACTGATCCTCCAGCTTTTATGCTTATAGGACTAAGGAGGAACAAGTGGGAAAACAATAAAAATCCAGTATCTGGAAGAGAAATGCTATTACCCAAAAGAACTGTGTAAAAAGATCCAGGTTCTTAAAACTGTATTATTCAATCTCTGATTCTGCCACAGTGAATGCATCAAAACAAACTAAACCCCAAATCAAATAACACATCTGTGAATAAGAGAGATCTCAAAAAGGAGAGTTGTAGCTTTATCCATACATTTAACAGCAACAAATGGGATCTAAAGTAATATTCAAACAGCTATTCGGGTCTTCAAAATAAAACTCTCTTGATAATATAAGCAGAATCTTGCTTTAAAGCCTTCTTAGACTTACTTAAGACAGCAATTGGGGCGCCTGGGTGGCTCAGTTGGTTAAGCAACTGCCTTCGGCTCAGGTCATGATCCTGGAGTCCCTGGATCGAGTCCCGCAGGGATTCTGCTTCCTCCCTCTGACCCTCCCCCCCTTCATGTGCTTTCTCTCTCTCTCTCTCTCTCAAATAAAATAAAATCTTTAAAAAAAAAGACAGCAATTGAAAAATCATATAAAATAATTAAATGTTTTCCCCGATGCTATAAACTCAAAATAAATCCGTCTATTTATTTGGAGAAGTAGAAACATCTACTTAAACAAACATCTTGGAAAACCACATTTTTTTAGCCATCCTATTAATGTTAGAAAATGTTATAAGTACTATTGATCACGTGTCTGACTTTTGAACCCTTTTTGAACCACCTTTTTGATGGAAATAAAGTTTTTGCCTTCAATAGCTCCTTCTTCGTGATTTCGCCATAAAATAGAGGAAGATTTCTGGCAACACTTTTAAAACCCCCCGTTTTCTGTGTGCACACGCACCAATACTAAAGGTCTCACCACTCTTAACTGCTACCACGGCAAAAGAAAGGAAATATCCAAGAGCTTTTCTTTACAGTGAGACAAATTATAGGATCATATAAAATAATGAAACTTTATGAGGAAATCATTGCTTTACCAGACCCTTAAGTATCAGAATTCACTGGGGAGTGCAGTCCGACCCCACTCTTGGCCACCTTTGATCGTGGATCATTCATTCCCATCCACGGAATTTTTTTCTCTGCCAGGCGCTGTTCTAGTTCTAGGGACTACAACCGTGACTGAGACAAAAGAGTTCTCAGGGGATTTATGTCCCATCGCCCAAATGACTAACGTCCCAAAACGCCACGTTCCTTTACCTCCATGAAAGCAACTGACTCTGGCTCTGGCCATTTTAATCTTTCTGGCCTGAAATGTTCGCCATAGGCGAGCGCTTTCTTGGAAGCCATAGGTAACAGGATCCCTGAGGGGAGAGAGTAAATCCAAGAGACTTCGTAACGCAGAACGCAGTTTGAATGCCCCGCTCTGCCATGCCGTCCTTGAGTAAAACAAACAGAAATCCTTGGCGCCCTGGAGCTTCAGTTTCCAAAGGGGTGGTTATGCCTCCCCCACGTGTGGCTGCGGGGTCGGCCAGGGTCCCTGACTGCCACTCCCATCCCTGCTCCCCCTCACCGCCCCCGCAGACTTCCCGCCTTGGGGGAGCGCCTGGCACCCCCTACCCAGCCGGCTAACCCGCCAACCCACCGCCAGCGGGTGACTGGTGACCCAGGATTGCAGGGAGGGAAAAGGGAGCGTCCTTTTAAAACCGAACTATAGCACTGGGCTGAAACCTGAGCCCCGCTTCCCTGGAAGCTCCTGTCCCAGCAAGGGACGTCAAGGGTGGGGGAGGTCAGGGCGGAGATGGCCCGCACACGAGGGGCCTTCAACTGCCTAATCCAACACCACCCTATGTTTTGTTTCAAATAAACTGACGTCTTGTAAATTAATACTACAGAGAACGTACAGTTTACCTGTATGATCTAGGGCTATGATTAGGAGAGGGGTGATTTTTAGCATCCCCTTTGTCTAAGGAAAACAAAATCCTGCTCTCCTTCTAGGTCTTACTGTGTCTTCCCCTGACTAGGGGTCAGACTCAACACGAGCCAGAGGGTGACACGCAGAATCAAAATCAGCAAGTGGGTAATCATACTCAAAATGAATTCTTAAATTTTCCGAGGACTGTTAGAAAAACATGGGAAGGGGAGCGTGAGTAGCTCAGTCGGTTAAGGGTCAGCCTTCAGCTCAGGTCATGATCCCAGGGTCCTAGGATCGAGCCCCGCCTGGGGCTCCCTGCTCCGTGGGAGCCCGCTTCTCCCTCTCCCCCCTGCTCATGCTCTCTAATAAATAAAATCAGAAGGGGGAGGGGAGAACACGAGCAGTGGATGTTAAGGGTACCTGACCAAAGGGGACACACCTACCTTGACTCAGGAAAGATCAAGTGAATTGAGATAGGCACTCAGTAAGGTAGCTATCATTTTTATTGTATGTTTTAGGCAATATTTAACTTCTGCAGAAAATACATTGGCAATAACCGTCAATACATGGTACTGTGATTTCTTAATTATCATACAGACGCTGTACTCAAAAAGTGGTTATTGCAGGTGCTTGAGCGCCTTCCTTGGTCCTCACCCCGAATGAACCCTGCAGGCAGATGACGTCCTCGGGAACAGCCTTCTTTTGTGTCCCTCACCAATCAAGGATCAGGGTGTGTGCTCCTTGGTTGCTAAAACCTTTTGAAGGTGACAGAAAAGAAGAATGACGTGTGACATAGGAACAGGGAGCCTACAAGAGCAGAAAGAGTTCCTCAGCCCAGCTGAGCTGACACCCTCCCCGCCCCCAACAAAGCCTTGTCCTGCCAGAGCTAAGCGACCTCAGCCTCTCGTCACTCTCTCTGGATTCAAAACATACAGAGATTCGGGGATAAGCCAACCCTATTACAGGCGGTGTAGATCACTGATGTGTGATAGGAGTTGAGGGACCCCGTATGGTCCTGCTTTCAGACTGTCAGGAGCCACACTAGGATTATGGTGATTTAGAAAATACTACCTTCCGTTCTTCCCTTTTTTCAAACCTCTGAATCTTGGTCATCCACCCTGTCAGCTGACAGACGACCTTCTCACTTGAGTAATGAAGTGAACAGAAATAAACAACATTCCTGCACAAAATTCACCAGGCTACATCCGTGTACTCTGCCTTCCATCTGAGTTCTGAATCCCGCCTCTTTACAGGTAAAGGGGGTAGGGAGGGCAGGTGAATGCATGAGGGGGACTATTTTAACTAGAGAAGTCAGCGAAGGCTTCTCAAAGAAGATACTGGTGCCGAGGTCTGGGGGAACTAAGGGAGTGAGACACGGAGAAATCTGGAAAAGGAGTGCTCCTGGGGGAAGGAGTGACAGAAGCAAAAAGCCTGCGAGAGGAGTAAAGTTGGTATGTTCAGAAAACAAAAAAAAGGCTGATGAGGCTGGAGCGTAGCAAACGTGGAGAGAAGGCAGATGAGGCTGGAGGGGAGGCAGGTGCCTAATGGTCCAGGGACTTAGACCATGGTAAGGAATTAGAATAAATTCCAAAGTGTGAAGGGAAGCCATTCACAGGTTTTGAGTAGGGGAGAAATCGGATCTAATATTTTTCAAATATAGCTTCTACATGGAGAACAGATTATACTGGGGCAACCGCAGAAGCAGGAAGACCAGTTAGCATCACAATGGCCTGAAATGGTGAGAGTAGCGAGGAACCGGAAAGTTAGAAAGGCGACAGAGCTGGCACCTGTTAGGCACGGGAAGTGACGAAAAGCAAGAAATCAAAGGTGACGCCTAGATTTTTGTCCCGAGGGGTCCTGGTAGGTTTATAATCCTATTCCCCTGAACCAGGGGAAAGCTGGAGGCAAAGCAGGTTTTTGGTAGTAAGAGGGACACAAATACAAAAGTAAAGAATAATCCTTTTGGGGCTGGTTAAATTCAAGATACCACCATTATAACATATAGTTGTAAGGTATCGGTATAAAGCGACTTAGTTTTTGTTTTCTCCTTGCTATCCATTTAAACCTGTTCTCTTGACACAGTTCCCTGCCCCACTTTACCTGTTTTATTTTCTCACTGCACTTATTACTAGCTCACATATTACATATTTATTGTCTCTCCCTGGCCATCAAAATGTAAGCTCCTCAAGATCAGAGATTTACCTCTTTTGTTTACCACTATGCCCCTCAAATACTGCTTGGCTCAGAGTAGGTGCTTGTTAAAATTTTGAGGAAGAGGGATGCCTGGGTGGCTCAGTCAGTTAAGTGTCTGCCTTTGGCGCAGGTCATGATTCCAAGGTCCAGAGATCGAGCGCCATGTGTGTGTGTGTGTCCGGGGTCGGGGGGGGGGTCCCTGCTCAGTGGGGAGTCTGCTTCTCCCTCTCCCTACTCCAGCTCATGCTCTCTCTCGCAGTCTCTCAAATAAATAAAATCTTTTTTTAAAGATTTTATTTATTTATTTGACAGAGAGAGAGAATGAGAGAGAAAGCACATGAGATGGGGGGAGGGTCAGAGTGAGAAGCAGACTCCCTGTCGAGCAGGGAGCCCGATGCGGGACTCGATCCAGGGACTCCAGGATCATGACCCGAGCCGAAGGCAGTCGCTCAACCAACTGAGCCACCCAGGCGCCCATAAATAAAATCTTTAAAACACATTTTTTTAAAGATTTTATTTGAGAGAGAACATGCATGAGTGGTGGGGAGGGGCAGAGGGACAGGGGAAAGCAGGCTCCCCATTGAGCAGGGAGCCTCACACGGGGCTCGATCCCAGGACCCTGAGATCATGACCTAAGCCAAAGGCAGATGCTTAACCAACTGAGCCACCCAGGACACCAAAATCTTAAAACAATTTTTTGAGGAAGAAAGCAAGCAAGCACATGGGAGAATACTAAAACATTATGGTAAAAGGAGTTAAACTACAAAATAAAGTTTTAATAAAACTTCAATAAGTGAGTAAAAAAAGTAGCTCCCTTATCCTCTGGAGGTAGGAGTAGGGAAATGGAGAGACAGAAAAGAAGATGGAAAGACTGTATATTTGGACTAATGTACCATTCCCATATTGATTTCTAACCAGAAAATGATTTCTAATCCACTCCTAAGAGAGGCTCTACCTGGCCTTGGGAGACACAAGGGTGTAGAGAAGAGAACTGAAGGGGAAAAGTGGCACATAGACCTGGAAGCAGTAGACTAAGCGAGACCAGTCACATGGCCACCAAGTTTAATTGTAGTTATCTTAGGATGAGAAATCTGTGCTCTGTGAACACCTATATTTCTATATATTTTACATTAAATTTGGGGGCTTTTATTTCTTAAAATTTTACTACATTGAATTTAGTATATGATGCTTTTGAAAATTTTCTGCCTGTCTTGGCTGAATTAAGGGGTACAAAATTTGGGGCCTGGCTTGGGTGTGATAGGTGGTAAATGGTAGAGTTGATAGAGATGGATGAGAGACAGAAGGGTTAACATTCCTAAGAAGGAGGTAGGAAAACCTGATAACCCACCCACCAGAGGGCATATCCATGTGTAATAACTCCCAGGGCAACTCTCTCCATTCCCTCTTAATAAAGGAAGCTGCTTCTCAGTTTCTTCTACTCTCTCCCTCGCTTTGTTTGGGGTAAAGGCGGTGCAGTCCACTGCCTCCTCTCTTCCTGAAAGCCTGTCATACAGAGAAGCTCCCAGCTGTTCAGATTTTGGTATCAGCAATTGCTACCTTGTGTACGGCAAAATAGGACTCTCCCAGTTCTCACCGCCTCCTGGTCCCCATCCCTTTCTATCTCCTGCTGAGGGTCAACGAAATGACCTTCAGAGTTGGCCTCTTTGAGACTTGGACTCTTTCTCTCATGAAAACATAGAGGTTCTTTTTCCAGAAAGGATGATCCTTTGTTTCTGTAAGAAGGAACCAGAAAGGAAAGTATTCTCTTAAATACAAACTCAATTGTAGCATTTTTTTTTTTTTACTTTGAAGTTGGTGAGTTTTATATGAATCTACACATTTTTATAAAAAAGAAACCCAAATAAATAGCATTATCTAGCTTTAGTAGTAGTTTCATTTGCATTCACTCTGTGGCTTAATCAAACAGCTGAGTGAGGCTCTTTCAGAGTAAATGACCGCCTCACAGAGTTGTCCATTGTATCTTCCCAAGGAAAGTCTAACTGCCAAAGACAAATATGCTTTCTCCACCCCTGATGCCATAACTGGGATGTTTCCCTAATTCATAGACAGGAATCTAATCTTCCACCTCTCTTCCAGGGGGGGAGCTCAAAGACTTAAGCCTCTAGTCTAAAATATAGGCCTCTGGTACTCTAATATGCAATATTCTCCTTCATATCTGGGTCCCTCTCTGCTAGAAGAGATATTTGAGGACAAACCCCTCCCTTTATATCATATATAGAAATTAAATAGGATTTAAATGTTTATTTTCCTAAAACCTGACCCAAACAGATCCATGAGTCTGTGGCAGTTAGGGATTGTAGAGAAACTTACTCTTTTGAAACCTAGGATGCAAGAATGATTCTGACTCATTCCATCTTTTAAGGCCTTTAGCTAACAAGTGAATAGGGCTTAGTTTCAATACTTCTATCATTCCTCAATTTCAACTCCCATTCAAAAAACAGAGAAACGAACTGAGGGTTCTAAAGGGGAGGGGGTGGGGGGATGGCTTAGCCTGGTGATGGGTATTAAATAGGGAATGGAGCACTGGGTGTTATATGCAAACAATGAATCATGGATCACTACATCAAAAACTAATGATGTAATGTATGGTGATTAACGTAACATAATAAAATAAAATTTTAAAAAAAAGCAGCCAATTCTTAAACCACACCTCTAGTACACTGAGAAGTCCACAATGTCCAGCTCCATCTCTAATAGTCATCTGTTTCTACAATTAGTTATTAATCATTCTTTCTGCTGCCCGTGGCAGCATCAAGTATCTCTAAAAGCCCTCTGGCTTCTGCCACACTGAATTTATTCATCAAATTCTGAGCCTATTCAGAAAAAGGAAAGGGTGCTGCAGCTTACTTTGGGGCTTTTTAGGAACAGAAAATTGTACATCATACAAGCTCATTTTTCTTATGCTTCACTAGGTTATTTTTTTAATATTTTTTATTATCAACAGCTTTACTGAGGTGTACTTACACACCATAAAATTCGCCCATTTTAAGTGCAGAAATCAATGATTTTTAGTATAGAGTTGTCTAACCATCACCATGATCTAATTTTAGAACATTTGTGTCAGTCTAAAAACCTCATGCTCATTTACAATCACTGTCCATTCCCAACCCTAGGCCTAGCCCAACAACAATCTACTTCCTGTCTCTATAGATCTGCCTTTCTGGACATTTCCTATAAATAGAATCATACAATATGTGGTCTTTTGAGACTGTCCTCTTTCACGGAGAATGGTTTGGAAGTTCATCTGTTTCATAACATTTATCAGTACTTCTCTTCCTTTTAATCACCAAATAATACTCCATGTATAGATATGGCACTTTTTTTTTCATCTCTTCACCAGCTGATGAATATTTGGGTTGTTTCCACTTTTTGGCTCTATTGTGAATAATACTGCCATGATCACTCATGTCTAAGTCTTTATGTGGACATATGTTTCCATTTCTCCTGGGTAGGAGTTGAATGGCTGGTCACATGGTCACTTAAAGTTTCACATTTTGAGAAACTGCCAAACTATTTTCCAAAGTTGCTGCACCATTTCACATTCCCTGCAGCAACATCTGAGGGATCTCGTTAGTTTTAATCAGATAAACATGTTATGTAACTATATAGAGAAATCTCTTACTTTATTTCCATAACTAGGCAATTGAGATGATTCTCTGTCACACCCACCATAGTATATACTACCACTCTCCTCGTAACATCTCTTCACACTGGGTGTACCTACTATCCACCAAAACTAGTCCAAAATTCCATTTTTACTGCTCCAATTCCAATTTAAAATCTCCTAACCTTTAACTCTGAGTTGTTAGCAGTTTATTTTCTGTCTGTGCTTGTTATTTCTGAATGTTAGCAATTTGTTCTTTAAAACCAGACAAAATTGAGGCAAGTTGCCACCTCACCCAGACATAGAGGCGGGAGATGCCTGATGTCACACAAGAGTGTGGTGTATGCCTCAGCACTATTCCAACAACTTAAAAGGATGGCAGGGGGTGGAAACACAGCCAAGCATCTTTAATGAAAAAAAGCAAAGCTATGGAATAACAGACTTACTTGTAAATTACTGCTTTTTCTTCTTGCTGAGATTCAACAGGATGAGGAGTTCTTGTCAAGGGTTTCAAATCAAAACCACAATCGTTAAAATTCATTTTCACTTTTAACCTTTAACAAGATAACACGTGTGAGGATGTTTTGAAAACAAAACTATCTTACATTTATACAGAAATCATTGTTATACACTGACTGCTATGTATATTGTCCAAAAGACCATTTCAAACTAGTATACATTCTTTTTTTTTTTAATTTTATTTGACAGAGAGAGACACAGCGAGAGAAGGAACACAAGCAGGGGGAGTGGGAGAGGGAGAAGCAGGCTTCCCGCTGAGCAGGGAGCCCAATGTGGGGCTCAATCCCAGAACCCTGAGACCATGACCTGAGCTGAAGGCAGACGCTTAACGACTGAGCCACCCAGGCGCCCCTCAAACTAGTATACATTCTTGAGTGTTTCAGAATTACTGAAACCGGAATGCCTGGGTAGTTCAGTCAGTTAAGCATCCGACTCTTGGTTTCAGCTCAGGTCATGATCTCTGGTCCTGAGATCCAGCCCTGCATCTGGCTCCCTGCTCAGTGGGGAGTCTGCTTCCCCTCTCTTTCTCCCTCTGCCCTGCCCCCTGCTCCTGCACTCTAAAATAAATAAATCTTAAAAAAAAAAAAAAAAAGATTTTCTCTCCCTCTCCGTTTGCCCCTCCCCTTCTCTCTCCCTCTAAAAAATAAAAAGTTATAAGGTCTAATATATGTCTAATTTGAGCCCAGAAGCAGAATGGAAAGAATGAAGAAAAAGCAATCAAGAGATAATTGCTGTGAATTTTCATGACTGATGAAAAATGAACACAGAGTAATGTGTGGTGATTAACATAATAAAAAAAAATGAACCCAGAGATCCAGGAAGCACAATATATACCAGTAGCTTAAACAAAAAGAAATCTATACCTAGACATCTCTAGGAAGAGTGCAGAACACTAAAGCCAGGGGCACCTGGGTGGCTTAGTCGTTAAGCATCTGCCTTCAGCTCAGGTCATGATCCCAGGGTCCTGGGATCGAGCCCCGCGTCGAGCCCCGCGTCGGGCTCCCTGCTCAGCGGGAAGTCTGCTTTTCCCTCTGCCTCTGCTGCTCCCCCTACTTGTGCTCACTCTGTCAAATAAAAAAATCTTTAAAAAAACAAACAAACAAAAAAACAACTGAATTCCTCTCTGACTCTTCCTTTTCCCTGGCCTTCCAAATCTGGCCACCAAAATCTAAAATTCCTTTGTTTTATCACATCAATCTCCCCCTTCCATTCCTTTTGCCACCATCCCGAGGCTTTTATCAACACAACATAGGTCCTTATAAAAAGTTCAATGATCTCCAGCTCCCAGTCCTATCTTATCTCTAATCTATCATATACAGCATATGCCAGATTAAAGTTTCCAACATTACTATCCTCAATGACTCCCTATTCCCTACATGATAAAATCCCAATTTTTAAGCTGGCATTGAAGGCTTTTCACAAAACCGCTCCAAACTAGTTTCACAGACTCAACCAGTGACTAGTCATCCACTCATTCATTTCACACACAATTAGACAATTGCAAACTGTATAAGTGAAAAAGTCTATTTGTGTCAAGTGATGGGACAAAAGAGGGACTGGACCAAACCAGTATAAGGAGGTGGATTGGAAATATTTTAAGATTTTTTAGATTGATTTAAGCAATCTCTACACCCAACATGGGGCTCAAACTCACAACCCTGAGATCAAGAGCCACATGCTCTACCAAATGAGCCAGCCAGTTGCCCCAAATGGAAATATTTCATAGAGAAAGTGTTAAAGTGGCATTTAATAGAGTCTTGGAAACACTGTTTTCCTCAAAAAAGACTGGGTATAGAGCAGAAGACCACAGAAAGGCCCCATCAGTGGCAAAGACACACTGGAAGAGATCAAGACCTTCAGGTAAACAAGTGCAAATCCCCACCCATTTCCCTGGATCCATCTGTACTACAAAGCAAAAGCCTTAAGCTGCTGGGAAGAGGGAAGTAAATTCTTCCCCAGCCCCCAGGACAACAAGCAAAGATAAACTGCTTCTGAAGAGAAGTAAAGGCAAAACCTGTCTGCCTACAGCGAAGTAAGAGGGGTAGACCCAGGACCAAGGCAAGGATCCAGTGCTATTAGGACAAGGACAGAGGTAAAAATCCTCCGTCGCATAGGGAGAGACAAACCACTTCAGACCCAGAATCCTACACCTATACCCGGCAGAGATCTGCTACTATTGGAAGAGGGGCAGGAAACTCACCCAAGAACAACCACACAGGAGTTTGGCTGCCACAAGAAGGGAAAGGAACGTGCTATTCCTGAGGCCCAAGCACACAGAGCATGCCTAACACTGAGGTGGGATAAGAAAAACAGAAAAAATCCCTCTGCTCCAACTATGAGCCTAGCAATAAGAAGCAATAGCAGTATGCTTCCGGGGATGAAGCAAGGCCATGGGAAAGACTCACCCCACACCTCCCCCACACACCTCTGTGACAAAGGCTTATGGAAATAGCCAAAAACTGAAAGGAAAGAAGGAATGCTTGAGAAAACCCTTCTGGCATGCCAGCCCCCACCCTAAGCACAAGGTAACAGCAGCCCAACACTAAAGGCATTTGAAGCCTGTAGCGCACTAAAAATAAGAATAGCAATAATAGTACCTAAACCCAGCTCAACTTCTGACTAGATAAACCCAATTCTCCACACTAATGCTTGACAGAAGAAAAGGATATCTATTTCTAGACATACTCAGTCTATACTGTTCTACCTCTATTGCCTGGTATTCAATCAAAAATGACAAGGGCGCCTGGGTGGCTCAGTTGGTTAAGCGACTGCCTTCGGCTCAGGTCATGATCCTGGAGTCCCGGGATCGAGTCCCACATCGGGCTCCCTGCTCGGCGGGGAGTCTGCTTCGCCCTCTGACCCTCTTCCCTCTCGTGCTCTCTCTCTCTCATTCTCTCTCAAATAAATAAATAAAATCTTAAAAAAAAAATGACAAAACACGCAAAAAAAAAAGGCAAAACAAAATAACCTCAAGTATCTAGCATTTAATAAAAAATTATAAGACACAGGGGGGTGGGCAAGACAAAAAATAACCCACTGTCAAGAGTGAAAGCAATCAATAGAGCCACATTCAGAAATGACCCTAGCAAGGGAACTATCAGAGAATTTAAGATAACTATGACTAATATGTTAAAGTATCTAGTGGAAAAGTGAACCTGTATAAATGGGAGAATTTCAGAAGTGAAAACTATGTGAAAAAAAATCAAATGGAAATGCTGGAAATAAAAATCACATCAGAGACAAAGAATTCCTCTGATGGACTGATCAAGAGATGGGACAAAGGGGCGCCTGGGTGACTCCAGTCACTTAAGCATCTGCCTTCAGCTCAGGTCATGATCTCAGAGTCCTGGGATCGAGTCCCGCGTTAGGCTCCCTGCTCAGTGGGAACCTGCTTCTCCCGCTCCTCCCTGCTTGTGCTCTCTGTCGCTATCTCTGTCTCTCTAAATAAGAAATAAATGAATAAAATCTTAAAAGAGAGAGAGAGAGAGAGAGAGATGGGACACAGATGAGGAAAGGCTCAGTGAACCTAAAGATAAGTTAGTAGAAATTGTCCAACTGAAATATAAGTAGAAAAAAAATTTTTAAACACAAAAGAACAAACTAAGAGCTACAGAGCTATGAGACAATCAAATGGTCTAACATACATATAATTGGAGTCTCAGGGGGCACCTGAGTGGCTCAGTCAAGCGTCTGCCTTCGGCTCAGGTCATGATCCCAGGGTCCTGGGATCAAGCCCCACATCGGGCTCCCTGCTCAGCGGAAGCCTGCTTCTCCCTCTCCCACTCCCCCTGCTTGTGTTCCTGCTCTCGCTATCTCTCTGTCAAATAAATAAAAATCCTTAAAATAATAATAACAACTGGAGTCTCAGAAAGAAAAGAAAAATAGGGCATAAGAAATATTTGAAGTGATAATGGCCTATTTTCCAAAAAAAATAATGAAAGATATCAAACCACAGATACAAGAATCTCAGAGAACCCTAAGCAGGATAAACAGAAAGGGGAAAACAAAAAACAAAACACCTAGACACATCATAATCTAGCTATTGAAAAGCAAAGAGAAAATCTTGAAAGTGTCCAAGAAAAAAGAAACATCAAAAACAGGAACAAAGATTACAGATTTTTAATTGAAAAATGAATTTTTTAAAAAAATCAGAATTATGACAAAATTTATACCACTGTCTCATGAGTTTTCACATTCCAAAAGGTTCCATAATTTCTATTATATTAACCATTACCTGCTCCTTTTACAAAATTCACTTTCTATGTAGGTTGTAGGCAGCTTAAGCCACTCATTTGGAGTCATAAAGTGCCTTGAATTAGAAATTCTTGGGAATCTGGAATGCAGTTTGGCCTTTTCAATCTCTTTGAATTCTTTCATTGTATATATTTTGCCTGCAAGAAGATTAGTAACCTAGATTAGCACCCTTAAATGCAACTCCCATTGCTCTTGGGTTATGAAATCACATAACAATAGGCACTGAGTACCAGTCTCACACTGAAGAAGAGTTCTTTTTTCATCATCTTTGTCATATTGTGCCTTTTTCAAAGGGTCACGAAATGGTGGAATGGTAACCTACAAGAAAAGCATGTCTTTGAGGACAGGATTGCAGGTCTTTTTCAGTCTATCTTAAGCATCTATGTATGACTCTTAGGCCAGAAGAATCAAGAATATAGTATTTACAAACTACTTCAGTGTAACCATTATATATATTTAACACCCTACAAAGAAATGAGGGCACTCCGATACATCTCTTAGCAAGGCCCTCCAGTCATGGTTAGCTCTTGTTTTAATGGCTTTTTCATATCACTATGGATATTTTTCTTAGACACTCTACCCAAACTCAGTAAGTGGTAGTTTCTTAAAGGTTATGATGTGCAATCTAAAACTGTATCAATAAATTATTCAAACTCAACTACATTAAAACCCATTGGTCTGGGGCACCTGAGTGGTTCAGTCCACAAGCATCTGCCTTTGGCTCAGGTCAGGATCCCAGGGTCCTGCGATTGAGCCCCACATCGGGCTCCCTGCTCCGCGGGAAGCCTGCTTCTCCCTCTCCCACTCCCCCTGCTTGTGTTCCCTCTCTCACTGTGTCTCTCTCTGTCAAATAAATAAATAAAATATTTAAAAAAAAAAATCAATTGGTCAATCTTTAACTTTGAATGGATCTTTTATCTATGTTATGGGTTGATTATTTAGAAAAAATTGTATCACTGAGTTTTGTGAGAACTTCCAAATGTTAATACATTTCATTATACTATAATCACATTTATTAAAATCATTACCCCTCTCATCAGAAGAGTCTAAGAGCATTGGGAAGCTGTCACACTCATGATGGTGTTTTTCCAGGGCGCCTGGGTGGCTCAGTTGGTTAAGCGACTGCCTTCGGCTCAGGTCATGATCCCGGAGTCCCGGGATCGAGTCCCGCATCAGGCTCCCTGCTCAGCGGGGAGTCTGCTCCTCCCTCTGACCCTACCCCCTCTTGTGCTCTCTCTCTCACTCTTTCTCTCAAATAAATAAAATAAAATAAAATAAATAAAAAAATGATGGTGTTTTTCCAAAATTCAAATTTTTTTTTTAAAAATTTTATTTATTTATTTGAGAGAGAGAGAGAACGAGAGATAGAAAGCACGAGAGGGAAGAGGGTCAGAGGGAGAAGCAGACTCCCTGCTGAGCAGGAAGCCCGATGCGGGACTCGATCCCGGGACTCCAGGATCATGACCTGAGCCGAAGGCAGTCGCTTAACCAACTGAGCCACCCAGGCGCCCTCAAATAAAGTAAATCGTGTGTGTGTGTGTGTGTGTGTGTGTGTGTGTGTGTGTGTGTGTGTGTGTTAGAATTTATTTATTTGACAGAGAGAGACACAGCGAGAGAGGGAACACAAGCAGGGGGAGTGGGAGAGGGAGAAGCAGGCTTCCCGCTGAGCAGGGAATCCGATGCGGGGCTCGATCCCAGGACCCTGGGATCATGACCTGAGCTGAAGGCAGATGCTTAACGAATGAGCCACCCAGGCACCCCAAATAAAGTAAATTAAAAAAAAAAAAAAATGTCCATCGACAGATGAATGGATAAAGAAGATGTGGTATATATACACAATGGAATATTATGCAGCCATCAAAAGGAATGAGATCTTGCCATTTGCAATGACGTGGATGGAACTGGAGGGTGTTATGCTAAGTGAAATAAGTCAGAGAAAGACATGTATCATATGACCTCACTGATATGAGGAATTCTTAATCTCAGGAAACAAACTGAGGGTTGCTGGAGTGGTGGGGGGTGGGAGGGATGGGGTGGCCGGGTGATAGACATTGGGTAGGGTATGTGCTATGGTGAGCGCTGTGAATTGTGCAAGACTGTGGAATCACAGATCTGTACTTCTGAAACAAATAATGCAACATATGTTAGGAAAAAAGAAAAAGAAGATAGCAGGAGGGGAAGAATGAAGGGGAGTAAGTCGGAGGGGGAGACGAACCATGAGAAACGATGGACTCTGAAAAACAAACTGAGGGTTCTAGAGGGGAGGAGGGTAGGGGGATGGGTTAGCCTGGTGATGGGTATTAAAGAGGGCACAGTCTGCGTGGAGCACTGGGTGTCATGCACAAACAATGAATCATGGAACACTACATCAAGAACTAATGATGTAATGTATGGTGATTAACATAACAATAAAAAATTAAAAAATAAAAGATAAAGGGCGCCTGGGTGGCTCAGTTCATTAAGCGACTGCCTTCGGCTCAGGTCATGATCCTGGAGTCCCGGGATCGAGTCCCACATTGGGCTCCTTGCTCAGCAGGCAGTCTGCTTCTCCCTCTGACCCTCTTCCCTCTCGTGCTATCTCTCATTCTCTCTCTCTCAAATAAATAAAATCTTTAAAAAAAAAAAAAGATCTGGTTTCAAATCCCAGTTCTGCCCCTTACTAGTTAGGTTACTAGCTAGTTTATCTAAGGCTCTATCATGTATCATGTCAGTTTAATTTTCAACTATTAAAACACGGACGATAACACACACAATTTGGCAAAACAAGTAAAAAACCCGATTTGTCTGCAAACGCCAGCCGTTTAAAATATCTATGACTCAAGGATTTTGTTTAATAATATCCACTATTAGCAAAAGTGTGGGAAAATGGACTCTCTGGTGGGGTACAAATTTATACAGTCATCCTGGAGGACAATTTGGCAATATAAATCAAAATAATGCACAACCTTTAACTCAGCAATTCTACTTCTAGCAACTTACCTAAGGAAAACCTTATGAAATAAACAGTTACAGGGAAGTTCATCATAATGTCATTTGTAACAGCAACAGGTCAAAAATCATCTAGATGTTCACAGTAGGGAATATGTTAAAAAAAATGATAGTATAGCAAGATACCATATATAGTTAGAAACACATCTATGTTCTGCTATTTACAGCTGTGGGGCTCTGGAAAAGTAACTATTTTTTTTTAAACAAAGATTTTATTTATTTGACAGAGAGACAAAGCGAGAGGAGGAACCCAAGCAGAGGGAGTGGGAGCGGGAGAAGCACCCCTCTGGAAAGGTAACTTAACCAATTTGTGTCTCACTTGCCTCATCTGCGAATTATATCACGTGGTAGCAGTGAAGATGAAAAAAAAAAAAAAAGTCCTAACATTTGGTTAAGCCCTCAGTGCAAGTAATTTTTTTTTTTTTTTTTTAAGATTTATTATTTTAGAGGGGCGCCTGGGTGGCTCAGTCATTAAGCATCTGCCTTCGGCTCAGGTCACGATCCCGCGGTCCTGGGATCGAGCCCCGCATCGGGCTCCCTGCTCAGTCAGAAGTCTGCTTCTCCCTCTCCCACTCCCCCTGCTTGTGTTCCCTCACTCACTGTCTCTGTCAAATAAATAAAACAAAAAAAAGAAAAAGAAAAAGAAATCAAGAGTCAGAGGCCTAACCGACTGAGCCACCCAGGCACCCCAGCTGTTATTAACAGAACACTATGCAATGATTAAAATTATGTATTTACATTTATTGACAAAGAAAGAAGCAAATCATAGAACTATTGAGGAAAAAAATGCAGATTATAAAACATAATGTGTGTTACACCAATTTGTAAAATAAAAATGTGTATATACACCACATATAGAAAGCAAGTCTTGACTATCTAGAAGAATATACAGAAAAATGTTAGTAAGTTCACTCTGTGTAATGAAACTGTGAGGGTTTTTTTTTTTTAAGATTTTATTTATTTGAGAGCAGGAGAGAGACAGAACATGAGCAGGGGGAAGGAGGCAGAGGAAGGGGAGAGGCAGACTCCCCACTGAGCAGGGAGCCCCACACAGGGCTCCATCCCAGGACCTTGAGATCATGACCTAAGCTCAAGGCAGATGCTTAACCGACTGAGCCACCCAGGAGCCTCTGTGAGTGGTTTTTTAATTCTTTACCTAAAAATAGATTTGGGATTAGGGGGGCACCTGGATGGCTCAGTTGATTGCGTGACTGCCTTCGGCTCAGGTCATGATCCTGGAGTCCCATGACTGAGTCCCTCATAGGGCTCCCTGCTCGGTGGGGAGTCTGCTTCTCCCTCTGACCCTCCTCCCTCTTGTGCTCTGTGTCTCTCCTCTCTCTCTCAAATAAATAAATAAAATCTTTTTTTTTTTAAAGATTTTATTTATTTATTCATGAGAGACAGAGAAGGAGAGAGAGAGAGAGAAGCAGAGGGAGAAGCAGGCTCCCAAGGAGCAGGGAGCCTGACGCGGGACTCGATCCCAGGACCCTGGGATCATGACCTGAGCCGAAGGCAGACGCTCAACCATCTGAGCCACCCAGGCGCCCATAAATAAAATCTTAAAAAAAAAATTTGGGGGGCACCTGGGTGGCTCAGTAGGTTAAGCGTCTAACTCGACTTCAGTTCAGGCCATGATCTCAGGGTCAGGAGATTGAGCCCTGCATGCGGCTCCATGCTGGGCGTGGAACCTGATTAAGATATTCTCTCTTTCTCTCTCTCTCTACCCCCCCGCGCCTCCCCC
>NW_027397072.1:19771937-19780611 GCF_003265705.2 Callorhinus ursinus | reverse complement strand
ATCTAGATGTTCACAGTAGGGAATATGTTAAAAAAAATGATAGTATAGCAAGATACCATATATAGTTAGAAACACATCTATGTTCTGCTATTTACAGCTGTGGGGCTCTGGAAAAGTAACTATTTTTTTTTTTTAAACAAAGATTTTATTTATTTGACAGAGAGAGACAAAGCGAGAGGAGGAACCCAAGCAGAGGGAGTGGGAGCGGGAGAAGCACCCCTCTGGAAAGGTAACTTAACCAATTTGTGTCTCACTTGCCTCATCTGCGAATTATATCACGTGGTAGCAGTGAAGATGAAAAAAAAAAAAAAAGTCCTAACATTTGGTTAAGCCCTCAGTGCAAGTAATTTTTTTTTTTTTTTTTTAAGATTTATTATTTTAGAGGGGCGTCTGGGTGGTTCAGTTGGTTAAGCGACTGCCTTCGGCTCAGGTCATGATCCTGGAGTCTCAGGATTGAGTCCCGCATCAGGCTCCCTGCTCAGCAGGGAGTCGGCTTCTCCCTCTGACCCTCCCCCCTCTCATGTGCTCTCTCTCTCATTCTCTCTCTCTCAAAAAAGATTTGAGAGAGAGAGGGAGAAAAGGAGAGAGTGGGGAGACGGACAGAGGGAGAGAAACTCCCCACTGACCGCGTAGCCCAACTCAGGGCTCGATCTCATGACCCTGAGATCATGACCTGAGCAGAAATCAAGAGTCAGAGGGGCGCCTGGGTGGCCCAGTCATTGAGCGTCTGCCTTCGGCTCAGGTCATGATCCCGCGGTCCTGGGATCGAGCCCCGCATCGGGCTCCCTGCTCAGTCAGAAGTCTGCTTCTCCCTCTCCCACTCCCCCTGCTTGTGTTCCTTCACTCACTGTCTCTGTCAAATAAATAAAACAAAAAAAAGAAAAAGAAAAAGAAATCAAGAGTCAGAGGCCTAACCGACTGAGCCACCCAGGCACCCCAGCTGTTATTAACAGAACACTATGCAATGATTAAAATTATGTATTTACATTTATTGACAAAGAAAGAAGCAAATCATAGAACTATTGAGGAAAAAATGCAGATTATAAAACATAATGTGTGTTACACCAATTTGTAAAATAAAAATGTATATATACACCACATATAGAAAGCAAGTCTTGACTATCCAGAAGAATATACAGAAAAATGTTAGTAAGTTCACTCTGTGTAATGAAACTGTGAGGGTTTTTTTTTTTAAGATTTTATTTATTTGAGAGCAGGAGAGAGACAGAACATGAGCAGGGGGAAGGAGGCAGAGGAAGGGGAGAGGCAGACTCCCCACTGAGCAGGGAGCCCCACACAGGGCTCCATCCCAGGACCTTGAGATCATGACCTAAGCTCAAGGCAGATGCTTAACCGACTGAGCCACCCAGGAGCCTCTGTGAGTGGTTTTTTAATTCTTTACCTAAAAATAGATTTGGGATTAGGGGGGCACCTGGATGGCTCAGTTGATTGCGTGACTGCCTTCGGCTCAGGTCATGATCCTGGAGTCCCATGACTGAGTCCCTCATAGGGCTCTCTGCTCGGTGGGGAGTCTGCTTCTCCCTCTGACCCTCCTCCCTCTTGTGCTCTGTGTCTCTCCTCTCTCTCTCAAATAAATAAATAAAATCTTTTTTTTTTTAAAGATTTTATTTATTTATTCATGAGAGACAGAGAAGGAGAGAGAGAGAGAGAAGCAGAGGGAGAAGCAGGCTCCCAAGGAGCAGGGAGCCTGACGCGGGACTCGATCCCAGGACCCTGGGATCATGACCTGAGCCGAAGGCAGACGCTCAACCATCTGAGCCACCCAGGCGCCCATAAATAAAATCTTAAAAAAAAAATTTGGGGGGCACCTGGGTGGCTCAGTAGGTTAAGCGTCTAACTCGACTTCAGTTCAGGCCATGATCTCAGGGTCAGGAGATTGAGCCCTGCATGCGGCTCCATGCTGGGCGTGGAACCTGATTAAGATATTCTCTCTTTCTCTCTCTCTCTACCCCCCCGCGCCTCCCCCAACTCTCTCAAAAAAATTTTTTTTCACGTATCATGAAAATGTATTACATTTGTAACAAATGTTTAAGTCTATGAAATTTTAAAATATTACCTATTACTCAGTTATTACACAATATTTTCAAATTTTATAGAGGTTTAATTTACTTTGGACTTTGGCTTTTTTATTCCTTTCTAAGATATGGAGATGGGAAACTATTCTTAAGATGTTACTGCATTCTTAATGATGTAATGTATGGTGATTAACATAACAATAAAAAAATTTTTAAAAAGATGTTACTGCGTTCTTACAGAATCACTGAAGAACTACTTATATATTAGGGCTACTTAGAATAACCAACTACATAATACCAAAAATAAGAAATCTATCCTACCTTCAGAAAACTTGGGTCCTCTCTGCTCATATAAAAAGGATCATACTCTTTTGGATCATAATGTTCTATAAATGCATTTCCCTATAGGAAGGAAATAAAACTACACATAACAAAAGGTACACAATTAATTTTGAGCATAACAGGATTCAAGAGTCACACAGTTCCATTCTTCTGCTTTAAAACAGCATTAATGACAAATGCAAAAGGGAAGGGAAAACCAAAATTGAACTTAATGTAGCCAAGTAATAACTATTATAGTGACAGAAGGAATCTACTTAAAATTTGCAAGAATAATGAATGTTGGAACACTAACAAACTTGGGAATTTGTTTTTAAATGCTTACTAGTCAAACATCTCAGATCTCTTAGAAATGCCAAAACAAGTATTTTATAGCATTGTAAATAACTGAGTCCTATAACTACACATAAATATCCTGAACCTACAGCCCAAATTTAATTGGTATATAAAATTAGTAATTACATTTAAAAAACAAAGAAAACTGATTCTAATGTACACATTTAAATCCAGACCTAATCCTCTTCCCTCCATCCTTTCCACATGCCCTGGATTTAAGAACAGTGTACACTGTAACACAGTAGAGATTATACATATATAGAGTCAGAAGGGGCAGGCTGTTTGGATGATTATAAAGGTAATCATAGTTTTAAACCAACTGAAACAAGTATCAAATGACCTCTTCGTACCTTTTTATTTACATGTTTTAAAAAACTATCTAATTCTTCTTGTCTCCTTTTTTTAATCTTATATGAACAAACTTTTTCTATAATTTCCTTCTGGAGAGGATGTGCCACATGGTCAGCCCATCTTTTATGTAACATCTCTTTTCTTCTTGCCTTTAAAAAGTCATGATGTTGTAAACACTTATCTAGTTCCTAATAAACATTGATGGAAAAGGCAATTATTTTAAAGCTTTGTTGTTCTAAAATTTAAATTCATTTATATTCCTAAGAATAACCCACAAAGTCATTCATGAATTCAATCATTTATCTGGCTTCTACTGGGTGACACACACTATACTGGAAATAGTGAATAATACATAGATAAATTAGACAACATGCCTACTCTCCCTAAGACTACAAAACAAACATACGGAACAAAAGAGGAACAATATAGCAAAATACACACACACACACAGACTCAGATACTTGTACATCAATGTTCATAGGACCATTATTCACAATAACAAAAAGGTGAAAACCCAAGTGCCCATCAACAAAATGCGGTATACACACAAAATGGAATATTAGACAGCCATAAAATGGAATGAAGTTCTGACACATGCTTCAAAATGGATGAATCTTGAAGATATATGCTAAGTGAAATAAGCCAGACGCAAAAGGACAAATATTGTAGGATCCCACTTATATGAAATTATCTAGAATAAGCAAATTCAGAGACAGAAAATAAATGAGAGGCTACTAGAAGGACCTCTGGGGCAGGGGGGATGGGAAGCCATTACTTAATGTGTATAAAGTTTTGGCTGGGGTGACGAAAAAGTTTTAGAAATAGAAATAGAAGGGCGCCTGGGTGGCTCGGTTGGTTAAGCGGCTGCCTTCGGCTCAGGTCATGATCCTGGAGTCCCGGGATCGAGTCCCACGTCGGGCTCCCTGCTCAGCGGGGAGTCTGCTTCTCCCTCTGACCCTCCCCCATCTTGTGCTTTCTCTCTCACTCTCTCTCTCAAATAAATAAAATAAAATCTTTAAAAAAAAGAAAGAAATAGAAATAGAAATAGATAATGATGATGATTTCATGACATCCATCTATTTGGAAATAGTGATGATGGTTGTACAATATGTGAATGTAATTAATGTCACTGAACTGTACACTTAAAAATGGTTAAAAATAGCAAAGTTATGTTATATATATTTTACCACATGGGAAAAAAATGACTAAATTTTTCTTTTTAATTCCTAGAATGGGAGACATTTGGGATAGGCCTTAAGAGAGTTATCTAGGAAGAGAAGAGATGAGAGAATGTGAAAGAAGTGTATTCTATGGAGGGGGGAAAAAAGACAAGAGTGAAGAGGCAGAAGCTAGCAAAACCTGGATGAAATGGCAAGTAGCCCATAAAAAAATGACCGATTTAGGCTATAAACTAAAACTTCTTATTCAAAACGTATCCACCTTTCATCTAGCAAATGAAATCATGTGATTTCACAATCAACAACATGAAATTCAAAATGAAAATAAACAAACAACCGAAAAACACTGAGAGCTTCTCCAGGCTCTATCCTTTCCTAGCTTCAGGTCATAGCACTCTTGAACCATTCTTAACGAAGAGCCCCTTTCCTTTTTAAACAACGCTGAAGAAAATTTTTCTTTACAAGTTACCCACTCCTCTGTTTGTTCTACATGGACATTCATCTTGTCTTATAATCAAGCCCATCCTCTTACAGTTAAAGCCTTCTACTTACCTAGGCATACCTGAGTAATAATTGGTCAGTGTGTCCCAGTAACAGCTCTTAAAGCTCTTAGGAATACACACTGACTCCACAGAAGCCCTACTAGATGAAAGTTGGGAAAAACTCCTACATATAATTCCTACAATTAAAACCATCTCAGAGATTGCTTAAGGTTAATCCTAGGGGCTAATGAGCATTTTCAATTCTATGTCCTGTATTTTCTAAAATTTGTAAATGATGATGCACTACATCTAACATGGATAAACAAAATTTAATTTTTAATTGTGACACATTCTGTAGCCAATTCTTACCTTAATTATGTAATTTTCTCTATATAATATTGATTGAATAGCTGCATCAATATCTTCTTTAGCTAATGCCTAAAACAACAAAATGAAATTTTGAAAATCAAATAAAAAAAATCAAATTATGGGGGCATCTGGGTGGCACAGTCAATTAAGCATCCAACTCAGTTTTGGCTCAGGTCATGATCTCAGGGTCCTGAGATCCTATCCAAAGTACTTTTTTTGGTTTTTTTTTTTAAAGATTTTTTCTTTATGTGTGAGAGAGTGAGAGAGAGAAAGCACGAGAAGGGGGAGGGTCAGAGGGAGAAGCAGACTGGAGCCCTCATCAAGTACTTCTTAAAGGGTATTTGAATCTTTCTGCTATTTGCTATCGCTCATTCAAGGGCAAAAAATAACTCAGATCACAGACATTTTGACTACCAGCATGGTCAAATGACTTGCCCAGAGTCGCATGGTAAATAGAACCCACCTTTTTTTCACATTTCATAAAATGTTTTTACCTTTATGAGTTAAAATACAATCAGGCCTCTATTTGAATTCATTCAGTCATTAGTGAATTCTACTTTAATTCATTTAGTCATTATAGCTTCAAATATTCATAATTTATATACAAGTCACATTTTCAGATTTTTTTTAAAGATTTATTTATTTGCAAGAGAGCACACATAAGCAAGGTAGGGAGGGGCGGGGTGGAGAGAAAGAATCCCAAGCAGACTCCCTGCTGAGCGTGAAGTCCAAGCAGGACTCTTATCTCACAACCCTGTGATCACAACCTGAGCAATCAAGAGTCAGACACTTAACCAAATGAGCCACCCAGGCACCCCACATTTTCAGATTTTAAAGCGACACAATCTTCAGGAAATAGTTCATAACAATTTTTTCCACTTACATGTCTTCCATAAATATACACCAGAAAATACAAGAGGTTGTAAAACATGTCACAAATTGTACACTTAAAAATGGTCAAAAATAGCAAACTTTGATGCTATATATATTTTACCACATTGGAAATATGATTAAATTTTTTAAATTTCCCAAAGTGAGAGACATTTGGGATGGGACTTTGAAATCATCTTACAATTACACAAAAACAAAATATTTTCAAATTAACAGTCACTGGGGGGGCCTGGGTGGCTCAGGTCATGATCCCAGGGTCCTGGGACCGAATCCCACATCGGGCTCCCTGCTCAGCAGGAAGCCTGCTTCTCCCTCTCCCACTCCCCCTGCTTGTGTTCCTGCTCTTGCTAGCTCTCTATCAAATAAATAAATAAAATCTTAAATAAAAAAAAAATGGATAAAATCCTAAAAAAAAAAAAAAAACACCTCAAATATATCTAACTCCAGATTCATTTTCTTTGTTCTTTCTGCCTCACAGAGTTGCTATTCCTGGCAAATCTGTTGTTCTCAAAACCAAGATGGTACTGAAATAATATTCTAGACAAAAATATAAAAAACAACAATCTGAAGACACTGGAGACTGAACAAAAACAGAAACAAGAATGTAGTCAACCCTTGGAAAAAAAGAATAACATTGGTATAAGTTTTCAGTTTTTACGGACTTTTATCTAAGAGCAGGCCTCCATCAGAGCTAAAGGTGAGGGCTCAAACTCAGAAACATGAAGTTTTACAGAATTCAAGAATTAGAAGACAGGGGCACCTGGCTCATCAGTCAGAAGAGCATGCGACTCTTGATCTCAGGTTTGTGAGTTTGAGCCCCAGTGTAGAGATTACTAAAAAAGACAAACTTAAAAAAAAAAAAAAAGATTTAGAAGACAGAGTTCAGGGCAACCATAGGAGCTGAAAAGTCAAAGGAGAAATACCTGAAATGAGAAAGCTGTAGAGGAGATGCCACCAATTTTACAAATTAACTGACCAAATCTCTGGCGGATCCTTGAACTATTATGTACAAGGCAAACTCCTTTGGAAAACAGTTTGGCAGTTTCATCAAAAAGTTAAATTCACTTACTATATAACCCAGTCATTCTACAACTAGAAACCCAAGAGAAATGAAAGCGTATGTCCATGTAAAGACATGTACATGATTGTTCCTAACAGCTTTATTTGTAATAGCCAAAAAATGCAAAGAACCCAAATTTCCATCAGCAGGATGGACAAACTAGGGTATACAGCACTCAGCAAAAAAAAAAAAAAAAAAAAAAAGGAATGAAGTACTGATACATGCCACAACATGAATTGTAAAATAATTATGGTGAGTGAAAGCCAGACAAAAGGAATACATGCTGTAAGATTACATTTGTATAAATTTTTAATTTTTTTATATTTTTTCAAAGATTTTATTCATTTGAGACACAGAGATAGAGAGAGCATGAACAGGGAGAGAGGGAGAGGGAGAAGCAGGCTCCCTGCTGAGCCAGGAGCCCAAGGTGGGACTCCATCCCAGGACCCTGGGATCATGACCTGAGCCAAAGGCAGACATTTAACCATCTGAGCCACCCAGGCGCCCCCTGTATAAAATTTTTTAAATGCTAAACAAAAGTGTAGTGACAGCAAGGAAATCAGTGATTGCCTTGAGGGTTGACAAGGAGGGAAGGATGACAAAAGGGACACAAGAAGGAAACTTTGGGAATACTGGATATGTTCATTCTCTTGATTGTGGTAATGGTTTCATGTGTGCAAAGATCAAAATTTTTCAAACTGTACACTTAAAATATATGCAGTTTATTGTGTATAAGTTATACCTTAATAAAGCTGTTTAGAAAAAAATTACAATAGTTTTTAAGAACACAACAAAGTGCTTCAGAACAAACTTTATAACTTTGTTAAATAGAAAACGTAATCAACTGCCTATGATTCCACCTTAAAAAGCTAGAAAATGAACAGCAAACACAAAGTTAGAACGAATGGAATAATAAAGAGCAGAAATGAAATAGAAAAAATATTAAGCACAAGCCACTTCTCAACGCAACTACCCAAATACAAACTTCAAAATGCCATATTACTGTTACCTCCATAAAAGAAAGTGGCTGTGGTTCCAACCATTCTCTTGATGTCTTGGGCTTGGTAAGCTTGTCAGTTACCCGATCATCACTGTCTAAATTTCTCATTGTGGTCACAAAAAAACAGAGTCCCTAGAAAAACTAAAAAAGTTTAGCTTATTCAGTAATGAGAATTCACAATCCTACTTTCCCTTCTGTTTAATTAACAATCAATCCTTGCGACCACGAACGGAGGTGGAACCGATTCTGAATTAGTAGCCACCCACACTTTCCGTAACAAGAGGCCTTCACCATCGTTTCTGATGAGGTCTTCAGAACCAGCCTCTTTTAAGCAGGGGAGATTCTCTCTGGACTGACCCCAGCGTCGCCCCAGAATTCAGGCTTCCCAAGTCCTTCTACAACACAGCCCATTCGAGCCGGCGTGGCAATTACCAGCCAGGCCTCTAGGGGTCGCACTGCCGCAATTTTCTGACTCGGGAGAGCTGCGACTTTCTGGCTACTGACGCCAACACAGGGGGCTTAGAAGAAAGGGAGGGCTGCTTAGAGAGGGAGGGGCTTTCACAAAAATTTGCGTGTCCTCAAACTCTAGGACGCCCAAAGCAACCCCAACACACACACACACACACACACAC
>NW_027397072.1:19671288-19771927 GCF_003265705.2 Callorhinus ursinus | reverse complement strand
CACACACACACACACACACACACACACACACACACACACACACACACTCTAGGACGCCCAAAGCAACCCCAACACACACACACACACGTTTTCCGAGGGGGAACTTGCGCCCGCGCCCGTTACACACCTACAGCACCCACCACCCCGTCCCTTCCCTCCCATCTTGTCAACAAGATTAGCGCGTGCTCCGCCGGGCCTGGCAGGAAAGTTGCAGACCGCCACAGGTACCTCAGCTCCCTTCCCAAGACTGGCTGGGCCTTGGGCTCCCTGCAGCGACCCCTCGGCCAACGGCCCTGCAGTGGTCGGCTGCCACCGGGGAGTGCGGCCCCGCCAGCTCGGGCCCGTCGCCTCGGAAAGACAGAACGTTCCAGTCTAGTGTCTCCTTGACGCAGCCCCCAACAACCCCTGCGCCGCGACAGACGTCGAGTCAGAATTCTACCAGCCGACACTGCGTCCCGAGCCCCGAGCAACTTTGCTCCCGAGCCCAGTCCCGCGGAGAAGTAACCTGAGCGCCTAGGGTGCGGGCGCTGGTGGGCGGGTCGTGGTTAGCGAACCAAACTCAGCGCTTCTCGGTGACGGGCAGATGTTTCAGCCAATAGCTAGGCAAGTCGCCTCTCCGCCCCGCCTTCTCCCGCGTCCGTTGATGGGTGGCTGCTCCGCGAGCCCTCCGTTGGTCCAGCGAAGCGCTCCTTCCCGGACTGTCCTGTGCCTTGTGCTCTCGCCTGCGCCATCGCCCTCCCCCAAGCCCTCTGTGAGCCTTCCCAGCCAACACGACCCCCCTCCCTCGCCTCCAGTCCCTTTTCAGGGAACCCCCCCACCCCGGGCTAAACCACTGCGCAGGGAGTGGCCGGAAAGGGCGCCTGCCTTCAGGATCCCTTAGAAGGACGGGTGTTTGTGGAGGTTGTCCTTATGAGGACGGCCCAAGAAAATGTGGGGAAAAGCCCGCTTTAAACGCACGAAAGGTGTATTTAGTCCCTCGGTATCAGTGCCCGTAGTTCGCGGGGATGCGGGGGGGGGGGGGATAAGGACCAGCTGAGCTCATTTACCCTTGTTTACTTAGATAAGTGGCGCTGCGTCCCGCAGGTGTTTGGGTTTTAGTTTATAATCTCAGGTGATTCTGATGCGAACCATTGGTATAACCTGAAAGTTGTGAGCAGTGATTTTCCAAATTCAATAACCTGCTATGTGAACTGTGATTTTCTATGATTCTATTTTCCTCTTTGAGTATTGGTGGGTATTAGATGATGGTCCATTTTCACTCTTCATTTTCACTCCTTCCAAAGTGCACGCGCTGAAAACTGTCCCAAGTGTCTTAGGGAGATTTGTATTCGCGGGCCTTTTTGAAGCTAGCCAGAGTGAATCGTTTCAACTGTAGTTCTTTTCAGAGCT
Organism: Callorhinus ursinus; assembly: GCF_003265705.2. Taxonomy (NCBI): domain Eukaryota; kingdom Metazoa; phylum Chordata; class Mammalia; order Carnivora; family Otariidae; genus Callorhinus; species Callorhinus ursinus. The sequence goes on along the minus strand of NW_027397072.1, from coordinate 19,770,538 downwards.
GAGGGAGCATGAGCCATTTGCAGAACTTACTGTTAGATACCCTCCTGGGAACAAAGCATGTGGACAGTGCAGCCCTCATCAAACTCCAAGAACGAAGCTTGTGTGTAGCATCACCAGGATTTAGTGTAAGGAAAAGCAAGCTTGGGCATAAGCATTTTAACAAACTTTCTCTGTAAAGAGCCATAGTAAGTATTTTAGGTTTCTGAGCTATATGGCCTCTGTCACAACTACACAGCTACTATGCAGTTTTAGTGGGAAAATGGGCATAGACAATACATAAAAGAATGGATGTGACTATGTTCCAACAAATCTTTATGTACGAACACTGAAATGTGAATTTCATGCAATTTTTACATATCACAAAATCTTATTCTATTATTTTTTCCCAATGACTTAAAAATGTAAAAGCTATTCTTAGCTTGCAGGACTACAAAAACAGACAGTGGGCCAAATTTGGCCAGCCTGCCATAGTTTGCCCACTCCTACTCTCTTTAACTTCTGCAGATAATGCCTGGTGATGTCCGAACACTTGTGAATGGATTCGCCAAGAACCCTTTGCAAACCAGAAGAGAAGGATTGTATTTCAAGGAAAAGGACTACAAATGTATCCGGGCAGATGACTATTCTCTTTATGCTAAGAATGTGAGTGTGCAAGATTTGAAGACAGCTAGGTAAAAAACCTTATGAAAAGAATTTTATTACAATTTGCCGTGTCCCTCCTGATCCCATTTATAAAACGATCTAAGCCCATTACTACAGTAGCAATATCTGAGACAGCAGTCTAATGCTAAGAAGACATATGTAAAAGAAAGTACAAACAGAGAACCTAGTTGAGAAACATTCATTCCAGAATCTATCAACTGTAACTTACCTGAAGTATCTCTTTTAACTATTCCATACTCTACACCCTCCTCCTTTAAAAAAAAAAAAAATTCTTTTGCTTAAAACCTCTCTTGGCTCTCTGTTGCTTATAAGGAAATAAGGAGATGAAATTCAGATTTACTGGATGCCTTATCTTATGGGTTAAGCACACTTCATCTGCCTTATAAAGTAAGTAGCCTCATTTTACTGGATCGAGGAAACAGAGTTCACAAGGTTAAATAACTCTTCCTTAGCCATGCAGCAGAAAATGAAGGTTCTGGGATTCAAGCCCAAAGCTGTCCAATTCCAAAATGTATTACCTTCTCATTTTTAAAAAAGATTTTATTTATTTATTTGAGAGAGAGCGAGAGACAGCTAGTGAGAGAGAGCATGAGCAGGGAGGAGAAGGAGAAGCAGACTCCCGCTGGACTCCCACTGAGCAGGGAGCCTGACACAGGGCTCAATCCCAGGACTCTGGGATCATGACCTGAGCTGAAGGCTGACACTTCATGGACTGAGTCATCCAGGAGCCACCCAGATGCCCCTATTAAATCAGTCATTCTCAATGGGATAGGGGTATATTACAATCAGCTGGGGAACTTTTTCAGCCTACACATGCTGTTATTACAAGTCTGAAATTTTTTGAGCAAAGACAACTAAATTAGTGGAAAAGGGTGAAGAGTCCAGAACTAGATATGCGTGTATGGAAGTAAAGAAATGGCACAAATTGTGGTTGGAGTGTAACTGCTAGTCCTGTGACTAGAACCAAAACAAGGACATTCTTGTTTTACTCTTATCCAGGAAAACACTGGTGTGGTTGTTGTGAAGACCCATCTGTATCTTCTGGTGGCAACTTACACTGAAGGCATGTATCCTAGTGTTTGTGTGGAAGCCACAGAGAAGCTGGGTAAGTTTGTCTCCCCATGCCTGTCTCTGTTCCTTATGGTAATCGGACCTTCTGACTGCCAGTAACTGAGAGCCAGTACAAACCGCCTAGGGCAGAAGAGAGGAATTTATTAAAAGGATACTGGGGTTACTTTTAGATTCACTGGAACAAGGGAGTGCAACTGAGCCACAGTGAAAATGGACTCCAGGGAGAGGAATATTGCTAGAATATGCTTCTCTAGTCTCTGTTTCTGAGAGGGTCAGCTTTGTTCTGTCCCATTGCAAAGCCTCCATTCCTGGCTGGTATCGTGGCCAAGTCTCACATCCTGCCTCTTAATTTCGTTCTTTCTTTTTTTTCTTTTTTCACTTTTTAAAGATTTTATTTATTTGACAGAGAGAGCGAGAGAGGGAACACAAGCAGGGGGAGTGGGAGAGGGAGAAGCAGGCCTCCCGCCGAGCAGGGAGCCCGATGCAGGGCTCGATCCCAGGACCCTGGGATCGTGACCTGAGCTGAAGGCAGACACTCAACGCCTGAGCCACCCAGGCGCCCCTCTTAATTTCTTTTAAGACCCTGATTTGAGGGCGCCTGGGTGGCTCAGGCATTAAGCGTCTGCCTTCAGCTCAGGTCACGGTCCCAGGGTCCTGGGATCGAGCCCCGCATCGGGCTCCCTGCTCCACGGAAGCCTGCTTCTCCCTCTCCCACTCCCCCTGCTGTGTTCCCTCTCTCACTGTGTTTCTCTCTGTCAAGTAAATAAATAAAATATTTAAAAAAAATAATTCTAGGAGATAGATATATCTTTGAGAGCAGGGACTGGGTCTTAACTATCCAGTCATCCATGTATCTCCAGTATCTAGCATGTGGTAGTCACTCCCAATGTCTGTGGAATAAATATAATGAAGCATGTTGTGGTGATAATTTGTTGCTCACAGATAATAACCATGTTCTGTTTCCTTTCAGGAGAATATCTAAGAGGAAAAGGAAATTAAGTCATCAGAGGACTATGAAAGACAGCTTTTATTATTTTAGGAAATAGATCCTAAAGAAAAAGTCATGCCTTATTTTGTGGTTGAAACACTAGGAAGATGCTACTAAAAAGGAAGAATGAGTTAAGGGAGCAATTTTTCTTATTTCAGGAGATCCTCTTCTTTAATTGGAATTCTTTGATGAGCTTTGCTTGGTTTTTTTAAATGTTGGTCATTGACATGCGTGTGACCAACCTGATCACTGCCCAGGGCATATCTGCTCAGAGACTCTTCCATGAGTGTCTTGCACTCCCATGCATCTTGCTGGGTATGCCAAGAATTCAAGGCTCTAACAACTCTTCATCCAGACCATTTCCCAGGGTGATTTTGCAGAAAGCAACCTTGAACAACGTAGTAATGCCTCCCTTCAGAACAAAGAGCAAACTCTCTTACTGCTTGCTATAAAAGAGGTAAGTTCCCTGAACTCAGAGCTGTAATGCAGCTCACTACATGTGTGACATCCATCTGGTCCACATCACCTCTGTAGGACTTGGGGAGAAGGGCAACACAAAGGCCACACTTGGGGCCACTAGTCAAGGTATTTAATGGACATTCCACACTCCCCACCATCTGCAGACATCTGATTTGTTGAACATTGGGAAGACCTTTCAAAAGTCAACTCAAAAGAATTTTTTAAGAATCAACTCAAAAAGATTTTTTACTTTATCTCCTTGACTTCCTCCTAGTCCACACAACTTAGTATGGTTAATGAATGCAACCTTCTCCAGAAAAGGTCATCTCCTCTTGGTCACCTCCTGGGTGATGATCAGGACAATAAGGGTGGGGAGCTATAGAACCTATTTTGAAAATTCAGGATTCCACCCTGATCATTTCTGGGCATGATACATCTTTCTTTCCCTTAGTGGCAACTCCAGGCCAACCTGGTTGGTACACTCTCAGGTGTCCCTGAGAAGGGAACACTTTACACCACTGTCATTAAGTCTTAGACCTCTTGCAGTTCTTGGCATTATCAAGCAGCAAGGTATAATTTTCTGGATTCCAAAAACATGCTATCTGGGGCTTTCCAAGTAGATCTGCCTATAGATTTTGGCGTCAGTCCTCATGCAAATGGTTTCTCCTTGTAAATCAGCACATTGACATCTAGACTTTATAACTTAGCCATGTGGATTATATACTCACTCTCCACATGCTGTCACACTGGTGTTTTGAGCCTCTAAGGCAGAAGGTCTGACTCTAAAGTAATCTCTAAAGTGCTAAAGGCCATCATGAAGCCTCTTACCTGCTCACCAGCTGGTCAGCCAGCCTTTCCTGGACACATACCCACTGCACTGCTGGGAGCCTCATGGGGCCCTTTTTGTAAACCTCCTCAAGGCAAATGCCCCACTGTCTGGAGCCCTCCTATGCACATCTGTCTAGTTACTTCCTATAATTCTCATCACAAAGTTCCAACTATATCCAGCTATTCAGAGAGACCCACAAAAGTGACCCTTTGGTGGTAGCCACAGAATTCCTGCAGAGGTGCCCAGGGACCAGATGATCTTCTGAAACATCAGGGGTCTCCAAGTGAGGGAGATGTGTGTCCTGGTGGTCCACAAAGACTTTAGATGGGGCACACAGGCGCGAATGGAGTGAAGTGATTGATTTTTCCCCAGATCTTCAATTTCCATATGTACTTGCCTAAAGCTGCTGAGACTGAGGAGTCCTGTCAGCTTTGCTTCCCACCTCCCCTCCCCAAGCTCCCTTCCCCCAGGATACAAAAGAAAGGTGTACTCTCATCCAGCCCCAATCTTACTGCCGATGCTTGGCTTGGAGTGCAAAACCTGCAGTGTGTGAGGGAAAGGAAAACTCTCAATATTTTTTAATGTTTTAAAATCCATCCTCTGTTGTCAAAAATTACATCATATGTGAAGGAGAGATCCATGAGAATAAAGTAAAAAGAGCATTAGTGAGAAATAGTGAAAATCTTTATGTCATTTGTCTTGGAGAGGAAGGTTCTATGTCTTATCTATCTATATTTCTTAAAATTCAGAAGCAAGATGATTGTCATAGGACATGTATTAACATGATTTTTTTTTAAGATTTTATTTATTTATTTGACGGAGAGAGACACAGTGAGAGAGGGAACACAAGCAGGGGAAGTGGGAGAGGGAGAAGCAGGCTTCCCGCTGAGCAGGGAGCCCCATGCGGGGCTCAATCCCAGGACCCTGGGATCATGACCTGAGCCAAAGGCAGACGCTTAACGACTGAGCCACCCAGGCGCCCCTGTATTAACATGATTACTTGGATTGAAAAATGAGAAACCTTCTCTGATAGGAAGTAATTTTATTTGGCTGATTATTTAACAATGAGGACTGGCTTTGCCAATAAGAATGTCACAGATGTTTTTCATAATTAAGTCTGCAGCTTCCAGATGTTAATGAAAATATATTTTCAAGTATATGATAAGGTAGAAGGACTTGATTTTTAAAAATTGTCTTAGCAAAAGTGTATTGAAATTAACATTTTGGGGGCACCTGGGTGGCTCAGTTGGTTAAGCGACTGCCTTCGGCTCAGGTCATGATCCCAGGGTCCTGGGATCGAGCCCCACATCGGGTTCCCCACTCGGCGGGAAACCTGCTTCTCCCTCTCCCACTCCCCCTGTTTGTGTTCCCTCTCTCGCTGTGTGTGTGTCTGTCTCTCTCTATCAATTAAATAAATAAATAAAATCTTAAAAAAAATTAACTTTTACTTTCTGAATCCTTTGTGAGTATATCAATTTAAACAAGGTGTCTCTAAGTGAAAAAATAGCAGATATAATTGATAATCATTTGATAAATCTTCACAAAGCTTTGTTAGTATGATCCCAGAATCTAAGACCCTAACGACACTTATGGCTGGATAACAAATCCTTAACAGGTTGAGTTGTTCCCAAGTCTTTGCTTTCAACAAAACTGAAGAAAGACCTAATTAAGTTGCCAGCTAATAGATCATCGAAAATATATATTTTTTAAGATTTTATTGATTTACTTGAGAGAGAGAGAGATAGGGAGAGGGAGAAGCAGGCTTCTCATGGAGCAGGGAGCCCGATGCGGGGCTCCATCCCAGGACCCTGAGATCATGACCTGAGCCAAAGGCAGACGCTTAACTGACTCAGCCACCCAAGCACCCTAAAAACAATTTTTGATGATAGATCATTATATAGTTTTTAATCATATAACACAGAGGTATTCAGAGAATTGGCTGACATTCCTATAATGAAATTTTTCTTTCCCCATCTAATTTATGCAAATTACGTTCCTCAGAGCTTGTCTATAAAAATGAAAAATAGGAAGAGAATTAATGTTGATTCCAGTCTCATACTAGCAATGAGGAATATTCATCCACAGACATAATTACTTGGAAAAATTCAACCCCACCAATGGTCATTAAGAGCTATCTTTCCAATAAAATCTTACTTTTCGTGTTCAATAGTTATTAATATTTAAAATAAATAATACAAAATATAATTTATAATATATAATTTATATTAAAATAATATAAAATAATATAAAATTCAAAATAATGTTTTGATCAATTGTGGACCAAGGATATTGTAATGATGATAAAAGATGAAACAGGGCGCCTGGGTGGCTCAGTTGGTTAAGTGACTGCCGTCGGCTCAGGTCATGATCCTGGAGTCCCGGGATCGAGTCCCGCATTGGGCTCCCTGCTTGGCAGGGAGTCTGCTTCTCCCTCTGACCCTCTTCCCTCTCTTGCTCTCTATCTCTCATTCTCTCTCTCTCAAATAAATAAATAAAATCTTTAAAAAAAAAATAAAAGATGAAACAACATTTAGAGCCCTGTGGTCACAGGAAATAACATTTTTTTTCAAAGATTTTACTTATTTATTTGAGTGAAAGAGAATGAGAGATAGAGAGCACGAGAGGGAAGAGGGTCAGAGGGAGAAGCAGACTCCCTGCTGAGCAGGGAGCCCGATGTGGGACTCGATCCCGGGACTCCAGGATCATGACCTGAGCCGAAGGCAGTCGCCCAACCAACTAAGCCACCCAGGCACCCAGGAAATAACATTTTATTTTATTTTTTTAACTTTTTATTTATTTATTCATGAGAGACAGAGAGAGGCAGAGAGAGAAGCAGGCTCCCAAGGAGCAGGGAGCCTGATGCGGGACTCGATTCCAGGACCCTGGGATCATGACCTGAGCCGAAGGCAGACGCTTAACCATCTGAGCCACCCAGACGCCCCAGGAAATAACATTTAAAATAGAGTCAGTTTTTGTACACATTTTTGTTCCAGATAAAGCATAAAATACAGCAGTATATAATTCTATGAGAAAAATAGAATGACAATATGAGTACTAGAAGAAAAATGACATTTTAAAACTTCCAACTGTTAAAGAACTGTTTTGCACATTTTTAGTGGATGATTATAAATATCAAATTGCTCTGAAATCTAGATTCTACTTGATACATTTAAAAGCCTGACATAGGGGCGCCTGGGTCGCTCAGTTATTAAGCGTCTGCCTTCAGCTCAGGTCATGATCCCAGGATCAAGCCCCACACTGGGCTCCCTGCTCTGCGGGAAGCCTGCTTCTCCCCCTCCCACTCCCCCTGCTTGTGTTCCCTCTCTCGCTGTGTCTCTGTCAAATAAATAAATAAAATCTTAAAAAAAAAAAAAACCTGATATAGGGGCACCTGGGTGGCTCAGTTGGTTAAGCGACTACCTTCCGCTCAGGTCACAATCCCGGGGTCCTGGGATCAAGTCCCACATCTGGCTCCCTCCGCTCTGTAGGAAGCCTGCTTCTCCCTCTGCCTGCCACTCCCCCTGCTTGTGCTTGCTCTCTCTGTGAAATAAATAAATAAAATTTAAAAAAAATAAAATCTTTAAAAAAAATAAAAGCCTGGGCGCCTGGGTGGCTCAGTTGGTTAAGCGACTGCCTTCGGCTCAGGTCATGATCCTGGAGTCCCTGGATCGAGTCCCGCATCGGGCTCCCCGCTCAGTGGGGAGTCTGCTTCTCCCTCTGACCCTCTTCCCTCTCGTGCTCTCTATCTCTCATTCTCTCTCTCTCTCTCTCTCTCAAATAAATAAATAAAATTTAAAAAAAATAAATAAAAAATAAAAAAAATAAAAAAAATAAAAGCCTGATATAACAGTTTTTAAATGTTAGTATTTATGGCCAGAAATCGTATCTTTTGCACTATTTAAATTTGAGATTAAATATTTTAGATATTAATTTTATTATTTTTTTAAGATTTTTTTATTTATTGAGAGAGAGAGAGGGCACAGAGGGAGAGTGAGAGGGAGAAACAGACTCCCCGCTGAGCAAGGAGCCACCCCCGTATCATGACCTGAAGCCGAAGGCAGACACCTAACTGACAGAGCCGCCCACACGCCCCTAGATATCAACTTTAAAATGTGAGAGGGGACAGACAGTTTTTGAAAACGTTTTGTCTATTTGAGAATAAAGTGTGAAGATCACTGCCCAGAGCAAGCAGTGCCTTGGACGTTGAGTCACATGGATTCATGCCCAGGAAGATGGCGGAGGCAGGTAGCCAAAGAAGCAGTCCCCAGAAGATGGGGGCAGAGGACCCCACCAGGCTGACTCCAAGCCCTCTCTCCCAGAGCTCTCCTAAGTCCCTGCTCTTGGGATTTGCCCCATCAACCTCAGGGGGAAGTGCCCATGGAGAGAGGGGAGAAATAGCCCAGAGAAAGTCCTACAGGCACGAAAGCTACCATGAACAACCCAGACTCCAGCTGCCCCAGCTCCTCCAGGGAAAAGTGTCAACCCTTGCTCTGCTCCAGAACCGTGGGTCATCGCTGAGCTGCTGGGCTCCGGAACCGCGGGTCATCACTGAGCTGCTGGGCTGCCAACGCGTGGGCTTGGTCACCAGAGTAGCTGTTGCCTCAAGGTGACTCAGCAGCACTGTGCAAAAGCCTCTGAAAGGGCCGGGACCCCGCTGGACCTCTGGAAGAGATTGTTCTAGGCCCCCAGGCCCATTTAACTTACAGCAGCAGCAACTACACCTCAGATCAGTGCCTGCGCCCCATTCCTAATGCAGAAGATCTCGTTTGTTCTGCTCCAATGTAAACCTTTGCGGAGAGTCTTTAGAGGCCAGAGATGTGGGGGATCATGAAATACTGCCACTGCAAAAGTTACCACCCAATCCCAAAATTTGGATCTTGAGAGGGAACTGGAGCAGGATATGCTTTAAGAAAAGCAACCTGTTGGGGGTGCCTGGGGGGGCTCAGTTAAGCGTCTGCCTTCTGCTTAGGTCATGATCTCAGGGTCCTGGGATGGAGCCCAACATCGGGCTCCCTCCTGAGCAGGAAGTCTGTTTCTCCCTCTCCCTCTGCCTCTCTCCCTGCTCATGCTCTCTCTCTGTATCTCTCTGTCTCAAATGAATAAAAATCTTAAAGAAAGAAAGAAAGAGAGAGAGAGAGAGAGAAAGAAAGAAAGAAAGAAAGAAAAAGAAAAGAAAGAAAGAAAGAAAGGAAGGAAGGAAGGAAGGAAGAAAGAAGAAAGAAAGAAAGAAAAGCAACTTGTTGGTGCCTGAGGGGCTCAGTCGTTAAGCATCTGCCTTCAGCTCAGGTCATGATCCCAGGGTGCTGGGATCCAGCCCCGCGTGGGGCTCCCTGCTCAGTGTGGAGTCTGCTTCTCCCTCTGCCTTTGCCCCTCCCCCCTGCTCATGCTCACGCTCTCTCTAATAAATAAATAAAATCTTAAAAAAAAAAACTCTAGAAAAGCAATCTGTTTTGTGGGGTGGCCATCTGCCTCCAGCAACAAAGAGGACTGACAGGGCGCCTGGGTGGCTCAGTTGGTTGGGCGACTGCCTTCGGCTCAGGTCATGATCCCGGAGTCCCGGGATCGAGTCCCGCATCGGGCTCCCGGCTCAGCGGGGAGCCTGCTTCTCCCTCTGACCTTCTCCCCTCTCATGCTGTTTCTCTCTCTCTCTCTCAAATAAATAAATAAAATCTTTAAAAAAAAAAAAAGAGGACTGACATTGGACCCTGGGCCACTCTCAGCAGACCCACTTACCAATGTGCCCCTCTCTCTGCAGAGACAAGGCCAGTATTCCCAGCCCCCAGAGGCCAGCAGCATTTTGGGACTCTAGACATCTAGACAATGGGCAGAGCTAGAGCCCACCTGCCAGGGGCACTGGGAGGTCAGGGACCCAGCCACGGTTGTGCTGCCTGGCAGGAGCCAGGCTCAGTGTGTCACTGTCCCTGAAAGGCTCCTCGTGCCCATGCCCATCATGGCAGGACTGACCCTTCCCTAGGCTGCAGCCATCCTGGAGGCCTGGCTCACTGCTTTCCAGATGCTACGCTGCATGTGTGAGGAAGACCCTCAATGCCTGGAGACCTGCCAGCCCTGCCCTGTCACCCAGAGCCAACTGCTGACACCAACTCAGGCCTCTGACTGAGGCCCTCACTGATGTCCTGACCTCCTCCAGCCTCTAATCCCAATGTTGATGGGACCTGTCCTCCAGGGAGACAACTGGACAATTTTTAGGACTGATATGGGGCAGAACCAGGTTTCTCAGAGCAGTTCCAGCTGCTTGTTCCCATCCCCAGAGGGGAGGAAACTGCCCTTCAGTCCTTCTGCTAGGTCCTTCACAGGCGGTGGAGGAGACACTCTCGTTCCATTTATCTTACACAAAGAGGGATCAGAGCAGCCCAGACATCTGTCCTGGCTGCTGTCTGTCCCAGGAGCTCCCTAGACTCTTGGCTCAGGACAACCCTTTGGAGCAGTTCTGAGCCTGAACCCTCTCTTTGTCTGCTGGATTGAGTCGCACAAACCCAGCCCCGATCAAGGCTCCCGGTGCTTTGAAACTCTGGAGGGCTCCTCACACTTCTGTGACCCAGGCCCAACATGACCCTTGGCTTGTCTCTCATTACACCCTCAGTGCACTAGATAGTTTATCTTTCCAAAGCTAACCCTATACCTTCCCTCTCCTGTGCCTTTGCTGGCTTGGGGTATTCTAACTTGGATTGTCTCCACAGGAGGTATACAAGAGGGGTGACAGTGCTCATCCCTCCCAGCACTGGGGATGTGGGCACAGCTGCCATTCAGTTGACCAGACTGTTCTGAGCCATCTCCCTGGTGACCACGAGCCCCAAGAAGAAAATTGAGATGGCCTAGAAGCTGGGTGCCATAGCAGGTTTGATTATAAGGAGGACTTCTCCGAGGAGTTGCTGAAGGCCATGCAGGGTATGGATGTACATGTTTCTGCAGGGAGACTTGAAGGAAAAGCCAAACTGATCTTACTCCCTGGCTCAGCCCTCTGTCCCTTGTCCTAATTCCTCCTCTTCCATAATCTTTTCCTCCTCTTTTCTCTCTTGTATTAGTTACCTATTATTGCATAACAAACTGCTCCAAAACTTAGTGGCCTAAAACAGCAAACTTTTTTTTTTTTTAAAGATGTTATTTATTTGACAGAGAGAGCACAAGCAGGGGGAGCGGCAGGCAGAGGCAGAGGGAGAAGCAGGCTCCCTGAGGAGCAGGGAGCCTGATGAGGGGCTCAATCCCAGGACCCTGGGCTCATGACCTGAGCTGAAGGCAGTCCCTTAACCAACTGAGCTACCCAGGCGCCCCACAGCAAACATTTATTATCTCCCAGTTTCTATGGGCCAGGAACCTGGGAGCAATTTAGTTGAGTCTTCCAGCTAGGGTCTTAGGGTCTCAGAAGGCTACAGTCATCTTGAGGCTAGACTGGGGGTCACTCTGCTTCCAGGCTCACTCATTTGGCTCTTGGCAGGCCTCAGGTCTTTGTTGAGTCTTAACCAGAGACGTCACTTCCTTGACATAAGTTTCTCCATAGGGCAGCCCAAAACATGGCAGTCATTTGGTCTAGGATAAGTCAGGCAGTTCTGCCGATCTCACCAGGGGTCATTAATGTGGCTATAGTAAGTTGACCATCTGGGCCCACTTGGTCCAGGGGACCTCAGTTGACACAGCTTGTCACTATTCCATGAAGTCTCATTCTCTAGTAGAGTAGCTCAACCTTCTTCACACGATGGCAAAAAAGTTCTCAGTAGCAAAAGAGGGCAAGTTCAACAAGTAAACACTTGCATTGTTCCCTTGGTGAAAGCAAGTCACATGGTCAAACCCAAAGTCAGAGCAAAAGGGAACTACATACAGTACGCAGGGGTGTGGTTACAGGGAGATATGGTTCATTGAGACCATTAGTGTAGCAATCTACCTCATTTTTTTCCCTTAATTTTAAATATTTCATTTCTTTCACATAGCTCTATGTATAAAGTGCTTAAAAGTTCTTTTCCTTTTTTATTTTGTTCCCTGCTTCCCATGACATCATCCTCTCCCGGGTAACCTAAAATAGCATATAAAAATAACTCTATATAGAATATAGAATAAAAAGATTCTATATTTTTACCCATGCTCATATGACCATATGAGTATGAGGGATCGGGCTAGGATTGCCTTTTGCCCTTAGCAAAGTATTAACATCAAGGCACTTGAATCCCTAGAGGAATGCCACTCTGCCTGTTTCATATACCATATGAATATGGTCATATACACATGACCATATACATGTATATAGAGCCAAGTATATGCATATAGGGATGATTTGTCATTGTTTATTTATTTATTTATTTTTTAGATTTTATTTATTTATTTGACAGAGAGAGAGAGACAGCAAGAGAGGGAACACAAGCTGAGGGAGAAGCAGGCTTCCCGCAGAGCAGGGAGCCCGATGCGGGACTCGATCCCAGGACTCCGGGATCATGACTTGAGCCGAAGGCAGTCGCCCAACCAACTGAGCCACCCAGGCGCCCTGATTTGTCATTGTTTTAACAAAATGTTATTTTCATTAAATAAATGTGTCACAGAAATCCATCTGTGTCAACTGCTGTAACTCTAAGGCACTTTTCAAATGGATGCATGGTATTTGTCATTTATCCAGCCATTCCCTAGTAATGGGATTTATTTTGTTTCTAGATTTCTGTCACTATGATCAATGCTGCAAGAAACATTTCCATTCATACATATTGGCGTTTCTTATTTCTATAGAACAAACACTTCAGAAACAATTACTATGTTGTCACTGTTATCATTGTTAACAATACTTTCTGACAACTGGTAATATACTTACTACTATTTTTCATATATTTCTTGGCCATTTGATATAGATGACAAGAGGAGGGACAGTCGCTGACAGGCATTTTTGTAAAACAGAGGCTTTATAAAAATGTATTATTTGGGGGCATGTGCATGGCTCAGTCGGTTAAGCATCTGCCTTCAGCTCAGGTCATGATCTCAGGGCCCTGGGATTGAGCCCTGAGCCCCCTGTGTCAGGCTCCCTGCCCAGCAGCGAGTCTGCTTCTCCCTCGCATTCAGCGCCACCCCCTCCTCGGCTTGTGTGCTCCCTCGCTCTCTCTAAAATAAAATCTTTTTTAAAAATTAAAATAAAAAAATAAAAATATATAATTTGGATAACCTTCTTGCAAGAAGTGTACTCAGCAGAGGGATGCAAATAAAGAGAAAACGGGGATTTTGCACTTAATAGGAGAGACTTATGCAAGGCAGCCTGCTGTAGTAGAAAGAGCCCTGGACCAGTGATGGAGTTTTGGAATGTAGGTGAGGTTTGGTGGGGTTCATGTAGGAAAGGATGCTAGGGTTCGAAGCTGATGGCTAAGAAAGAATTCTTGAGACATCTTTGGTGCAAAAAGGTGGTTTTATTAAAGCACGGGGACAGGCCCATGGGTAGAAAGAGCTGCACCAGGGTCTTGAGGAGTGGCCCATTATATACTTTCAGTTTGGGAGGGGGTTAGGGATAGCGTCTCTAAGGAATTTGGAAGCAAGTTTTCCACGACCTTAAGGGGGCTAGCTATTTTTAGGAAAAGGTCATTTATTACCATCGAATAAAACCTTAGTCATGAGGCCCTTCAGATGTGTATCGGTGGGCCATATGCTTGGGGGGGTTGCCAACCCGTATTTTGTTTTTGTTTTTGTTTTTTAAGATTTTATTTATTTATTTATTTATTTTTTAAAGATTTTATTTATTTATTTGAGAGAGAGAGAATGAGAGATAGAGAGCACAAGAGGGAAGAGGGTCAGAGGGAGAAGCAGACTCCCTGCTGAGCAGGGAGCCCGATGCGGGACTCGATCCAGGGACTCCAGGATCATGACCTGAGCCGAAGGCAGTCGCTTAACCAACTGAGCCACCCAGGTGCCCTTATTCATTTATTTATTAGAGAGCAAGAGAGAGAGAAACAGCATGAGAGGGGAGAGGGTCACAGGGAGAAGCAGGCTCCCCGCTGACCCGGGAGCCCGATGTGGGACGCGATCCCAGGACTCTGGGACCACGACCTGAGCTGAAGGCAGTCGTTCAACCAACTGAGCCCAGGCGCCCCGCCAACCCGTATTTTGGGGGGCTTAGAGATAAAGGAAATTTCTTCTTCTTCTTCTTCCTTCTTCTTCCTTCTTCTTTCTTCTTCTTCCTTCTTCTTTCTTCTTCTTCTTCTTTTTTAAAGATTTTGACAGAGACAGAGTACAAGCACAGGGAGCAGTAGACGGAGAGGGAGAAGCAGGCTCTTGGCTGAGCAGGGAGCCCCATGCAGGGCTCGATCCCAGGACCCTGGGATCATGACCTGAGCCCAAGGCAAACGCCCAACGAGTGAGCCACCCAGGTGTCCCAAGATAAAGGAAATTTCTTAAAAATGAATTTTTTATATGTTAAAGTAGATTCACAGGATCCTGGAGGGGAGGTCAGGCAGGATTGTCTTTTGCCCTTAGCAAAGTATTAACATTGAGGCAGTTGAGTCCCTAGAGGAATGTCACTCTGCCTGTTTCAAGGACTTGTCAATGCGCTGTAGGTAGTAAGAAAATTTAATCATTTTTCTTCTGCCTTTGTTTCCCACATCAGGGTGAGGTCCGGAGCTGACAGCCGAGAAAGAATTCTTGAGACTTCTTTGGTGCAAAATGGTGGTTTTATTAAAGCAAGGGGACAGTGCCCGTGGGCAGAAAGAGCTGCTGCCCCGGAGTTGTGAGGGGTGGCTGACTATATACTTGGGAGTTGGGAGAGGTAGGGAAAAAGGTTTTCAAAAGAACTTTCATATGCTAAAGAGGACCTACAAGATACTGGAGGCCTTGCCATTGTCAAGTTAAGGTTGTTTTCCCCTCTAGCAAGGCATTGACATTAAGATAGTCGGGAGATTCCTGGAGGAACATCACACAGATCCAACCCAGGAGTGGTGGGAGTGTAGAGGTTTTAGGGTGTCAGCTTGTGTTTTGTCCTCAGCTAACCTGCTGCTCCCTCATCACCATGACCCAGGAGATGTGAATTTGGATTCTTGACTCGGCACTCACTAGCTATGTGCCCCTTTAAATCAAATTAATCTTTCTACATCTCAGTTCCTTTTCGGTAAACTGTTATACAGACCAAATGAGAATGCGTGTGAAGAGGTGGTAAATTATAAGGTACTACAAAAAGATGTTACTCATCTTGTTTTGTACAAGCACACATTTGTGTGTATTCTTCTAACCCAGTGCTGCTTAACCGGGGCCAATTTGCCCCTCCAGGGGATGCCTGGGGGCATTTTTAATTGTCATGACTGGATGAGGGTGCTAATGCTATCTAGTGGGTGGAGACCAGGAATGATGTTGAACACTGCACAATGATGCACAGGGCAGTCTTTCAGAATAAAGAATTATTTAATCCGAAGTGTCAATAGTGGGGCGCCTGGGTGGCTCATCGGTTAAGCATCTGCCTTGGGTTCATGATCCCAGGGTCCTGGGATCGAACCCCACATCGGGCTCCCCGCTCAGCGGGGAGTCTGCTTCTCCCTCCGTTGCTTCTCCCTCCCCCCTGCTCGTGCTCTTTCAATAAATGAAAATCTTTAAAAATTAAAAAACAAATTAAAAACCCCGAAGTGTCAACAGTGCCAAATTTGAGAAACCCTGATGAAGCCTATTCATACAGCTTTAACCAGACAAAATTGCCTCACCGGGCAGCATCTTCATGCGCTGCTTCCTCGACCCCAGGAGGAAGAGCAGAAGTAGTAAGGATTCCAGGATAGTTTTTACCTTCCCCCTTTCACCTATTGCTCCTCTCTTTTCTCTCAGCAGCACCCTGCTTGCCCACCCATACCAGCCTTACAGCCTCAGTGAGTTAAAAGCCTGGCCGGAAAATGGACCAATTGCCGGTCAAGAGCTCGAGTCTAGGGGCGCCTGGGTGGCTCAGTCGTTAAGCATCTGCCTTCGGCTCAGGTCAGGATCCCAGGGTCCTGGAATCGAGCCCCGCATCGGGCTCCCTGCTCAGCGGGAAGCCTGCTTCTCCCTCTCCCACTCCCCCTGCTTGTGTTCCCTCTCTCTGTGTGTCTCTCTGTGTCAAATAAATGAATAAAATCTGTAGTTCCCTAGAGAAAGGAAGTTCTCTCTTCTCCTGGTGAGGGCTGGAAAATCTGCCAACACGAAGAAAGATTAGTTTCCCAGGCTCAAAAAAAAAGAAAGAACCTGATTCGCTGTCACTAACTTTGCATCTTAAAGGAGGAAGGAGGAGAAGGAAGTGGAGGGTAGGTTCGGGTCAGACCCACCCCTGGCCGTCCTTCGCTCTCGCAGCAGAGGCCGTCCTGGCCTTCGGGGATTTCCTCCAGGGACCCGAGGTGGGGAGCAGCGGAGAGCGGGGTCCCAGTAAGTCTCCAGGAACTCACACTCGGGCCGGTGGGGGGTTCCAACTCAGAGGGAGCGCAGCTCCACCGCTGCACCCCAGCCGGGACGGTGTCCCCACTTCCCCCGGTCCTAACTTGTGTTCTTTGCGAGGGATCCGTCTGGAGGCTGCAGGGACCTCGCCGGAAGGAGGGCGGGGAGCGGCGGGGATCAGATCTCGTGGAGACCGAAAGGAAAGACCCCTGCTGGCCGGCAGGGGGCGCTGCGCTCCGCAAAGGGCCTCGGGCTCCCCCCCTTGCTTCTACAGTGTCCTCAGAGAACATGTTAGCTGTGCACTTCGACGAGCCGGGAGGACCAGAAAAGCTTTACTTGACGGAGGTGGCCAAGCCCAGCCCAGTAGAAGGTGAAGTCCTCCTGAAGGTGTCGGCCAGCGCCCTGAACCGGGCCGACTTACTCCAGGTACCCAGGGGTCAGGCAGTGGCTGGGGCAGGGTGGGACTCCAGGGCCTTCGATAAACATTCACCAGACCGATGAAGGAATGACCTAGGGCACTGCCTGTAACTTTCATCAAGATGTGTCTGCAGAATGTGTGCTGGGGGTTCTAAGACAATATACAGGGAAATTTACAAAGCAGCATCTACCCTCTGTTAATCCATCATCTGCTCAGTCTTCCAGATAAGAAGATGGGAACTATCATTTGTTCAGGGGGTTGTGTGTTAGGCCTTGCTCTATCTCATTTACTCCTAGGCAACCCTGCTTACCATTCGCATTATACAGATAAAGAAACAGAGTCAGAGGTTAAGTAATACGCCCAAGGCCACAACACTAGTAATCGTGGCAGCTGCGATTCAAATCCAGGGCTTTGTTGTGGATCCAAAGTCTGCATTCTTTCCACGCTGAGGCTCCTGGAGCTGGCAGGGGACTGACTGTACTCTATGAATCTTCCTTTTTTCTGCTCTTTGAAACGCTAAACTGAGCCAGCTGCATTGATTGGGTAACTGAGAAATGTGTGCCAGAATCACCTGGGGCACTTTTTCTTTTCTTTTTTAAAAGATTTTATTTTTATTTATTCATTTATTTGAGAGAGAGAGCGTACACAAGGGGAGCAGCAGAGGGAGAGGCAGTCCAACCAACTGAGTCCCCCAGGAGCCCCCGGGGCACTTTTAAAAATAAACATGACCAATAAATAAATAAATAAAAATAAACATGATCAGGGGCCACCCGGGTGGCTCAGTTGTTAAGTGGCTGCCTTCGGCTCAGGTCATGACCTCAGGGTCCTGGGATCAAGCCCCGCATCGGGCTCCCTGCTCCGCGGGAAGCCTGCTTCTCCCTCTCTCACTCTCCCTGCTTGTGTTCCCTCTCTAGCTGTGTCTCTCTCTGTCAGATAAATAAAATCTTAAAAAAAAAAGGGGGGGGGGCACCTGGGTGGCTCAGTTGGTTAAGCGTCTGCCTTCAGCTCAGGTCATGATCCTGGAGTGCCGGGATCAAACCCCGAGTTGGGCTCCCTGCTCACTGGGGAGCCTGCTTCTCCCTCTCCCTCTGCTGCTTCCCCTGTCTGTATTCTCTCTCTCTGTGTGTGTCAAATAAATAAAATCTTAAAAAATAAATAAATAAATAAACATGACCAGAACCCAGGTATGTGTACTTTGAAAAAGCTCCTCAAATGGTTCTAGGGCACACTCTTGGTTCAGCCCCTCTGCTCTGAAGCCTCCAGTCAGAGGTTCTGAGGATTGCAATGAGCGAGTCCAAAGCCTGGCACTTAATATATGAGAACAATCATTCAGGAGTCCATGGTTTTGTTCCTAGTCCTGCTACTGATTTACTTTGTGACTTCGGTCAAGGCATTTCCCTGTGCTGGGCTTAGTTTCTCCATTTGTAAAACAAAGCGTTTAGATAAAGTAAATAGCTAAGGACCCTACCAGTTATCTTATTTGAATTACTTCTCCCGTCTTTTCCTGACTTACAAAACCTGACTTCATCCCAATTTTTCTGAGAAAAAGAGGGACTATTGGAAGGGGGCCAGGGATGGTGACGCACACATTTCTGATCATGCTCACCACTTAGTGCACCCCTCTTTCTGCAGAGACAAGGCCAGTATGCCCCACCCCCAGGAGCCAGCAGCATTTTGGGACTGGAAGCATCTGGACACATAGCAGAGCTGGGGCCTGCCTGCAGGGGGCACTGGAAGATTGGGGACCCAGCCATGGTTCTGCTGCCCGGCGGGGGACAGGCTCAGTATGTCACTGTCCCTGCAGAGTTCCTCATGCCCATCCCAGCAGGACTGACCCTGTCCCAGGCTGCAGCCATCCCGGAGGCCTGGCTTACCGCCTTCCAGCTGTTACATCTCTTGGGTGAGGAGGCCCCCCCATGCTCACCCCATACAGTGTGGTTCAGTTACTTCATGACTCAGCCACCTTAAAACCCAACAGTCCTCTGGCGCAGCTTTGGCCTGGCCACTGAGCCACACCCAACCCCAGCGCCTCGCCCTAATGTACTACCAATAGTACCAGGTTCTCCTCAATACCATGTTATCAATGGCCTGATGTTGAGGCTGATAATCATGGTTAGCAGATGGAAAGCCTGGAAAGCACTGGATAGAAGACCTGTGTGTATATCTTCACAGTAGACCCACCAGTAGTCCCAGCAGCTCAAAGTCCTGCTGAGCTTCTCTTTGCGAGCCCTAGTGCAGTAGAAGGGACCAGTCAATCAACTTTTATTCCTCCTCAATCCCCCTGAAGCCAGCTAAGAGCTGATGGGGGGGGGGGAGCCTAAAAAGACCAGGTCCCTGCTGTCAGGGAGTGCAGTAAACCTGGGAAAACAAGGCATGTACAGGAATTAGACAACCATAGAGTTCAGAAGATGGCCTTATCTCTACAACAGAAACTCATGATGGCGGGGGAGGTGCCTGGGTGGTTCAGTCGGTTAAGCATTTGCCTTTGGCTCAGGTCATGATCCCTGGGTCCTGGGATCGAGCCCTGCACCCTGCATCGGGCTCCCTGCTCAGTGGGGAGTCGGCTTCTCCCTCTACCCCACCTCCCACTCGTGCTCTTGCTCTGTCAAATGAATAAATAAAATTAAAAAAAAAATTCAAAATGGGAACAATTAGTGTGGGCACAGGTGGTCAGAGAGGGCTTTCTGGAAGAGAAGGACTTGAAGGGTGGGTGAAGGGTGGGTAAAGTTGAGATGTGACAGAAGGCAGGCCAAGGTGACAAGAGAGTGTCAAGGTGAAATCTTCCACTTAGAGTGAAGGATGATGATTATCATCTGTGAAAGATGAGACTGGGACTGGATTTTAGTGGCCTTGAATGGCATGTTGCCTGGACTTGATGCAAAAACCAACTGAGAACCACTTTATATTTTGAGGAGAAAGTGACATAATGAAAGCTCCATTTTAGAAAGAGGAGCCTGGTGGTTGCTTGTGGTGCCTGGATCATTGAGACCAGTTGGAGACCAGTTTCAGACTGAAGAGGAACTGGCTTCAGGTGGTGACTGACAGTGGGAATGATAGTTATGCTTATTAAGGTATATGTCAGAGATGTGCGTCTTGGGATTATTTCATAAGTAAAACAGATTATGGATGTGGCTGCTAAGAACTGTTTAAAAAGGTTGTTTCCCACTTTAACAAGAGGCAGTAAAACAAAAAAGAGCTGTCGTGTTCTCTTAAGAAAGCAAGAGGTTTGGCATTTTGTGGTCCGGGGCCAGGTGCATGTGGTAGAATATGCCTGCATGGGGAATGTGTAGCACTTGCAAAGTAAACACAATGGTTCCTGTACTTTGTGCCGCAGGAAACGTTCAGGCTGGAGACTTTGTGCTAATACATGCAGGATCAAGTGGTGTGGGCACAGCTGCCATCCAGCTCGCCCGCATGGCTGGAGCTATTCCTCTAGTCACAGCTGGCTCCCAGCACAAGCTTCAGATGGCAGAAAAGCTTGGAGCAGCTGCAGGATTCAATTACAAAGAAGAGGATTTTTCCGAAGCAGCACTGAAATTCACCAAAGGTAAACAATAGCTCCTGCAGCCCAACAGGAATATCAGAGATGATTCAGTCAAATCCTCACCAGCCTGAAGTTTGTCAGTGCTCTGGATCTGGCTTGCCTCTGTTAATGCACAGCAGCTGCCCAGCCAAATTCTAGCACTCTGGTGTTTGATCTCTGGAGACAGGCAGGCAGTGTTTAGGACTAAAATGTTTCTGTGTGCATTCTTGTAAGTGATAACATTAGACACTTTTTAGAAACCGGATGAATCACAGAGAGTTGGACTAGAATTATCCAAGTCACTCTGCAATGAGTTAACAGGAGCTTAGTGTGGTCATAGTAGAGTTAGGATGGTAGCTCTCTAAATGGGTGAGCCTCTGTATTCCAAAGCCAAATCTGTATATTTTTGGCTCATCCCTTTCCATTTTTCCACATGAGTTAAAAACGAGACATGAAACCAAAGCTTGTAAAACTACGATTCAGATAACCCAGTGTAGACACTTTATAATTTAGATGTGAATCTGCCTGCCCTGTAGACTGGGTGGCTCTCCCCTGTTCTGTTCTCATTCGTGCCTGGGTGCCAGTGGATTCTGTACTTACATGGGGATCAAGAGAGAGACCAAGTCATGGTGTTGCCCCATTTCCCTCTTGGCTTTGGCTGTGGCTAGGAATCATAAAAGATGAACTACAGCACACATGTATGATAGAGTTCAGCTACCTAAACTCCATCTACAACGTTTCTGTGAGCGGTGTTTCTAGTTCCAACCTATAGATTTACCACTTGCACCTATATATACCCATATATTCACAAATATACCATGGAATCACTTTGCACAAAGCCTTCTGTGTCTGATAAGCATTACAAATCTGTGTTTCATGTGAAAGGTGCTGGAGTCAACCTTATTCTAGACTGCATAGGTGGATCCTACTGGGAGAAAAACGTCAGCTGCCTGGCTCTTGACGGTCGCTGGATTCTCTATGGTCTGATGGGAGGAACTGATGTCAGTGGACCTCTATTTTCAAAGCTACTTTTTAAACGAGGAAGTCTGATCACCACTCTGCTGAGATCTAGGGACAAAAAGGTGAATGATGAGTGAAAAGAAAACGTGATATAATTATTACCCACAAAAGTGTGGTGCATTTACGTAGCTCCAAGAAAGGAAGACCTGACACATCATATGTTAGAGAGCCTATGTAGAAACCTGCTCCCCCCCCACCATGGATAAATAAGTAGCCATTTTCACAGAACTCATTAATAAGTGGTCAGTAGAAGTCTCAACATCTTGGAAAGAAGGTAGCTAACACTTCACATACAAACTCTTAACAGAATGAACAAAGCATTGACAATATTAGGAGATATATTTCTTTTTTTTTCTTAGAATTACTGCAGGTTTTTTTTTTTTAAAGATTTTATTTATCTATTCATGAGAGACAGAGAGAGAAAGAGGCAGAGGGAGAAGCAGGCTCCCACGAAGCAGGGAGCCCAATGCGGGACCCGATCCCAGGACTCTGGGATCCTGACCCCGGCCGAAGGCAGACGCCCAACTATCTGAGCCACCCAGGCGCCCTGGAGATACAGTGCCAAGATGTTGTCTTTCAAAGGCTGAACTCTTCTCAGTGTGCTAAGAAAGGTGAATAAGGTTAGTTAAGGCTCTACCTTCAACAGATTGTTACTGAAATCTTTTTGTGGTACTTTAGCAGGTGCCAGACTGGAGAATGTTTCCCAGCCTAGGGTTTCACACCTGTGTGGTAGCAGAGCTTAACCTCCCTTTTGAACTGAGCCTATAGAAGTCCTGTCTGTGGCCGCCTCCTGCTTTAAGCCCTGTTGTCAGTGCCACTAATATTTTAGTACAGGATTCAGTCTTTTCTCTGGTGCAGAAGAGAGGTTATACATTTGGGGGCGTGCACATACATGCTGGTAGGGAAGGGGTTAGGTACCCCCTATGTGCATTTTCAGATGGCATCTACATTTCAGAGAGCACAAAGGCTAATAATTAGCAGGATGGGGAGCGGCAAGGTGAAGTCTCCGTCTAGACTGATGATCTCCTTTTCCTTAAGTACAAGCAAAGGCTGGTGGAGGCTTTCACAAAACAGATCCTGCCCCACTTCTCCACGGAGAGCCCCCAACGTCTACTGCCGGTGTTGGACAGAGTCTACCCCGCGGCTGCAATTCAGGAGGCCCATGCATACATGGAGAGTAACAAGAACGTGGGCAAAATCGTCCTGGAACTACCGCAATGAAGGAGAAGGCTTTCCTAGGACAAAATGAATGAAAGTCCATAGTACGCAGGAAAGAGATCGCGTGTTAGTCCGGGCCACCCTGTAACCCACTGGCCCTCCCCTGGCCTCGCCTACTGATCCGTGTAAAGCCGATCTGAGAAAATAAAGAGTAAATTTGAGCAGTTGCCCTCTCACTGTGGCGGTCCCAGACCGCGGACTGAGGCCGCCCGGGCTGGAGTGGGGTGGGTGTCGCGACCGCCGCCATCGTGAGGATTACAGCAAAGGCCCGAACAGTGGGAGCTCCACTCGTGCTGCTCCAGGGCCGAGGATTCCGGGTACGGGAACAGCGTCGGCCGCCACCACTACACGACGTGCCACAACTCCCTTAGCTACCCTCTGCGCAGCACCAGAGGCCCGAAGCCACCTACCCGCGCCCCCGCTCCCGCGACGCGCCCCTCAAAGAGGCCGGCCCCACGCCAGGCCCCGCCCCCTCCCGCAACTCACCGGGGCGCAGCCCCACCTCGTCCGACTCTCCTGGCCCCGCCCCCTCTGTGCAGCTTCCTTTGCTCAGGACCGTCCGACAGGAACACCGCCCCTTCTTAAGCCAGGTCCCGCCCTTTCCGGTGCGCAGCTCAGAAAAGCGTCTCGAATGCTCGCCTTTCATCGTTCCGGCCTGTTTTTCGTCTCGGGTTCATTTTGCCCCGGAGTCTTTTCGAAAGGGGGTGTTACGTCAGCACGTCTGGGCGTGAGACGGCGATAATCCGGCGTGTTGTAAAAGCTTCCGGCGGAGGTTGGATGTTGATGTCCTGGACTTGACGCGGTGTTGCGGTCCGGTAGAGCGAGCTCCGGAGGTGTCCCGAGGAATCCCAGTGTTTGCTGCGGTAACCTTATCAGCCCGCCAAGATGGCGATGCAAGCGGCCAAGAGGGCGAACGTGAGTATCGGGGCTTTCTGCGGAAGAGGCGGGGACCTCCCTCCTGGACTTTCTTAACGGTGTGGCACTGTGTATTTTGCCCCTCCTGGGTTCCCCAGGCCATAGTAGCCCAGACTTTACTGTGTTATCACTTGGAGTTCCATCCTGGCCCCATCCTTACGGATATGCTCCTTGAGCCCCAGTTCCGCCTTCACCCCTTTTGAGAGTTCCCTCGATCTCTTATTCTGGTGTCAGTGATAGTGTTGGCCCACAGTCTTTGTTGTTTGATCTGCACCTAGGACTTGGCGACAGCATCTTCTCCGCCCCAAAGTCAGTAGCACAGACGAGTCCCCAATAAGTAACCTAATACCTCACAGGCAACCAGAGCCTGGGATTCTCCTCAAGTCACGGAGCTTTTTGGATCCTTAATTAATGTCTTAATATTTTTGAACACCTACTATGTACCAGAATTGAGAGATAGGAAACAATTCAGAAGTTAAATTTACTGAATACCTACTGTGTGCCTGCCACTAGTCTACGTATTGGGGATACAACAATGAATAAAACAAAAAGCCCTTCTGTTTACATTCTAACGTTAGAGAATGGGGTATTATAGAAACCTAAAAAAAAACTGTCTCAAGAAAAAGAGGGTAGGTCAGCTGTAAGGCAGAGAGATATAGGATGATGAAGACAGAAAATTGGACATGGTGAAATGCAGAATTTTGGTCACCTTGATGATCATTCGGTGGATGAAAACTTGGTTGCAGTGGGATGGAAAGAGGATGGAAGTTAAGAAAATTGAGACAGCTCTTTCCACAAGTTTTTATGTAAATAGGGAGTACAGAGATTGGATGATAGTTGACTTTTTCCTCTTTTAAGATGTGTGGTATAAGGTGTATTTGTATGTCAGAATGATCTGATAAAGTGTGAGAAATTGATGACGTGGGAGAAGGATGAGATAAGTTCAGGAGTGAAGGTTTGGAGTAGACAATAATGAGAGGGAGAGGGGGTGGATATGGATGAATTTAGATTGTTGGGTTTAGTGACATGAATATAAGGTACTTAGCATTCGGTCATACATACTTTCTTCAATAAGCAAGAGGCAAGATCAACTCCTGGGATAGGCAGGGAAAAGGTTACAGCCCAACTCAGATGTTAGAGGGAGTGGTGGTGGTAAGGTTTAAAAAGAGAAAGTGTGATACAGTGTCTTACAGAGTGAGAAAACAGATTTATGAGAGAAGTGTATTATAATTGGAAGTGTTGATTGTCTATTTGAACTCAGTTTGAAATCTTAAATCTAAAACTTTATGGTACTTATTTGTTGACCATTTGTCACCACTACTAGTCCGAGGGGAGGGATTAAGTATCCTCTTTCCTTTTATACAACACTTAGCTTAATGCCTTAAAAAGCTGAGAGTTTAGCAAATTAATATCCAGTATGTAATTGAATATGTTAAGAAGAACATCGGAGTGAACTCTAGATAGGAGATATATATTTGAGTCATCAACTTACTGTGGAAACCATGTGTGTGGTTAAGAGATGGAAGAGGGTGTAGAATTAAGGCGAGTATACAAAGGGTCAAAAAGGAGTCTAAAAGTAAAACTCTGTAGAAGAGGTTTTTTTTTATTAAAGATTTTATTTATTTATTTGAGAGAGAGAGAGAATGAGAGACAGAGCACGAGAGGGAAGAGGGTCAGAGGGAGAAGCAGACTCCCCACCGAGCAGGAAGCCCGATGTGGGACTCGATCCCGGGACTCCAGGATCATGACCTGAGCTGAAGGCAGTCGCCCAACCAACTGAGCCACCCAGGCGCCCGAACAGGATATTTTAATGGCAAGAGTGAGAAGAACTAGCCAGAGAGGTAGGAGCAAGCCAAGGAAATAAAGTGTCAAGAATAGTCAACAGTGTCAGAAGCCTCAGAAGTTAAGTGTGATGATAATTGCATACCGCAGTTAAAAGGTCTTAATGCCAGGTGCCTGGGTGACTCAGTCGGTTAAGTGTCCAACTCTTGGTTTCAGCTCAGGTCTCGATCTCCAGCCCCATGTTGGGCTCCGTGCTCAGCACGGAGACGGCTTGAGATTCTCTCCCTCTGCCCCTCGCCACCCCTTTTGTAAGATTTGTTAAATCTTTTTATAAGATTTTTTTTCTTTTTTTTTTTTTAAAGATTTTATTTATTTGACAGAGAGAGAGATAGAGCAGGAACACAAGCAGGGGGAGTGGGAGAAGGAGAAGCAGGCTTCCCGTGGAGCGGGGAGCCTGATGCAGGGCTCGATCCCAGGACGCTGGGATCATGACCTGAGCCGAAGGCAGACGCTTAATGACTGAGCCACCCAGGTG
The DNA here is from genome assembly GCF_003265705.2 of Callorhinus ursinus. Classification (NCBI taxonomy): domain Eukaryota; kingdom Metazoa; phylum Chordata; class Mammalia; order Carnivora; family Otariidae; genus Callorhinus; species Callorhinus ursinus. The sequence goes on along the minus strand of NW_027397072.1, from coordinate 19,744,760 downwards.
CCCCAAGATTTTTTTTTTCTTTTTTAAAGATTTTTATTTGTTTGTTTGACAGAGAGACACAGTGAGAGAGGGAACACAAGCAGGGGGAGTGGGAGAGGGAGAAGCAGGCTTCCCGCTGAGCAGGGAGCCGGATGCAGGGCTCAATCCAATGACTCTGGGATCATGACCTGAGCCGAAGGCAGACACTTAATGACTGAGTCACCCAGGCACCCTTTTTATAAGATTTTTTTTAAAAAGGTCTTAGCATAAAAGTATTTTCATCAGTGCTGGGGTGGAACCTGGGTTGTGGTAGGTTGATGAGTGTCAGTGAAGTAAAGAATATGAGGTGAGTATAGACTATCTTTCCAGATGCTTGACTTAAAGAAAAGAGAAAAGCAAAATAGGATAGTAAGTAGAGAGCTGATAAGTTCAGGGAAGGCAGAAACCTTGCTTTTTCCCTTCACTGTGTATTCCTAATATCTAGCCTGATAGGTGCATGAAGAAGGTAAGGTGCTCAGTAAATATTTCTTGAATGAAGAGGGATACAAATGACTATTTGTTTTGCATGACAATTGTCAGGACATAAGCAGCCGCTCACCTAAGGAATAGAAGCCAATGATGAAGGAAAGACTAAATTCAAGAGAAAGAAGATATCGCTGATTGAACAGGTTCTTGAAAAGACCAGATAAGAGTCATCAATGGGAGTTTTATTGTCTAGGAAACAGAACACTTCCCTTAGTTCTTTCCCATATATGTCTGAGGCACTGAGGACTTCTAAATGAGGTTGGAAATCCTTGTTTAACTGCAGTGACTGGAAGCCTGGGTTTTATAGTAGCCCCTTACTAGTTACTACTAATAGTCCTCCCTAAAACTCGTGCCCAGTTGCTTTTCTGAAAAGCATGCCATTTTCAGGAACATCAGATTATAATTTTTTAAAATAATTCTTATTCTTGCCTATTATGTGGGGTTTTTTTGTTTGTTTTTACTGTGAGAATTTATTATGAGAAATTTTTTTAGGTGGTAGCACTCTTGCCCCTGATTACAATAATAGTATGTATTTCTCATTTTAGATTCGACTTCCACCTGAAGTAAATCGGATTTTGTATATAAGAAATTTGCCATACAAAATCACAGCTGAAGAAATGTATGATATATTTGGGAAATATGGACCTATTCGTCAAATCCGAGTGTGAGTCTTACTGAGACTTTTGAAATGTCGTTTCAAGAAAATGATTGTATAGAGAGCAAGGCCTGACCAAGAGCCTAGAGACTAAATGGATTGAAATCTGGGAGATGAGATTTTTTTTTTGTACAGAAAAAAATGAGACCTTCCTGATCTAGCTCAGTGAGAGCCAAGAATAATAGTTGTGAAATTAGAGAAGGCATGAAGTAGTAATGAATGGTTTGAGGGGAATGGGTGGGAAAAGAAAGAACATTTATTCCATAACTTATTATTTGTAAAATCAGATAACATACTGTGTTTTTTATATGCATTTACTCTAATTTTCTCTCCTGTCTCCTTTACTGACTCCAGAATTCCTGAATAAACTGAGTAAGGAGGTATATAAGTAACTGAGAAAAATGATTTTTTTCCCAACTACAGCTTTCTATTGAAGATTTATTTTTTATTATTATTTTTTTATTGAAGATTTAAAAGTATATGGGAGAATAATTGCAACACAAGTTCAGGTTTGTTTGTTTGTTTTTTTAAGATTTTACTATTTTTGGGCGCCTGGGTGGCTCAGTTGGTTAAGCGACTGCCTTCGGCTCAGGTCATGATCCCGGAGTCCCGGGATCGAGTCCCACATTGGGCTCCCTGCTCAGTGGGGAGTCTGCTTCTCCTTCTGACCCTCTTCCCTCTCGTGCTCTCTATCTCTCATTCTCTCTCTCTCAAATAAATTAATAAAATCAAGATTTTATTAATTTATTTGAGAGAGAGAGACACAGCGAGAGAGGGAACACAAGCAGGGGGAGTGGGAGAGGGAGAAGCAGGCTTCCCACGGAGCAGGGAGCCCGATGTGGGGCTCGATCCCAGGACTCTGGGATCATGACCTGAGCCAAAGGCAGACGCTTAACGACTGAGCCACCCAGGCGCCCACAAGTTCAGGTTTTAATTAAATCTAAAAATTGGGGTTCATATCTTCGGATGATATTTATTGAACATCTACAAAATGCCATTTTTGTAATAGGTGATTTTATTTGTATCACCAACACTACAACCCTATGTGGAGGTGATAATTGTCTGGGTTTGGTTTGGTTTTGTTTAAAGATTTATTTATTTGAGAGAGAGCGTGAGTGAGCATGGGAACGGGGAGAGGAAAGGCATAAGGAGAGAGAATCCTCAAACAGACTCCCTGCTGAGCACGGAGCCCAACATGGGGCTCAGTCCCAAGAACCTGAGATCATGACCTGAACTGAAACCAAGGGTCAGACACTTAACTGATTGAGCTGCCCAGGTGCCCCGATAATTGTCTGTTTTACAGGTGAGACTACCAAGGCCCAGAAAGTACAAGTACTTTTCTAGTTTCACACAACTATTTAGTGATAAAAATCTTCTGATTCTAAATTGAATATTTACACTACCCAGATCCATAGCCAGTGATACTCTAATTAGTATAAATGGGCCACTTACCTAAGAGTTCATCTGGATTTTTTTTTAAGTTTATTATTTTTTTTATTTTTTTAAAGATTTTATTCATTTATTTATTTGAGAGAGAGAATGAGAGGGGGGAGGGTCAGAGGGAGAAGCAGGCTCCCTGCTGAGCTGGGAGCTTGATGCGGGACTCCATCCCAGGACTCTCGGATCATGACCTGAGCCGAAGGCAGTCGCTTAACCAACTGAGCCACCCAGGCGCCCTATTATTATTATTTTTTAAAGATTTTATTTTATTTATTTGATAGACACACAGCAAGAGGGAACACAAAGAGGGGGAGTGGGAGAAGGAGAAGCAGGCTTCCCATGGAGCAGGGAGCCCAGTGTGGGGCTCAATCCCAGGACCCTGGGATCATGACCTGAGCCGAAGGCAGATGCTTAAGAACTAAGCCACAGGCACCCCTTATTATTTTTTTTTTTAATTAATCTCTGTACCTAACATGGGGGCTCAAACTCATGACCCTGAGTTCAAGAGTCACACACTTCTACTGAGCCAGCCAGGCGCCCCTGAGTGTCTCTTATTTTCTTACTTTCTTTTTTTTTTTTTAAGATTATTTATTTATTGAGAGAGTGTGAGCAGAGAGAGGGGCAGAGGGAGAGGGAGAGAGAATCTTAAGCAGACTCTGCACTGAGTACAGAGCCCAATACATGGTTTGATCTCACGACCCTGAGATCATGACCTGATCTGAAACCAGGAGTTGGATGCTTAACTGACTGAGCCACCCAGGCACCCCTCAATATCTCTTTCTTAATAAATTTTCTTTTATGAACTGAGAGCTGCTTCTTGGCTTTTAGAACTCTATGAGATCTTGAGGACTCTCCCTTTAAATCATCACTTTCCTTCCAGAAAGTAAACCATATGCTAGCAATACATCATCATTGGTACTCAAGTGGGGATGGAAATGAAGTGTTACAGACCAGCCATCCTTTTTAGGAAGTCTCAGTCCTTTGAGTATTTGATAAAAGCTTTGGACCCTTTCCACAGAACAATACATGAAACTTTTTTTTTTTTTTAAAGATTTTATTTATTTATTTGAGAGAGAGAGAATGAGAGATAGAGAGCACGAGAGGGAGGAGGGTCAGAGGGAGAAGCAGACTCCCCGCTGAACAGGGAGCCCGATGTGGGACTCGATCCCGGGACTCCAGGATCATGACCTGAGCCGAAGGCAGTCACTTAACCAACTGAACCACCCAGGCGCCCCTACATGAAACATTTTGCATATGATTTCAGTGGGTACATGAAACCTAGGTTAAGAAACCCTGTTCTAAACATAAAAGAATGGTATATAGAAGGTCCCCTGACTTGGAGATCAGGAGATAGGATTCTGCTTCAGGCCCTGTAACCCTAGATGGGTTGTCTAGCTTTTTGGTTTTCTTATCTCACTTGTAAGATAATCTAGATAGGCTGCGCCTTTCAGCTTTTAACGTGGAGGCAGCATGATAAATTTACTGAATTGGTTGTAAGACCTGAGTTCAAATACTAGCTGGACATTGACTAGTCATGTACAACTAGGCAAAATATTTAATCCCTCTGAGCTTCAGTTACTTATGAAACACAGTCTTCCTAACCTACTGTCTTAAAAGAATTTTTTTTTAATTACTACCATATAATGTATTATTTGTTCCAGGGGTACAGGTCTGTGATTCATCAGTCTTACACAATACACAGCGCTCACTACAGTACATACCCTCCCCAATGTCCATCACCTAGCCACCCCATCCTTCCCACCCCCCCACTACTTCAGGTTAAAAGGATTTTAATAAGGATCAAATAGATCATGCCTGTGAAAGCACTTTGTCATGGAGTATTTCCTTCCCAGTGTGCATTAGCCACCCCTCTTCTCTGCTCCCACAGCACCTTCTACTTTTAACACATGGTTTTGCTGTTGTCTGTGTACTTCTCTCTCCTGCCAGCCTGTGAGCTACTCCAGCACAGGTATCATATAAGTCTTTTGATTTGGGGTTGATTGCTGTTGTGCCTGATACATGTTAAACACCCCATGTATATAAAAGTAAATGAATAATACAGAAAGTGGTTGTGATGAACTTCTGAAAGTGTTAACAAAATTTATTGATAGTACACAATTAAGAGATGCTTACAGCAGTGAAGTTAGAGTGTTTCAGAAAGCCAAGGTAGATAATCAAGCAGTGGCATCTTTAGAAGGGTGTGAGTAGCTCAGGGCCTTGGTACTCTGGTCCCTCCATTTGGAATGGTTTTCACCCAGCTCATCTCCTATTCAGCTCCTCATTCTTCAGGTCTCCACGTCAGCGTCACCTTTTCCAAAGAGGTTTATCCTGACCACACTAGAGTTAAGTCATCATCCTCCCAGTAATCCCTGTCACAGCTGTCTACTTCCTTTATAATATTTCTCATCTGTATTTATCTGTCTTTCTCCCACTTGTGGATAAAGCTCCTTGAAGAGAGGGATAATGCTTGTCTTTTTCACTATTCTATTTCCAGTGCCTCTCATACAGAAAGAACACAATATATATTTGTTGAATAAATTCACAGAAGCAGGAATTTGGGTCTAAATTATAGATTGAGAAACACGTTATTTTGTTCCCTAGCTGTGATCATGCTTTATCACATATTTGGCACCTAAAACTAGGGTGACCAACCTTCCCATTTGGTCCAGGACCAAGGGGTTTTCTGGGTTGTGGACTTACTAAAACCTGGACAGTTTTGGGCAAAATGGGATGCATGGTCACCCTTCCTGGCATGTAGCAGACACTTGGTGCTTTGAAGCCCTTTTGGGGCACCTGGGTGGTCAGTCGTTAAGCGTCTGCTTTCGGCTCAGGTTGTGGTCCCAGGGTCCTGGGATCGAGCCCCACTCTGTCAAAGACACAGTGAGAGAGGGAACACAAGCAGAGGGAGTGGTAGAGGGGGAAGCAGGCTCCTGCTGAGCAGGGAGCCCGATGTAGGGTTCGATCCCAGGCGGGGCTCGATCCCAGGACCCTGGGACCATGACCTGAGCCGAAGGCAGACGCTTAATGACTGAGCCACCCAGGTGCCCCATACCTTTTACTTCTTGATTACTAACGCATGTAAGGTGTAGGGCAGGTGATAGATCCTGATATGGCTGTTTGACACATGAAGCAGCTGAAGCTGAGAGAGGTTGATGCACATGATTAGGTTTTCTTATTACTACTCTGAGGTTTACCACCAATCAAGAAAATAATGTTGGCTCAGTGCCTGCCATACAGTAGGTACCAACTACATACTTTTAGAAATTGAAGTAATGATATGGTTAAGATATTAGGTTGATAATTATCAGCTAGGACACTGAGATGAGAATCTTTAAAATGGGGTTAGTACCCATCCCTGTTCTAGTTCCTAAGAAGATATAAGAGGAACAGATAACTTTTGATTTATTTATTTTATTTTATTTATTTATTTTTTAGCTTACAGGAGAAAGAATTGGTGAGAGAATTGGTGGGAGAGAGTAGATCTCCGTTTTTCAAATGCTTATTAGCATTTGTGTCCATGGTGCTGTGAAAGAAAAATGAAATATAAGACCTTTCTTGCCCAGTTAACAAGAACTAAAATATTATGTGTTTTTTTTTTTTTTTTTTAAGATTTTATTTATTTGACAGAGAGACAGCGAGAGAGGGAACACAAGCAGGGGGAGTGGGAGAGGGAGAAGCAGGCTTCCCGCGGAGCAGGGAGCCCGATGCGGGGTTCGATTGTGACCTGAGCCGAAGGCAGACGCCCAATGACTGAGCCACCCAGGTGCCCCTCTTTTTTTAAATTTGTTTAAATTAAAAAAAAATTTTTTTTTCAAGCTAATGCATTCTTGAAAATTCAAAAGTCCAAGTCCAAGTCAAAAGTCCAAGAGTTGGGGTGTCTAGGTGGCTGGTAGGAAGAGCACACCGATTGTTGATGTGGGGTTTGAGCTCCGTGTTGGGTGTAGCCATTACTTAAATAAGTAAATTAAAAAAAAAAGGTCCAGATATTGTTAGACTATTGCCAGAGAGTAAGGAATATTATAAAATCCCTCCTTGGGCCCATTCAGCCTGACAACCTGTAAGCATTCAGGGACACTGGCACCCTCCGACCACCCCAGCACTCTGTACCTCTCCCATCCCCTTTTACAGGAAGTAAGCTCTGACCAGGGCCCAACTCTATAGTCCTGTCCGAGATCAAATTTTAACAGATACTCCCTTTCCCATGGCCTGCTACCTTTGCTTGACCCTATGTGGGGACTATGACAGGTGGAGAGGCAGCCCACGGTCTTAAACCTTATTCCACAGTTGGCACTGGGTGGCTAGAACACAGATGGAGGGGTCCATCTTTATCACACTGGGAGCATAAGCTGAGTGGGACCTGTGCCCACTGCCCCCACTGACAAGCACATGGCCATCTGCTGCCTGCAGTTTGTTGCTCTTCACACTTCCCTACCTCCCTGCGGAAGGAAGCTGGTGAGGTGAAGAGAGGATGTGGCAAGGAAAACCTACACAAGCAGCAGCTCCGTATCCACAAGCAAGGTCCAGCGTCCACTTCTAGCCACCTTCTACCCTGGCCGGCAGATAACCCCTCCCACAAGCACACTCTCTCCCACCCATGTCTGCCAAAGCTCTGCCCTTTTCCCGGAGCCAAACAGGGCTGCATAATGCATGGGAGTGCATATATTATTAAAAATGAGGGGCGCCTGGGTGGCTCAGTCCTTAAGCTTACCTGCCTTTGGCTCAGGTCATGATCCTGGGGTCCTGGGATCGAGCCCTGCGTCAGGCTCCCTGCTCAGCAGGAAGCCTGCTTCTCCCTCTCCCACTCCCCCTGCTTGTGTTCCTGCTCTCGTGCTCTCTCTCTCTCAAATAAATAAATAAAATCTTAAAAAAAAAAATGGGGTGCCTGGGTGGCTCAGTTGTTGAGCATCTGCCTTCAGCTCAGGTTGTGGTCCCAGGGTCCTGGGATCGAGCCCTGCATCGGGCTCCCTGCTCGGCGGGAAGTCTGCTTCTCCCTCCCCCACTTCCCCTGCTTGTGTTCCCTCTCTCGCTGTGTCTCTCTCTGTCAAATAAATAAAATCTTTAAAAATAAAAAATAAATGAATGTACAAAAAGTTGGGAGCTGACTGTATCACATTTTAGGAAAGCATCTTCTAAGTGGGAGAAACCACCTTAACTCTATATCCTTTCCTGGCCATAAAGGATACTGTTTTCCTAGATATCATTTATAATTTTGCCATCTTTTTCATAGGGGCTTTCACCACCACCCCCTCTACGGACACAAATAGTTTTTATTTTTATGGATTTGATAAACCTTAGTAAAATACTTCTCAGAAACATTTGTTTCCTACACTGATGGAGACTGTATTGTCTTTAACAATTGAAACTAAAGTTAGAGTTAGGGAGGGGAGCCTGGCTGGCTCAGTTGGTGGAGCACGTGACTCTTGATCTTGGGGTTATGAGTTCTAGCCCCACACTGGGTGTAGAGATTGCTTAAAAAATAAATCTTAAAATTAGAGTGAGGGAGAAAATTAAAATGTTTAGAAACAAGGGACTAGTTACTAGGGAATAGTGTGGTAAATAATTTTAAGTATTGGTTCTGTTGCATAAATGTGCAGCAGGAAAAACCTCATTCTTGACATTGCTGATTAATAGGAGCCATCACTCTTAAATACTGTACTTTTCAGCTTAAGACTGAGAATTGGGGGCTCCTGGATGGCTCAGTCAGTTAAGCATCTGCCTTTGGCTCGGGTCACGATCTCCGGGTCCTGGGATGGAGGCCCAGTCGGGCTGCCTGCTCAGTGGGGAGTCTGTTTCCTCTCCCTCTGCCCCTGTGCACGCACCCCCCTAACACGTGCTCGCTCGCGCTCTCTCTCTCTCTCTCAGAAAATCTTTAAAAAAAAAAAAAAAGGACTTAGAATTAGTTCTTAGTGTGAGAAGTAGGAAAGACCAGAACAGTGCACATGAAGACTGGGACAAAGTTTCAAGCTAGTTCTTCGCTGCTAGTGCTTTGGTAGCTGTAATAGTAGTGTTGACTGAGCAAGTTTAACCTGTAGCTCTTTTACTTAAAACAGAAAACAAAAATTAACCTTAATTCAAGAAATAGTAGGCTTGGGACGCCTGGGTGGCTCGGTTCTGCCTTCGGCTCAGGTCATGATCCCAGGGTCCTGGGATCGAGTCCCGCATCGGGCTCCCTGCTTGGTGGGGAGCCTGCTTCTCCCTCTGCCTCTGCCTCTCTCTCTCTCTGTCTCTCATGAATAAATAAATAAAATCTTTAAAAAAAAAATAAATAGTAGGCTTATCCAGCATACCTGTCCATAATGCTTATTTCCTCTAACAGTGTTCAGGTTGATCTCAAAAGACTTAAACTTCAACTCACTGTCTTTAATTGTCTGTGGTTAGTGGTTTAAAAGAGTTCTGTTATTCAAGTATCAGTGCTCACGTAAATGTGTATTTTTTTCCCCACAGTATTTGTTATTTATTTATAAAGAGAAACTATTCCATAGCTCAACCATCATGTATCATAGTTCAGGAACACAGGTCAGTGACAAATTTTCATGGAACTCAACCCGAAGAAATTCTTTACATGCCAAAATCACTTTGCACTCTGAAAGATACCAGCCTTTTTCATCTCCTCAAAATCTCTCATGGAATCGTAATTTCTGTAGAAATCTGCATATCCTTCTTTCTTGGTTTGGCCACAGCAAACTTCTAGAAAGTTGCAACCCCCAGGGAATGCTCCAACAATATGAAATCGCAGATGCTTGGCCAGAAGGCCTCCCATCTGAAGTTTTGTCAAAGCCCTGGAAGTCATGGTAGTTATTCTCCTTAACACCCGATCTCAAACCCAGTGTCCTTCCTAACTCCGGTAAATGTGTATTTTAATTAAGTCTGATTTCACTCTGCAGGGGGAACACACCCGAAACTAGAGGAACAGCTTATGTGGTCTATGAAGACATCTTTGATGCCAAGAACGCATGTGATCACCTTTCAGGATTCAATGTTTGTAACAGATACCTGGTGGTTTTGTACTATAATGCCAACCGGGTAAGTATTAGCCACAGTCCTTATGGCATGGGGAGCCCATGTTAAGAAGTAGTGTACCGTGAGGGGAAGAGTATACTATGAGTTCTTCTCGCTAGTGCTATTGGTGACATTCATTTGACTGCAGATCAGTAACTGTTAACTCTGGTGCTTCCCACATTTTAGGCATTTCAGAAGATGGACACAAAAAAGAAGGAAGAGCAGTTGAAGCTTCTCAAGGAGAAATATGGTATCAACACAGATCCACCAAAATAAATGTTCTCTGCATTCTCATTTTAGACTAAAACCCATAAATGACCACCATCACCCTGTTCTTATTTTTAATGTGAATGTTGGAATTTCTTATTCGAGATTCAAAAGGATCTGCTTGAAACTTTGATACGTGTTAGAATGTGTTACGTGAATAAATTTGTAACTTTTTGTAAAGCATGTGTTTTCTCTTAAACTTTCCCTTCTTATTTGATACCAGAAAACAGATCAGCAGTTGAACCATATCAAGAATTGTTTGGTGGTAGGTGGTCAGAGACCAAGCTTCTTAAGAACAGGGAGCTTCTTGTATTCTTAATGCCTCTGATGTCCAGTCCAGTGCTTAGCCATCAAGGGAAATTTTTAGAGTGCTGTCATTTATTGAATGTTAACAACTCAGTGAAGGTAGGTATTTGCAGATCAGGAAACCAAGGTTTATTGTGTTGGTTCAATGAATCAAATGTTTACATAAAAAGTTGATGTAACATCAACCAGTCCTAACCACACTAGTACATTTAAATAATACTTGCCTTACAGTTAACAAAACACCTTTGTTGATATGGATACCCCATCCTTAAAGAGAAGTCAGTTCTAGAAGTGGTCATTTAGATGACAGCACGTTGTTAGAAATTTGAGAGCATGCATCTTGGGTAGTGGTGTTGGTTGTTACATGTCTAAGATTGTATTATGCGGTCTTTTCCTTTAGTTAGTAAGTGTCTATGAATATCATGGACCTTAGCTCATAGTGTATCTTTGCCATAAATAGAATACTTAATGCTTATTCTTATAATCATACACTCCCATGGCATGGAAATAGTATGGTTATTACCACATTCATCATAGCTTGGCAGCTTGGAGGAGATAGTTATAATTTTCTTTTTATAGTTTAGGCATGGGCCAAATGGAAAAACATGAACCAATTGTTTTATATATAACTATAACCCAAAATCAATTTGAAGGGTACAAGCACTGAATCATTTAGATGGACAAAAAGCATCTATTCTACTTTTAAATGCATTTAGCTTTGATATCTAGACTTTAAGATAATATGGTCTTGGGGCGCCTGGGTGGCTCAGTCGTTAAACGTCTGCCTTCGGCTCAGGTCATGATCCCAGGGTCTGGGATCAAGCCCTGCATCGGGCTCCCTGCTCCACAGGAGGCCTGCTTCTCCCTCTCCCACTCCCCCTGCTTGTGTTCCCTCTCTCGCTGTGTCTCTCTCTGTCAAATAAATAAAAAGATAGTATGTTCTTTTATACTTCTGGTACTGTCTTCTCAAAGCCTACTATTGAAATTGAAGAAATTATTCCTATTAATTATGTCAGTGCTTTTTGAAAGCACTTTGTAAAAGACTAGAAAGAACCATTTCTAAGAAGGGCAGGGAGATGACAAAGGAGCCATAACTTTAATTTTCTTCTGAATGCTTTTATGAATTCCTTATTAATTTGTGTAATGCATGTTTTTTTTTTAACATTTTATTTATTTGAGAGAGAATGAGAGAGAGAGAGCACATGAGAGGGGGGAAGGTCAGAGGGAGAAGCAGACTCCCCGCCGAGCAGGGAGCCCGATGCGGGACTCGATCCAGGGACTCCAGGATCATGACCTGTGCCGAAGGCAGTCGCTCAACCAACTGAGCCACCCAGGCGCCCCTGTGTAATGCATGTTGTGCCTTTAAGTATTTGCCCATGTAAAGATAATTTTCTAAAAGACTTTTTTGTAAGGGGAAAACAGACTTCGAGTGTGCTTTGTCTCAGTGGCAGACTGGCTTGCTCTATTGCAGTTTTTTTTTAAGTTATTAACAAGGGGAAATTGCTTCTCTTGACCATTATGGCCAGTCCCATCATTTGGATTAGTACATCTGTTAGCTGAATTTCATGACCTAAGGCTAAGAGTTTTAAAAATTCCAATTGTCTAGGGCGGCTGGGTAACACAGTCGGCTGAGTGTCCGACACTTGGTTTCAATTCAGGTCATGATCTCAATGTGAGATCAAGCCACATGCTGGGCTCCACGCTCAATGTAGAGTCTGCTTAAGTTTCTTTTCCTCGCCCTCTGCCCCTTCCCCCTGTACTCTCTCTCAAATAAATCTTTAAAAGAATTTAAAAAATTAAAAATTCCAATTGTGGGGCGCCTGGCTGGCTCAGTCAGAGCATGCAACTCTTAATCTCAGGGTCATAAGTTCGAGACCCACACTGGGTGTAGAAATTACTTAAAATCTTTAAAAATTCCAATTGTTTGGCAATTTTGTGGCCTGTCCCAGTTAAAAGAACTTGAATTCTATAGATAAATATTGAGCACCTACTCTGTGCCAGGTCTGTGTGTGCTAAGATGCTGAGGATATACTTTTAATCAGTCTTCTACACCAAGCATCTAAGGCTTATTTTTCACCCTGCTTTTAAGAGTACAAGGGATGATTGTGTTCATGCACATGTATGTGTATGGACGTGTGCCAGACCGGCTTTACATTCACCTAGATTAAATTTTGAGTTTCTATGATTTTGTATAAATAGACTGGACATTTGAAAATGACTGATACGACATAGATTTCATTACCACTCTCCTGCTTAACAACTCTCGGTGGCTCTCACAGGACAATGTCCAAACTTGTTAGCATACTGTCTCATAATTTTCTTTTTTTTTTAAGGTTTTATTTATTTGACAAGAGACACAGCGAGAGAGGGAACACAAGCAGGGGGAATGGGAGAGGGAGAAGCAGGCTTCCTGCCGAGCAGGGAGCCCGCCGCAGGGGCTCGATCCCAGGACCCTGGGATCATGACCTGAGCCGAAGGCAGATGCTTAACAACTGAGCCACCCAGGCGCCCCTGTCTCATAATCTTCTGCATCATTTTGTAAGAGCGCCAGTAAAGCAGGGCCTGCAAAGCCTAGCTTATCCTTTCCAGGTGCTAGTCAGTAGTTATTTGCATTTGTTTGTTTTGGTTCTCTTAGTAGGTGTCTCCCATGACCACCGAACCTATGAATACTCTAAGATCTTTTTTCAGTTCCACAGTGGACAACTGAAGTGGTCCTTGATGCCATTGTTAACTTTATCCTATTGGTATCACAGCAGAAAACAAGAGTATGTCTCTTATACAGGCAAAGTTCTGAGAAATTGTCGGACCATTTGTGTCATTGAGAAAAGCTGGGAACTAAGACATTCTGAAGGAAAAACCCCAGAAAGGAATGAGTGCAGCACCCTCTGGCTGTTCTGCTCCCACAACAGAAGTGAGACCAGGGATTGGGTGATTAAAAGCAAAGCACCCCCTTTCTCATTTCTTTTCCTCCATCTTAAAGCACTACCTCTTAACTCCTCGATCCTCAGCAGAGGAATACAGCCAGGGCTTCCTGGAGACAAAAAGGGTAGATGAAGCAGCCAAGATGAGGTGGACCCCTATCATACGTATGACATTATGTGACATGCATCAATGAAGCTTTGCGGGAAACTAAGTACTAACCTACCAGCCTCTCCTCAATCTTAATTCCAAGTCCTCACTGACAGAATAACCCTGACTATGGCTAAGAACTTTCCTCACCTATGTCAAAAGAAAAAATCTCAGCCACACTGCCCTAGGCTCCTTTGACAACCCACACCAGTAAGTGGGCTGATTATAAAACCTAACTGGGAATTCCCATACGTTATAGTAAATATAGATGAAAATAAGCAGTGTATATGGAAACAAGTTCAGAATCGTACCTTCTCAGAAATAATACCCCAATGTAAGAGCAAAACTAGATACAAAAACAACCTCAGGACCACACATTCTTTTCAAAAGTAACTTCCCAGTGTGAGTTAGTGTATGGCTCCAAGACCTAACACACCTTCCTTTGTTCAGGCATGGTGTTCTTTTCCCTCTGGGTGAGGGGAACTCGTCCCTCTAAGTCCAAACACAGAGATTGCAAGGTCACATAAGTGTTCAAATCCTATGTTGGATTGCTAGGCTATGGGTTTGTTTTTTTTTTTTTCAAAGATTTTATTTATTTATTTGACACAGAGAGAGATAGGGAGAGAGAGAGAGAGAGGGAGAGAGCACAAGCAGGGGGAGTGGCAGGCAGAGGGAGAAGCAGGCTTCCTGCATGAGCAGGGAGCCTGATGTGGGGCTCGATCCCAGGACCCTGGGATCATGACCTGAGCTGAAGGCAGCGGTTTAACCAACTGAGCCACCCAGGCGCCCCATGGGCTATGGGATTTGAACACAGTATATTCCTTCAGTTATTCAGAGAAGAATTCTGAGCCTTTGAGGCGAGTGGCAAGTTAATACCTACCTGGTACGGCTGCTTAGAGGGTTGGTGGCAATTTTATTTTAAAATATATAGAACAAGGCCCCGCATGTACAGAATTCACATCATAGCTATTATGTTTATTATCATTCCTGGCTACTTGGAAGGCTCCTTTCCACTCTTTCCCAAGGGCAGCTGGCTTATGTAGTCCTTAAAGCACTTCCTTCCTACAATAAGGATGGACAGGAATTTGTCAAGCACAGAGCCTTTATTTTACATATCATTTCCAAAGAGGACATTGTGTTAAGTCAGCAGCCAACAGAATTTCTAAGAGAGAAAGTGACAGCAAAGGTAACTGGCTCAAGTCCCTCTGTGTATACCATGTACATTTCATGTCTGAGCACCTTGTGGGTCTGGCTTAAGTAAGGCAGTGTAGATTGTGCGAACAAGAAATCTGTATTCTGTGGTCAGAAATGGCTACGACATGCATCACGCAAAATGCACAACCTGAAATGCTTTGATCGGCAACCGAAGTTTCCTCAAGCAAAGATGCGCGTGAACGATGATGAACACATACAGAGCAACTTGGGCAGAGCATGGATAATGCTGTGGGGCAGTGAGGTTAGCGCACTGATCAATAGCCCCAAGCAGGAGGAGCCGTCCCAGTGGCAGAGCAGGCTAGGAGGGCGAGCAGCAGCCAACTCCAGCCCCCTCGAGTTCCTTCCTGCCTTCACTCTAAGTTGAGCAGCTCCACGTCAAAGATGAGGGTGGCATTGGGAGGGATGACACCAGGGTGGCCCGTGGCTCCATATGCCACATCGGGGGTGCAGGTCAGCTTCGCCCTCTGCCCCAAGCTCATCTAGCAGGGATGGGGGCAGATGGGGAGAGGAGAAAGAGGACCCAGCTTGATTTAAAAGAAAAAAGTAAGATAACTATGGCATTTTCCCACACCTCAAGGTAACTCTGAAGAACTGAGATGAATTTTCTATGTGGCACACTGGAGTGATGCAGAATTTAGATTCAGCCTCAGACTAGCAGAGACTTCACTGTGGGGCAATAACTTCTACCAAGTAGTCCCAAATTCATTCATCCAACAACCACTGCTGGTTATTCAATTAGTGCATGGCCCCAACACTTCGAATTGTTCGTAATTGTTCCTCACCCTCCTCCAAAAGAACCAAAAGAGGGTGTAGAGCACGTAAAGTACACATTCAAGGAGGTAACAGGAGCACATTAAAGATGTGAAGTAATCAGAGGCCATCGCAAGGTGGGGAGGGCTGAGAGACCTACTCTAACAGAGCATCGTGTGGCTTCAGAGACCAAGGGAGGAGGGCATGGACCGGGGCTCATCACGGCAGTCATCAAGAACACCTGGCACGGGTGGGACAGGGGAAACTTGAATAAATCGATTTTTAAATTTTGAAGAATCAACTAAAAAATTTGAAGGGATCGGTTAATAGTACTGTTATCAGTGTTAATGTGCAACTGATCGCAAACTCATATAATTTGATCATTGTACTATGGTTATGTAAAATGTTCACAGGTGGGGAAGCTGGGCCAAGAATACATGGGAATTACTTCTGTGATATTTTAGCAAGTCTGAAATTTTTAAGTTAAAAAAAAAAAACAAACCTTGGCCTCCCCCACCCCCCAACTCTCCTACTGCCTCAGTCCCAGACAGCTGGTAGCTCACAGGCCCCCAAAGCTAGTTCTGAGCAAGCCTGGAGGGATGTGCTTGGAATGAGAGCCCCCTGTGACTTAAAGGAGTCATGCTGGCAATGAGAGGGATGGGGTGGGGGCACAGAGCCAAGGACGGAACCCGGATGGCGTCCCTGGCGGCAGGGGCAAAGCCGTGGCGATCTGTGATAGGGCAAGGGCAGCCTACTGAGTCCGGGCTCCAACTCCCCGAATCCTCCCTACTGAGGATTCCCATCCTACCTGGGCTGCACCCTCTTCAAAACCCTTGATGACTTCCTGTTTGCCAATTCTGAACTTGAAAGGTTTGTTTCTGTCTCTGGACGAATCGAATTTCTTCCCATTTTGGAGCATTCCTGTGAAAGCAAGAATAGGATGGAGAAGAGCGGCGGTCCTGAGTTAACTCCCAGGTCTGGGGCCGCGTATCTAAAACAGAATTCCTATTCTGCACAAACCCGTGCCTCTTCCAATCTCCCCACTTGTCCTGTCACCCAAGCAAGAAACCCAGACACTTTGCTCTGCCTTAGCCCACATGCAGCCTATCATGAAGTCCTACTCATCTCTGCAATCTACCTACTTTCTCCAGTTCTACTGCCACCACCCCGTGACTGCACCACACCTCCATCATGTCTCACCTGTGTAGGGAACACCCTCTCAATGGTCTTTCCACTCCACTTCACTCCTCCGTTCCAGCCTCCACACGACACTCAGAGTGACTGTCTTTCATAAACATGTATCTGATCATGTTACTCCCTTGCTTAAAACACGTCAATAGCTCCCGGAGACAGAATCTAAACGCCTGCACTGCACACAGGCACTTCAAGATCCGGAGACTGCCTGCCTGATAACCCTCTCTCTGCTCTCCCCTACCTTTTCTTCCCCACATGTCCTATTCAGGTCACACCCTTCTCAAATACCTCTGCGCTGTTCAACCTTTTCTGTGCCACTTCCTCAGCCCGAAGATGTTTCTGCCTCAGGTTGCATCCTTACCGGCTTTTCACAAGGTTCCCCCAACATGCAAAACCCAAAGGCCATATCATCCCTTCCTGCAATGAACAGAGCAAAGTGACCCAGTCAAGGGTGGCCTCCAGACCCCATAAAAAGGGCCTGTTTGGACCCGGAACACCTCAGTGCTGTCTCCAGCAGTTTGGAGCATCCCTGAGCCTCCAGATGTAGTTGCCTTGTCATCCCTGATGTACAAATACTGTCTCATTTCTGCTGTCTCAGGCTCAAGAGCTGTTTTTCTGTTTTTAGTTCGTATTGGTGATTGGCTCAAAGATCAGACCTTCTGTAAATATGCTCTCCCACGATTTCTTCCTGCAGTCCACAGACCACAACAAAAGGCAATTTGAGACCAGAGAAAGATCTGGCCTGTAAGTTCAGGGACTGGATTCTGACTTCATGCTGGCATAACTCACTGGTAAAGTTTGGCAAATCACTTCCTTTGTCATGGCCTCAGATTTGCCATGTTTAACATAGGAGGTCTGGACAGGCTTAGTGTCTGAGCATCTATGACTCCCCTTCCTAATTCCTACAAATGTATAAATGTATACGAGGCACAGACCCATTTTCCTACTTCCTGCATAGAATAAAATGGACTCTTGCCCTGGGTACGAAATCAGGCAAAGGAGAAAACCCTATCGCTACACAAATGGATACTAAGGAGATCAAATACAAACTCATGCATACACACAGGTTGCTAAGATATTCAGAGATACCCATGCATGCTCTTGGGCACTTAGGTACACACATTCAGAAGAAAGACCCTAATGGTCAAACAGATGCTAAGAAAATATTTAGATCCATGAATCTACATACATTCACAAAGACACATACTTGGACAAATACACATATGGATATGCACACACACACACACCCTTTGAAGATTGGCTTTCTCATTCCCCAATTTCTTCAGGTTTCATATGACTTAATATACTTCAGACCATATACAGTTATCTACTGCTACAAGTTCAGCCAAAACCATGCAGCCCAGAAACAGACCCACATATATATGGTTACCTGATTCAACAAAGGTGTCATGGCAATGCAACAGATAAAGGATGATTTTTTTTTTAATTAATGTTGCTAGATCAACTGCATATCCATATGGAGAAAAAATGAACCTTGACCCTTAACTTATGCACACATAAAAATCAATTCCAGATGAATCCCAAACTTAAATATGAAAAATAAAATAATAAAGCTTCTACAAGAGACAAACAGAAGAATATCTTCATGACCTAGGGACAGACAAAGCTTTCTTAACTGGGGAGACAAACCATAGGACACTCTTAATCTCAGGAAACAAACTGAGGGTTGCTGGAGTGGACAGGGGTGGGAGGGATGGGGTGGCTGGGTGATGGACATCGGGGAGGGTATGTGCTGTGGTGAGCGCTGTGTATTGTGTAAGACTGATGAATCACAAACCTGGACCCCCTGAAACAAATAATACATTATATGTTAATAAAAAAATAAATAAAACACGAAAGTGGGGGAAGGAGGACTATGAAAATTAAATAAATAAATAAATAAATAAATAAAAGATTCCTGAACTGAACACAAAAGTACTAACTATAAAGGAAAAGATCAATATGTAGAACTTCATTAAAATTAAGAACTTCTAGGGACACCTGGGTTGGCTCAGTTGGTTAAGCGTCTGCCTTCAGCTCAGGTCATGATCTCAGGGTCTGGGATGAGTCCCGCATCGGGAGCCTGCTTCTCCCTTTCCCTCTACTGCTCCCCTGCTTGTGCTCTCTCTCTCTCTGTCAAATAAATAAATAAAATCTTTTTTAAAAAATAAAATAGGGGTGCCTGGGTGGCTCAGTCGGTTGAGCATCTGCCTTCGGCTCAGGTCATGATCCCAGAGTCTTAGGATCGAGTGCCGCATAGGACTCCCTGCTCAGCAGGGAGTCTGCTTCTCCCTCTCCCTCTGCCTGCTGCTCCCCCTGCTTGTGCTCTCTCTCTCTCTGACAAACAAATAAAACCTTAAAAAAATAAAGAACTTCTATTCATAGAATGCCATTAGGAGAGTAAAAAGACAAGCCCTGGCATGGGAGGTGATTGGAATCAGTATAACTAACAAAAGACTCATATCTAGAATATATAAAGAATTCCTGGGGCGCCTGGGTGGCTCAGTCAGTTAAGCGTCTGACTCCTGATTTCAGCTCAGGTCATGATCTCGAGGTTGTGAGATTGAGCCCCAGGTCAGGCTCTGTGCTGGGCATGAAGCCTGCTTAAAATTCTCTCTCTCCCTCTGCTTCTGTCCCCCCACCCCGTGCTCTCGCTCTCTAAATAATAATAATAATAATAATTCCCGTAAGTCAATAAGAAAAAGACAGCCAACCCAACTTTTATAATTGGACAAAACTTGAGCAGACTAAAGAGGATATCCAAAAGGCCAGTAAGTACATGAAAAGGTACTCAACTTCATTAGTCATCGGGCAATGCAAATCGAAAACCACAATGAAATACCACTGGACACCCACTTCAGTGGGCCAAAAACAAAACAAAAACATGATGATGCCAAGTGTTGATGAGGATGCAGGAGAACTGGAACTCTCATACATGACTGGTGGCAGTGGAAATTGGCATTACTACTTTGGGAAGCTGTTTGGCAGTATCTGTTAAAGCTGGGCATTGGTGTATAACCCTATGCCCAAGGAACTCCACTTCTGGGTGTAGACCAATCAAAATGTGTACATATGTGCACCAAAAGACACCTACAAGATTGTTCAAAGCAATATTATTCATATTAGCCAGAAACTATCAATAACCCAAATGTTCATCAATTGTTGAAAAGATAAATTATAGTATATTCATCATACAATGAACTGCATGGGAATAAAAAAGAACAAATCAGGGGCGCCTGGGTGACTCAATCAGTTAAGCACCTGACTCTTGATTTCAGTTCAGGTCATGATCTCAGGGTTGTGGGATCGAGCCCCGAGTCGGGCTCCACGCTCAGCGCAGAGTCTCCTTGATATTCTTTCTCTCCCTCTCCCTCTGCCCCTCCCCCCACTCATGTGTGCATTGTCTCTCTCTCTCTCTCTCAAATAAATAAATAAATCTTAAAAAAAAAGAACGAACCACTCTCACAGACATAATCTCACAAACATAATACTGAGCAAAATAAGCCAAACACAAAAGAGTACATACTCTATGATTCCATTTGTATGATAATTAACAACAGGCCAAGCCAATTGATGGCGACAAAGGTGTGAATGCTGGTTACCTTCAAGGAGATGTAATGACTAGGAGGAGGCATGAAGGAGATGCCTGGGCCTGGGGATTCTGGAAATGTATGTGTTGGTCTGGGTAGTGGTTATATATAAATGTAATCACTTTGAAAAATTTCATTGAGCTGTACATCTTAGATTTATGTTCTCTACTGTGTTTACGTTTAATTAAAAAGTTTACCAAAAAGTCCCATACAGTCTCCTGCTGGGTTTGATGAGACAGTCCCTCCCCAAACCAGAGGCACTCATGGCTGATGTTAGTGTTTATTTATTTATTTATTTTTTAAGTTTGTATTTCTTTTTGAGAGAGAGAATGACAGAGAGAGAGAGAGAGAGAGAGAATGAGAGGGGTGAGGGTCAGAGGGAGAAGCAGACTCCCTGCTGAGCAGGGAGCCCGATGCGGGACTCGATCCCGGGACTCCAGGATCATGACCTGAGCCGAAGGCAGTCACTTAACCGACTGAGCCACCCAGGCGCCCCTGATGTTAGTGTTTAATGCACATCACCTGCTCTCTGTATCTACTATGAAAAGTCTTTGCGAAAGGATCTTGTGGTTTTAGTAACTTGATAAGTACTGCTCTGTCTACAACATGTAGAACAGATAAATCAATTACACAGGTCAGAGGCCCCAGAGGACTCATGGTAATTAGGCCACATCACCGGGAGATAAAACACAGCTCTAGCCCACTGACGTCAGCGGCCGGCAACACAGCTGTTGAGAAATACCCACACTGTCTGCCTAGATTTAACCTGGCACTTCACACTGGCCCAGAGAACTGCTAAAAATGGCCCCATCTGAATACATCCTAGGAATTAAACTGGCCTTGCTGTCTGCTAAGTGGCTGTCACCAAGTTTGCCACATCGGGAAGCAGGTCACAAGGCAGAGCACTCGCCCCTCTGGGAACAAATACCTGCTCGTGATCTTCCTACCAGCAGTCCTCAGGAACTCCATCTAGAATGTTCCTCAGCCCACCTGACCTTCCAGGACAGAGCATCCAACAGGGATCAGCAGAGATGTGGGGCCCTCCTCCCACTCCCACAGCACCCTGAGACAGGCCCTGCTGTCCTCCCCCCACACACACACTGCATCAGAGCCTCTGGATCACTGGTCTCTCCCACTCCCCAGGGCCCCAAAGAAGGAAGGAATCCTCCCTTTTCATCTGTGGGTCCCCAGTGCCCAGCACAGCATCTTGCACACAGTTGGTACTCAATAACAGTAGGTGAGTCGAATAGTCTATTTTTGAAAAAAGAAAGGAAATGCTGAGGAAGTCAACCTCCTCTTCTCTAATAATACTATAGGAGGAAAAAGGAGTCTGCAGGGAAGATCAGGGCTCTCAGAGCTTTAAGAAGGGATTTCTAAATATCAGACAGAACCAGAAGGGCTAGGCTCCACGCTGCCCACAACGGAGGGAAGAGAATGGAGGTGCTTGGCTCAGTTAGAGGCTGGCTCCCCAGATGGCTCCTGCTGGTACAAGTGGGGAAGGGGTAACCTTGCAAGCCTCCTTTCCCATATGCACAAGTCTGGTTTGGAGAAGTTGGGGGACAGCTGGACAGAGGGAGACTTGGCTGTCTTGGGCTTTGGGCCTGATCCAGGAAGCAGATACCTCTGGAGAGGAGTATCAGAGGAGAAACCTCCCTTGGAAGGGTCAGGTCTGGGCGAAGGCTGAGGGAGCAAAGCCTACCTGTGTAGTGCACCACACACGTCTGTCCCTTCTTGGGAAATGTCCTTCCTGCAAGGAGACATGAGGGCAGATAAATGAATAAGTTATTGGAAAAAGTCAACTGGGATGTTCAGGTGTGACTGTGACCCAGAGGTCTAGCCCACATTCCCCTCCATACGACGGAGATGCCCATGGCTCTAGTTCTGGCTCTGTGCCTCGTATGAGCCAGATGAGTCACTTCACCTCTCTTTATTTGATTTGAACTTTATTCCCTTGCGTTCCTCAACTCCACTCTCTCCTTGTTATTTTCCTTTCTTTGATTGCTCCTTTTACTTTCCTTCATCCATTCCACAAACATTTATTGACAGCCTACTATGTGCCTGGACCAGATCCCAGAAACACAGAGCAATCTATGAACTCACGGGGAAGTTAGGGAAACAGACACATAAATAAATAATAGATTATAATGCAGGATGATGACTGCAATCAAGGATTAATAAGCAAAATCATTCACAAATATTTATAGAATGCCTACTCTACGCGAAGCCTGGGCCTGATTTCAGGCACCCAGCAGTAAACCATACCCACAAGATCCCTGCTCCTCTGGAGTTTACAGTCTAATGGGGAAAACAAACAGTACTCAAACAAACAAGACAATTATAAATTATGATAATTCTCTAAAGGAAAGAAACACAATGACAAGTTAAAGAGAGACACAATGGACAGACCATTTTAGAAAGGGTGGTCCAGGATGGCCTCTCAGAAAAGGTGACATTTGGGCTGAATCTTGAAGGATGAGCAAGATGCTGGGAAAAGCACTGCAGGAAGAGGGAGCTGCAAGTACATAAACCTTGAGGCAGGAAAGGATTGGAGCATTTGCAGAAGAGAAAGAAGGCCCAGTGACTGGAAAGAAGAGAGGGAGAGGGAGACAAGTGGGAAAGAGCCGGATCGTGCGGGGCATCGCGGAGGCCACTGGAGGGTTTTAAGCAAGAGAATGACATAATCTGAATTAAGATTTTATAAGATCACTCTGGCTGCTGTGTGTAGGATGGACGATTAGGCGCCTGTTGCAATAATCCAGACAGGAAAATCAATTATGGCTTGAATTAATGTGGTGGCAGCAGAGAAGAGAGCAAAATAGATATATTTGGGAAATGGGGCTGACAGGGTACATTAATGGAGTGGAGATGGGGTTCAGGATGAGGGAGAAGGAGAAATCGAGTACAGTGCTTGGGCTTTCAGTTTGGGCAATCGGATGGACAGTGGAACTAATTCCAGGTGGGGAAGACTGGGGAGGAGCAGATTTGAGCAGGTGGCAATCTTGAAATGCCTATTAGACATCTGAGTTTATATTGCAAGTAGGCAGATGGAGAGTCTGCACTGGAGGTATAAATCTGGGTGGAATTTAAAGCCACAGGCCTGGATAACAAAGCTCAGGGAGGCTCACAACTGAGCCAACATGTTGAGGACTCTATGGGGAGTCAGGGAAAGCATCAGAGAGGAGATAAGGGTTAAACTGGGTCTTAAAAGATTAATAGTTTGCCAGAGGAAGTAAAGGGAGATAATCTGGGAACATCAAACAACACATTCAAAGGCCCAGAGTCGAGCACTATTGGGAGCCCCTGTGTGGCTCACTGCTGCAACCCCAGGGCCTAGCACATAGTACACGTTCAATAAGTATTTGCGGAATGACTGGTGTGTTTAACCACTTTGCAGGTAGCTTGCTGAAGCTAGAGAAAAAGGTGGTGGGGGGGTAGGGGCTGTAATAAGAGAGGAGGATAGGGCGCCTGGGTGGCTCAGTCGTTAAGTGTCTGCCTTGGGCTCAGGTCATGATCCCAGGGTCCTGGGATCGAGCCCCGCATCGAGCCCCGCATCGGGCTCCCTGCTCTGCAGGAAGCCTGCTTCTCCCTCTCCCACTCCCCCTGCTTGTGTTCCCTCTCTCTCTGTGTCTCTCTGTCAAATAAATAAATAAAATCTTAAAAAAAAAATAAGAGAGGAGGATGGCTCCTATGGAAGGTAAGACTAGGCTAGATTACTGGATTATCTGTCTGGAGAAGGAAAGGGAAGTTCATTAAAACACAAGGCGGTTGGGGGGGGGAGCAGAATGGGATGCGAACAGTCAAACATGCATTTTAAAGGGTCCTCAGGCTATGGTGTAGAAACTAGGTTGTGAGTTAGGGAGACCCAGTGGAAGGCAGAGAGGTGAGACTGGAGGTGGGGAGACCAGTTTAGAGGATGTGCAGAAATCCAGGTGAGAGATGATGGTGGCCGAAACCAGGGCAGGGGCTAAAGGGATGGAGCCTAGAGATTTTCAGCAGAAGGACCAAGTCCTGTCAGACTTGCCGTGGGGCTCAACCAAGACCCAGTGTTAACAGTACAGTAGCTTGGCCCTTCTGTGCTTTATTGACCCAAGGGTTTAGACTGTTAAAAGCACAAAGCCTAAGCTCTTTCAGGCTTTCTCTAAAAATCTAATCTCCCTCAAGAGAAAATGCCCCTTGTCCTTGGCCAGGGAGGAAGGATAACCAGAGAAAATTCTAAAGGCTACTTTGAGCCAGGGAAGGGAGAAGAGGCCTCCAGCCCCCTGGCAGGACTCAGTAGCAGTGCTCTGGGATGTGACGAGGTCTCGGGGCGATGCTTCCTGGGACCCAGCATCATGGTTCCCAGCATGGGCAAAGAAACCTGTACCTGCCTGGTGATAGGGGTAGGGGCTGCGACCTCTAGGGACCACTGCCTTTTAACAAGGAGGGTGGCCTGGAACCAAGAGGTCCTCCAATTTCTTAGGAGGGGCGGGTGTTGTCAGTTATATCTCACATGAAGTTTGTCTGTCAAATTCTGCAGAAATGGGGGCTCTGGACTGGATTAAGTTTCATTTAAAATATTTAAAAATGGCTATTCCTTGCACGTCCAGACCCAGTTATACAAGAGATGCCTGGCTTGGGAAAGTGAGTGGTGCCAGTCCTGGGGGCAGGGAAAAGGCAGTAACAGAGGAGTGCTTGGGAGTGGGGAGGACAAGGAACGTGAGTTATTTTGGACTTGCTGAATTAGGTTTCCGTGGGACATCCACGTAGAGGTCGAGCAGCAGCTGGATAAATGGACCACCTTGAACTCGGGTCGGAGATCTGGGCTGGAGGCTTAAGTTTGGAAGCCATCGGTTTGCAGACGGTAATGAAAGCCATGGGAGTGTACAGGATGGCTGGAGAGGCTGAGTGGGGCGGGGAGGATAAAGCAAGATGCAGAGGCGGCGGAGGGAGCGCTTCTTCCTTCCCAGACTGGCTGGGTCCCCACCACGTCTCACCGCCCAGCGCACAGGAGCCGCCCGACCGGAGGCCCGGAGGGGGGCGCGTTAGAAAGGGTTGCCCCAAGCTGAAGGGATCCCTTCCAGTTCTCCCCAGAGCTCACCTAGCAGGGCAGGGAAAGCAGAGCTAAAGCTGTGCCCTGGGAAATCAGCAGTAGCAGATAACTGAGAGGTTCCAGTCGCGGCAGCGGCGGCCCGAGGCCCCCGGGGCGGTGGCGGGCCGCAGACCCCCGCCTCCTGGGCCGCCGCCTTCGAACCCCTAGGTGAGCCGGCGCGGAAGGGGATGGTGGAGGATCGTCTGCTAGACCCTCAACAATCCTGTCTGGGGTCTCCTCCCGCCGCTCCCATCCTATACCCGCCCCCGATTCAGCACCCTCCGCGCCACCTCGGAATCAGACCCCCGCCCGCCCGGCTCCGCCCCGGGACCCTTCCTCCTCCCCCGGCTCAGCCGCCCGGTACCGTCTCCCGGGGAGATGGTCTCGATCTCCACGCCCATCGCAGTCCCACTGGCCCCGCCTCCGAGGGTCCCCGCTGCTGCCCCGACCCCGGCTCGGCTCCGGCCCTGGCCCCACTGTCGCTCCGGCTCGCCTCCCCGCCGCCACTGCAGAGCCGGAGGAGGTGCGGCGGGAGTCGGGACCTGCGCGGGGAGGGGCCACGGGGAAGGGGGCGGCGGGGCGGAGCGGCGCGGAAAGGTGGGGTCGACTGGGGCGGGGCCCGGGGGAAGGGACCCTGACGCGGCTGCTCCCGATCTTGGCCACGGTAACGGTCATTAACTGGGGAGGATGGTGAGGGAGGCGTGAGACACCCGCGCCTCTATCCGTCCATCCATTTATCCATCGATCTATCCATCCGTTCAACACAGATTTATCTAGCATCTACTCTGTGCTAAGCTCTGGGGAGTCAACCCGGTCCCACAGACTAGGGGAAAGCCGGCAACTAAACCAACACTTTAAATAGATGCGCTCACTGGAGTTCAGAACGTTATGGAAGCACCTGAGAGGTACCTACCCTAGCTCGACTGCCCGGAATGTAGGAGCATTCTGGGGATGCGCCGGGGTGGGGGTGGGGGGGGGTAGTCAGAGGGGGATGGGAGGGAGGGAGGAAACCAGTCATTACCCTACCGCAACCACCCTAAACCCCTATTCACCATCATGAGTAGTTCTGCCCCACTCACAGGTAACTTCCCACCTTTCAAGGCAAAGAACTGCGCCCTGCGAATACCAATTAAATTAAGGCAGAATCGCTGTCGCCAAAGAACGAAATTTGTGACGGGTGGGGACGCAGAGAGTTAGTTACAGCGTGGAGAGATTCGTGCTGTGGAATGAACGAGTAAACTGTACCTTGAGTGCCTCTTCACGCCAGATCCTTCACCTCCACCCGAAAGAGTTCCAGGAATTTGGAAAGATACCTGTGTAGGAGATAACATTTGCTTGAAGAATGAATGGAACTCTAATTTTTCCCTCTCTTTTTCTCCCATTTTTCCCTGCATTGTTCTAAAAATTCACGTGAAAACAGATTCTGACCAATGGTACTGGAATATGGGCACGGGGAGAAAACCTCAGCAGAGGCAGCCAGAGTGGGCCCTAGAGTGTTCTTCCTCCATTCCCCTCCCGCCCCCCGCCCCCACTCTCCCATGTGGGTAGGTCAGACTTCAGGTTATCAGCATCGCTAAAGGAGTACTGGCTGTTTTGTTCAAGAAAGATGATAGTCAACTGTACTATGAGGGTCAGCATCTGAAATTCCCCATGGCCTGCTTCACGGCGTGACCCAGAGTCTCCCAGGTGTCTAAAGACTAGTGAGGCACTAGATCCTTGGACTATGGCCATGGGGAGGCACTCTTGGGGTAAGTGTAGAACAGGGGTTTGTAACTCGGACAGGACCCTGGAGCGGCTTCAGTTGAATGCACAATATCTTGTATAAGGTTAAGAACATTTTTGTATCACATTTTAAAGAAGTCCTCAACACCTTCTCACCCCCTGACCCCTTTCCTCCTCCCCAAAAAAGTTAAGAAACCGTGTTGACTCTAGGGATCCTGTACTCTTTCTTAGACTAAGAGAATCGAGGAGAAGTGGGGGAAGATTCCACCCTTAAGGGAGAGTTAAAGCGTGGCTGATTTACTGTAGATGGAGTTTCACAGAAACTACTACTCCCAGAGATCTGTGCGGCAAATCCCGAGCTTATTGGTCAGGGGGAAGGACCCTCCCCTAACGTGACACAAGCAAAAGCCAATAAGCAGAGGACATTGTGGGCCTTGCCCGCTACCGCTCACCTATCAGAGGCCTGAGAGCCGATGCTTCCGGTATTCGCCCTGGGCTCCGGATTCCGCGGCACCCGGGAGACTTACTTTCTGTGGGCAGTGTTACCAAAGGTATTTTGTCTTTGCTGCTGCCCAGCCTAGCTGGTGTTGGGAGGCTGTCGGTGGGCCAGGAGGGAGGTGGAGAGACCGGCACTTGTTGGGGAGTGGCGAGGAGACCCAGGATGGGGAGAATGGAGTAGGAGGTACGCGTGCGAAGGACTGGCGGCTGAGGACGAGCGAGGGGTGGGTTTAAACGTTTGAATATGTTCCATGTGACTCATTAGTGACACTTGTGGGAATATATCCTAAGGAAGCCATCCGAAATGAAGAACATGCTTTATGCGTAAAGACCTTTATCACAGCCTTATTTATAATAAGGTAAAGTTGGCTTTAAAACCTTAAAATCAGGGGCGCCTGGGTGGCTCAGTCGTTAAGCGTCTGCCTTCGGCTCGGGTTATGTTGGGATCGAGCCCCGCATCGGGCTCCCTGCTCGGCGGGAAGCCTGCTTCTCCCTCTCCCACTCCCCCGGCTTGTGTCCCCTCTCTCACTGTGCCTCTCTCTGTCAAAAAAATAAAATCTTAAAAAAAATAAAACCTTAAAATCAGGCGTCTCAACAGCGAGGAAAAATTATGCGACTTAGTGAATATTAAGTGGCTTCTAAAAATAATCTATAAAACTTAAATGGCACGGAAAAACGGTAATATATAATAAGTGAAAAAATTGTGATACGAAATTATACAGTATGATTGAAAAAAAAAAATTTAACCAAAACTACATAGAAAAAAGCCCAGAGGGATGTAATCATATTTTTTTTTCCTTTGGATGAATGGCTTTTCATGAATTTACCTTTTTACCTTTCTTGTGTGTTAATTAAAAAAAGTGTAAAGAACTTGAAATTATTTTATAGTGGAAACACAATAAACAGAAAAACAAATTGGGGGTTGTGTAGCTCTGTTTAAACCTACTAGGACGTGGTCCGGTTCGCCTAAGCCGAGTTGTCTTTAAAGAAGATTAAAACCAGAATTCAGTGGCCACAGGCTGAGCACCAGGTCTTGGTTCTGACCATCTCTCCCCTGAACTAAAGAAACAGTGAGCTTTTCTTTCCCTGAAACTCCCTGAAATCTTAGTCTGAGGGTTTAGAGGCCAAGTATACAGTTAACTTCAGGCAGAATTTAAATATTTTTAAAAATACAAAATAATTGGGGAACGCCTGAAGGCTGTTTCAACCTTTGTCATCTTGGCTCTGATATTTCACAGCCAGGCTGTCCACTGCTTTGGCTTTAACTACCTCCATTGTGCCATTGTGCCAGTGACTCCCAGATCCTTAACTTCTGACTGCCCAAGGTACATTGCTACTCTATAGACATCTTAGATGAAGCAGATCTAATACAAAATTTATCACACACTGCACACCCTTCCTACCTTTGAAGCACACTCTGCCCTATAGATCTCTGATTAATGGTTCAACAATTTCCCCGAGCAAAAAATGTGCGTGTTGTCCTTAATTCTCCTTTCTTCTTCACCGCTCATATCCTACCTGATATCATTATCTATTCCATCTGCCTTAGAAATCTCTCTCTTTTTTTTTTAAAGATTCTATTTTTGACAGAGAGAGAGCACAAGCAGGGGGAACAGCAGAGAGAGAGGGAGAAGCTGACTCCCTGCTGAGCAGGGAGCCCGATGCGGGGCTCGATCCCAGGACCCTGAGATCATGACCCGAGCCGAAGGCAGACGCTTAACTGTCTGAGCCACCCAGGCGCCCCTGCCTTAGAAATATCTCTTGAGGGGTGCCTGGGTGGCTCAGTCGGTGAAGTGGCTTCCTTCCGCTCTGGTCATGATCCCAGGATTCTGGGATCAAGTCCCGAATTGGGCTCCTTGCTCGGTGGGGAGCCTCCTCCTCCCTCTCCTGTCTGTCTCTCTCTCTGTCAGATAAATCTTTAAAAAAAAAAAGAAACAAATATCTCTTAAATCAGGCTCTCCCTTCTTTCTTTACTAAAGTGGCTACAAACTTGGCTCTCTTTCTCACTGTGACATTCAGACTATTTCGTGTCCCCTTATTAAACTTATCAGTCTTCTTTCTCAGGTCCATCCTGCACATTATCACATGAATGTGTGCTAGTTCCTCCTAATTCCTCAGCAAGCCCTTTATGATCAGGGAGGTAAGGTTGGAAAGGTATATTGATCTCAGAAAATAGAAGGCTTGAAATACCTTGCTAAGACATTTTGAAAGAACTTTTTTAATATACATAGACTGTAGAGACAAAGTATTTGAGCAGAAGAACAAAATGACTATAGCTGTGATTTTTTTAAAGAGATGATTCTGCCCTGGCGCATCTGGGTGGCTCAGTCAGTTGAGCATCTAACTCACGGTTTCAGCTCAGGTCATGATCTCATGGGTCCTGGGATCAAGCCCCTACGTGGGACTCTGTGTTCAGCGGGAGTCTGCTTGAAGATTCTCTCCCTCTGCCCCTCCCATCACTCTCCCTCGTGCTCTCTCTTTCTCTTTCAAATAAATAAATCTTAAAAAATAAAAAAGATGATTCTGCCCAATCTCTTAGAGCATCCAGGCTCTGTGGGAAGGAAGAGACTGGCATCCAGAGGATTTCTCCTTTATCTGCCCTACTAAAAAGGGAGAGGTGATTAAGACCTAAACTAGCAATGGAGTACAAAGGTTTGGAACCAATTTTTGTAATTTGTATTAGATTTTTTAGAAAAATATGGCAAATTTGTTCTTGTTACTAAAATGAAAATACTAAAATTAATTCTTCTAAAAATCTCAGTAACATAAACATGTTTGTCTTTCTCTTATTCACAGATCCTTACCCTGTGCTACCCCTGGCCATACGTACCCTCAATAACATTTGACTGACTTGGGTGGCCTAAAACATACCATATAAATTGCCTTTGATCTAATTTGCCCGTTAGGAATTTTCTCTGCCCAGGAAAATGTATCATGCATTATTTATCAATAAAAGTCTTTAAAAGCGCATAAGTAGGTATTAGAGGAAAACATATATCATATAAGATCAGTGGGTTAGAGATGGCAGTTTTCTTCATTAGTAACAACAGGGGACTTATTCCTCCATTTAGCAAGCCACTGCAGACCCACTTAATCTGACATCATGTGGAAGCATAATTGACCGTTCCTTCTTAGTAAAAGACTCTACAAGCAAGGACAAGGCTGGCAAAGAGGTGTGAGAAATAAGTTGCAGATAAGTTAAAAGCAAATCACCAGGCAGTTTGGTAGAGAATACATTTTTTTTAAAGGTTTATTTATTTATTTGAGAGAGGGCATGAGTGGGAGGACAGAGGAGAGGGAGAGAGAATCGCAAGCCGACTCCCTGTTGAGCGCAGAGTCTGACACGGGGCTGGATCTCATGACCCCGAGATCACCACCAGAGCCTAAGCCAAGAGTTGGACACTGAACCATCTGTGCCACTCAGGCACCGAGTAGAGACTACATTTCTGTGGATTTAGGGTCCAAAGGCGATTTCTCAAGTTCTTTGACACGTGCTACCTCAGTAAAACAGGGTTGAAAAGTATCCATTGGGTGTATTGACATCGATAGCACTGGTGAGTTGGTGAAAGCTATTTCAAAAAGGTGCTAATAGGGTCAATTTGGAGCGGTTAAGAAGAGAGTGGTGAGAAGGTGCTTGGCTGGTTTTGTTGGTGGAGTGTTCCACTCTTTTTTTTTTTTAAAGATTTTATTTATTTATATGAGAGATAAAGAGCACGAGAAGGAAGAGGGTCAGAGGGAGAAGCAGACTCCCTGCTGAGCAGGGAGCCCGATGTGGGACTCGATCCCGGGACTCCAGGATCATGACCTGAGCCGAAGGCAGTTGCTTAACCAACTGAGCCACCCAGGCGCCCTGGGTGTAGAGATTCCTTAAAAAAAAAAAAAGTGGTGCAAGTTCAGACAATTCTTTGGTAACTAGTAAGATTGAATGTTACTCTAAAGATGTTTATTAATCATTGTATTATTTTGTAAATTGCCTATTGATATCCTTTGGCCATTTTAAAATTCAGGTGTTTGGTTCAAAAGAGCTTTTTTTTTTTTCTTTTAAGATTTTATTTATTTATTTGAGAAAGCAGAAGCAGAAGGAACAGCAGAGGGAGAGGGAGAAGCAGGCTACCCGCTGAGCAGGGAGCCTGATGCGGGGCTGGATTCCAGGACCCTGGGATCATGACCTGAGCTGAAGGTAGTTGCTTAACAGACTGAGCCACCCAGGCGTCCCAGAGCTCTTTATGAAGTATTTTTTACATTTAAATCTTTATTTCCTTCTTTCAATCACAAAAAGTCTATTTGAATACATCCTTATTATAAAAGTATTTTCAAAAACAGAAATAAGAGAGTCCCATCTTATCTCTTACATCACCCCACTCCATTTTAGTTATCTATCTTGAACAGTTTTGGTGTGTATCATTCCCGATTTTTGTTTGCATCTTTATCTAAATATATACAAATACCCATGTTTGGTTTTTTTTTTTTCCTTCTAAAGGAAGAATATAGATGAAAGAAAACTATTTGAAAACCTTACAAAGGAGATTCTTTTAAGAAATGTTGGATCCTGAATTGCAATAAAAACGATCACTCTGTCAAATAACAGTGTGTTTTGGAATTAGATTTTGGCATTTAATTTTATAAGATTTTATTTTTTTATTTTTTAATTAATTAATTTATTTATTTATTTATTTGACAGAGAGGGACACAGCGAGAGCGGGAACACAAGCAGGGTGAGTGGGAGAGGGAGAAGCAGGCTTCCCGCCGAGCAGGGAGCCCGACGTGGGGCTCAACCCCAGGACCCCGCGACCATGACCTGAGCCGAAGGCAGATGCCCAACGACTGAGCCACCCAGGTGCCCCTAATTTTATAAGATTTTAATCTTTATGCACATTTATGATATTATATACAGTTGTATAATGTATTTACAAAAAGGATTTGGGGCATCCATCTACTGTATTGATCAACTCCATGATGAGTTGATTCATTTCAGGCTGTAAGTGCATCTTGCATATTTTATTGGCTCTTCCCAATTCATCATAGCATCATGGCAGGGCTACACCCAAAACTTGTGATTACAGTAACTTAGACACAGGATTAGTAGTCGGAGTGCACATTTTTTGTTTACTTGATTCCTGTCAGTGTCTTGAAACTTTGAACCAAGAACTGCTACCATGAGCATTGCTAGTATTTTGCCTAAATTGCTGATTTTTAGTATCTTGTTTGTGATCAGGGAAGTTTGAACTAGGGGTGCCCTAATTCAAAAATACATTTTGGGTGCATAAATGGCCAATTGTAAAAACTAGTATTCCACAGAGGCAATCATAAAATGAACCTGTGAGACAAAAGAAAAATCTGAAATTTCATTCCTATTAGTAAAAATTCATTATTAAAACATTATTTAAAAAAAACAACAGGGCGCCTGGGTGGCTCGGTTGGTTAAGCGACTGCTTTCGGCTCAGGTCATGATCCTGGAGTCCCGGGATCGAGTCCCACATCGGGCTCCCTGCTCAGCGGGGAGTCTGCTTCTCCCTCTGACCCTCTTCCCTCTCATGCTATCTCATTCTCTCTCTCTCTCAAATAAATAAATAAAATCTTAAAAAAAAAAACATAGTGATCATTACATTCGTTTGAGCTTATTTTACAAGAAAAATAATTTCTCAGCAATGCTGGTGTTCCTGGATTGTACTTGTGGTCACCAAGCTACACACTTTCAGTGCTAAAAAGCCACTTCCTTTCAGCTGCAAGGTATTTTGGGTACCTCATTTTTATTTAACACTTTTTCCTTCGTTCTTTTTCATTATTATGTCTGGACCGAAAATGATTTATCAGGAATTTTGGAGATTTTCCACCTCATGAAAACTGGTGACGAGTTCACTGTCTGCCTTTAATTCATTCTCACAACTTGTGAATAATTCCCAGTTAGGATGTTTATGTAAATGACCCATAGCTAAATAGAATTTAAAGACTAAAAGTTAGGGGTTTCTGGCTGGCTCAGTGGGTAGAGCTTGTGACTCTTGATCTTGGGGTTATGAGCTCAAGCCCCTCATCAGGTATAGAGATTACTTTTAAAAATCTTTTAAAAAAAGGGGGAGGTGCCTGGGCAGTAAGTGTCTATCTTCGGCTCAGGTCATGATCCCAGGGTTCTGGGTTCGAGCCCCAAATCTGGCTCCATGCTCAGCAGGAAGCCTGCTTCTCCCTCTCCCAGTCCCCCAGCTTGTGTTCCCTCTCTCACTGTCTCTCTTCAAATAAATAAACAAAATCTTTTTTAAAAAATCTTAAAAAAAAAAAAAAGACAACTTAAGGGTGCCTGGGTGGCTCAGTTGGTTAAGCGCGACTGCCTTCGGCTCAGGTCATGATCCTGGAGTCCCAGGATCGAGTCCCACACCGGGCTCCCTGCTCAGCGGGGGGTCTGCTTCTCCCTCTGACCCTCTTCCCTCTCGTGCTTTCTCTCATTCTCTCTCCCAAATAAATAAATAAAATCTTAAAAAAAAACTTAAAAGTTAAACAGTTTTTAAATATTTTTGTTTAATGAATACTAACATAATGAACAATTTTACCAAGATTAGAATTAGAATTAATTTGTATCACTGTGCTTTATACTTTTATTTAAATTTCATAAACATCGGGGTACCTGCGTGACTCAGTTGGTTAAGTGTCTGACTCTTGATTTCAGCTCAGGTGCTGATGTCATGGGTCATGGGATAGAGCCCTGTGTTGGGCTCTGCCTTCAGCAGAGAGTCTGCTTGAGGTTCTCTCTCTCTCTCCCTCTCCCTCTGTCCCTCCCCCCACTCATGTGCTCTCTCTGTAAGTGAATAAATCTAAAAAAAATAAATAAATTTCATAAACATCTGTTGATAAAATACAATGTTGGGCGCCTGGGTGGCTCAGTGGGTTAAGCAACTGCCTTCGGCTCAGGTCATGATCCTGGAGTCCCGGGATCGAGTCCCGCATCGGGCTTCCTGCTCAGCGGGGAGTCTGCTTCTCCCTCTGACCCTCTTCCCTCTCGTGCTTTCTAGCTCTCATTCTCTCTCTCTCTCAAATAAATAAATAAAATCTTTTAAAAAAATACATTTTTCTTTAAGTTACCTAATGTACTCTTTTTTAATATTTGTATTATGCTAGTCTATTTCTCAGTAAGTCAACTGTGTGAAAGTTCTTGTTTTTGTCCTAAAACTAATCTGTCACAGTCATTTATTATTGCAACATTTTATTCCTGCAGCCAATATATACACACTCAGTGATATCAAGTTGAGATATATATATCAATCAACTCACTGGTAGAATTTTGAAATAGGATGTACCTGAGGCAGTTTTTTGCCTTTTGAATAAAGAATGCTTGTCATGTTTGTCTATATTTGAAAATGAATACTTATCATTTAGATAACTTAGAATATCCAGCTTATTCTCATTACTGCCTTATTCTAATCTGACCTCATTATCTTAGATATGTGTGGACACACTGTTAGGGATGCTAGCATTAGGCTGTTCAGTTTTCCAAAGGCTGAAATCCAAGCCAAATAGTAGATTTTGGCTGAATACTAAGGCAAAGCCAACTTTGGTGCATCTGAACTTGAAGTTCACTAAAGCAACAGTAAGCCAGGTTCTGTGCATAAGATGATTCAAGGAAAAATTTTCATACTGTGACACTGATATAGACTCTACATTATAATAATCACCAGAAATAAAGATGTTTCTCCGCCCCTGGAACTACCCCAGGAAGGAAACATTTGATTGTTGCAAAATCCTACATTAGTTTTATAGAATGTTAAAATTATATCATAAAGGGGCGTCTGAGTGGCTCAGTTGTTAAGTATCTGTCTTCGGCTCAGGTCATGGTCCCAGGGTCCTGGGATCGAGCCCCACATCAGGCTCCCTGCTCAGTGGGAAGCCTGCTTCTCCCTCTCCCACTCCCCCTGCTTGTGTTCCCTCTCTCGCTGTGTCTCTCTGTGTCAAATAAATAAATAAAACCTTAAAAAAATTATATAAATATATTTGATTGTCCTCATGATTTCAATGACAGTATGAGTTCTTTAAGAACTGGGACTATGAGTTCTTTAAGATCTGGGAACTTGTGCTAATATGTATGGTTGCTTAACCATTCTTTTTTTTAAATCACAAAAAATGAGCAATGCTAGTGTATGGCTGCATTGGGACTATATGGCCCTGTAGGGGAGGGAAATATCTCTTAATATATATCCCCCATCGTTTTAGTTGTTATTGAAGAGCCTGGATTATTTAACAGACTTAGAAAGAATGTCCAAATACAGTTCAAAGAGGTTTACTGACAGTATCATAAGAGCCTGAAGCAACAAACAAAAATGTGATCACAACACAACCCCTGGCAATACCATGACCCAATTGGAAACGCCTTTTAGGATATAATGGATACAGAGCAGTCCATCTGAAAGTACTTGCCAGCACTTAATGAAATGTGCTAGGAACTGACAGGCAAAGAAGTTAAGTCTGGTTTCTACTCTCAAGGACTTAGTGTGTGAGTTGTGAAATTTGAGGTAGCGCATGAAAGAGGGACTGGTAATTGCAGGTAATAAACTGAAGATGTCACACGAGTGCTTTAGACTATAAGGGCTATAGGCGTTAAGAGGAGGAAAGTATCAGCTTTAGCAGGATGATTAAGGAAGACCTCTTGGAGGAGATGGTATTTAAGCTGGGCCTTCACTTCACCTGTCATTTATTATGTGTTTTGAATGGGCCGGCCACTGTAACTTGTGAAGATGAATAAACAGAAGTAAGACTGGACGGATAGGTAGGTCCACACTGGGCAGGGGTTTGAATGCCCAACTGAGGAATTCAGACTTTATCCTATAGGCCAGTGCTGTCCAGCAGAATTTTCCTCACTGATGGAAATGTTCTGTTCTGCCCTGTACAATATGAGAGCCACTAGCCACATGTAACTGTGGACCATTTTAAAAAGGGCTAGTGTGACTGAGCAACTGGATTTTTTAAAATTTTAATTAAATTTACAAAACACACATGGTTCGTAGCTACTGTATTGAACAGTGCAGCTCTAGGCAGTAGGTAACGTCTGCCAGTTTTTTTTTTTAATACCTGCCAATTTTTAAGCTGATAAATGATATACTTAAAAGGACATTTTAAGATTGGTTTTGCACAAGATGGACTGAAGAAAGCCAGAGGTGGGGAAACCAAGTAGGAGGAGATTATTGCAGTCATCTAGGTTAGAGGTGCCAGTGATTGATTCAGGATGGTGCCAGTGGGAATGACTGGATTCAGAAACAGTTCTAAGAATTGATAAGATTTGACGACTGAGAGTATAGGAGAGCAGTCAAATGGAGGCCCGAGTTTTTAGCCTGAATGAATATTGAGAATGGTGATAACCATTAAGGAGTTGCTGTTGAGAGCAAAAACACCATTTTTTTTCTTGTATGCACACCTGGTTTGAAATGAGTGTGGTCAGGGCTAACATCAGCCATAATGTGAAGCCTAACAGACGAATAGCACTGCAGCTCAGCAAGGAAGCCAGGAGAAGAGATGGAGGCCTGACAGTAATAAACAGATGATAAAAACACGAGAGTAGGTGACATTGGAAGGAAAGAAAAGGGAAAACAGTCGTGAGAACTGAGTACCAAACTTTTGGACTCTATCCACATCTAAATAAAAATTGAAAAGCTGAATTCCCACCTACAGGGGAATCATTGGATACAATATGGCATGCCTTGTAGCTACTTAAAAGATTGAGGGAGCTCTATTTTTATTGACTTGGAAAGGTACCCATGATTTAAAATAAATTAGTGAATAATATGTAACATATGATCCTTGTGGTAATTGTCATTTTTTTGAAAACCCCTTCCCTAATCTGGGGGCAGCTGCCCTTTGTGTGAGTCTTGGTGGGAGGCAGAGCCGCATCACCCTGTCACAGAAGCCTTTGTGGGGAAACCCTCTCTCCAACCTGGCAGCTAGAGCAGGGCATGGAAGCTAGGCTTAGCCAGTGGGGAGGTTTCCCTCTGGACCCCCATTCGTCATCTTAAGCAATTGCCATCAAAGAAGGGGCAGTGAAGTTAGATTCTCACGCACTAATGTGTCGGGGAGAGAGTGATGGCCATGGTTTATTCTGCCTAGCCCCACTTGGTTCCTGCTTGTTTTCAGAGCCTGGTTCTTGAGGCTTCTTTTTTTGCTTAAATTAGCCAGAGTGGTTTCTGTTGTTAGTACCCAGGAACTTTGACTTATACCCTCACTTTTTGTTTAAAAGGAAAACAAATTGGGGCACCTGGTTGGCTCAGTTGGGTGGACATCTGCCTTTGGCTTGGGTCATGACCAGGTCCTGGGATCTACCCCTGCATCCGGTACCCTGCTCAGTGGGGGCGTCTGCTTCTCCCTCTGACCCTCCCCCCTGCTCATGCTCTTGCTCACTCTATCTCTCTCAAATGAATAAATAAAAAAATCTTTAAGGGCACCTGGGTGGCTCAGATGGTTAAGCGTCTGCCTTCGGCTCAGGTCGTGATCCCAGAGTCCTGGGATCGAGCCCCACCTCGGGCTCCTTGCTCAGCAGGGAGCCTGCTTCTCCCTCTGCCTGCCACTCCCCTTGCTTGTGCTCGCTCGCTCTCTCTGACAAATAAATAAAATCTTCAAAAAAATTTTATTTCCTCAATTCAAGAGCCAATCAAAGTTTATATATTGCATTTGCTTGTTATGGCTCAGTAGTGTCTTTTAATCTGTCACATTCCTTCGTCCTTGTATCCCCTTGAAAATATTGACCTGTGAAAAGCCTAAGCCAATTGTCTTGTAAAATGTCCTACATTTTGGATTTGTCTAATTATATTCTCCTGGTAAATCTTTCCTTTTTACTGATTTCAGACAACCTGTATCCAAAAGGATGGAGTTAGGAAAAGGAAGACTTCTCAGGACGGGGCTGAATGCGTTGTATCAGGCAATACACCCAGTTCATGGCCTTGTCTGGACTGATGGGCGTCAGGTAGTCCTGACTGATTTACAGCTTCACAGTGGAGAGGCCAGGTTTGGGGATTCCAAGGTCATTGGACAGTTTGAACATGTGTACGGAGTGTCCTGGGCCCCCCCCGCTGTGGCTGACGTGCCCGCTCTGCTCGCCGTCCAGCACAAGAAGCATGTTGCCTTGTGGCAGCTGTGTCCCAGCACTACGGAGACAAGCAGATGGCTGATGTCGCAGACCTGTGAGATTAGAGAATCACTTCCTGTCCTTCCCCAGGGCTGTGTGTGGCATCCAAAGAGTCCTGTCCTGGCTGTGTTGACGGCACAGGATGTGTCCGTCCTCCCAAGTGTCTATGGTGACGGTCCCCGGGTGAAAGCAGACGTCAATACCAGGGGCCTCATTCACTGTGCCTGTTGGACCCAGGATGGCCGGAGGCTGGTGGTGGCAGTTGGCAGCAGCCTGCATTCCTATATTTGGGACAGTGCTCAGAAGACTCTTCGCAGGTGCTCCTTCTACCCAGTGTTTGCTGTGGATAGCTACGTGCGCTCCATCGGAGCCACCGCAGACTCACAGGTCGCTGTAGCGACTGAGCTTCCACTAGATAAGATTTGTGGCTTAAATGCATCCGAAACTTTTGACGTTCCTCCTGGTGGGGAAGACACTCGTCTGTGTGCCTCACCGGTTACTGATGAAGGACCCACCGGGGATCAGGGGGCGGTTGCTTCTGAAACACACTTTGAAACCTCAGTTTCTCCCATTTCTTCTTCCTTTTCAGATCCTCTGGATCTAACTCATATACATTCCAGTACCGCCAAATCGGAGGGTAGTTCTCTTATTTGTCTAAGAAAAAAGGACTACTTGACAGGAACCGGCCTGGATTCTTCACATCTGGTCCTTGTGACCTTTGAGAAAGAGGTCACCCAGACCAGAAAAGTCACCATTCCCGGGATTCTGGCTCCCGATCTAATAGCATTAAATCCTAAAGCACAGGTGGTGGCGGTGGCTTCCAATACATACCATGTCATTTTTATCTATTCTGTCATTCCATCATGTGTGCCAAATATCCGGCAGATTCAGTTAGAGAGAAGTGAAAAGCCAAAAGGCATATGCTTCTTGACAGATAAGTTATTATTGATTTTGGTAGGAAGACAAAAATCCACTGATTCAGCATTTCTTCCTTCTTCAAAGACTGATCAGTATATCATTCGTTTGATTGTTAGAGAAGTAACATTGGAAGAAGAATCTCCAGTAACAGCAAGTGAAAACCAGAGTGGAGTCTCTACTCTCAGTATTCTATTAAATAAAACAGATAGAAAAAAGCTAATTGAAAGTCTTTCCCCAGACTTTTGTCACCCAAACAGAGGGCTCTTAACAGCTAACGGCAGTGGGCAAAGCGGGAGGCCTGGAAAAACCCTTATTAAAGAAATCAAAAGTCCTCCCACCAGTGTCTGTGAGGGCCCCATCGCCCTTGACGCTCTAGATGGTGAGCCTGTTAACCGCTCGGTAACGCTGCCCAGATCCAGCGGCACACCCCACCACACCCTAACTCCCGAACCTCCTGATTGGCCTCCAAGCAAGAATTTACAAAGGGAAAAGGAAATTTCCCGGCTATCTAAGGAAATGGAAATTTTATCTAGGACCCTGACTGAAGTGCAGCGACGTCTCTCTGAACTCACAGACGTTCTGCAAAAGGAGAAGTTCTCTCCTGGGTACCCACTCTCTCAGGACCCGCCCTATGTGCACGTCGCTTATCAGGTAACTTCTCCTTTGAGGAGCTGCCCCTATACGTGAAAGCTCCTGCAGCCAGTGGGTACTGACAAGAAAAACTCATTGATGAGCAAGATGGTGTTGTAGCTGAACTTCATGAGCAGGGCGTGTTACGTTACAGGCAAGTTGTTCTACCTCTCTAGGTTGGCTGCCAGCCAGATGGGCACGCATACCGGCGTACGCTGGGATTGTGTCACCTGTATGGTGTAAAATATGAATGACTGTACTCATCCTGGCAATTTATATTTAAAAGAAAAAAAAATTCTCCTTATTGTGCTCTTTCACTGTGGGAAACTTTTCCGTATGCATCGCAGAGAGAAAGGTTAGGTCGATTTAGAAAGATTTAATGCGTGTGCAAATATATCATATTACATGAATGGGATCATAGCTGATCTGTTTTTATCATGAACATTTTCATTCCCCATTGAATGTGGCCCTGCCCCCTGCCATAACTCACTTTAATTCACGGCTTAACGTGGCTCCCTCCATTATTTTAGTTCATTCTCCTATAATCTTACACACTTCTTTGTATACATAGGTCTGTAGATGTGGGGGTGGTGGTGTGTCATTGTTTTACAAAAATGGGGTCATAGGGTGCACTCTCTGTGCTGAGAGCACATCGTTTATGTAGCTGGGCCCCTGGTGGACATGCACGTTGCCTTTAGCTCTTCACTTCTCTTCAGTCGCTCCCAGTCCTGCTGTAGTGGTATGGTACCCTTATGTGTAGCTGTTTGTATTCCTACTTTTATTTCTGTTGGGTTGGTTCCCAGAAGTGGAAGTGCTAATTTGAAGAGTATATATAGACATATATGTTTCTACTTTTCACAGAGTTGCCAGATTGCCTCCCAAAGATTTTTTACTTAATGCATCGTCACATACCCCTTCTCAACCTATGAGACTGTCTTTTCCTCACAGCCCCACCAGTCTGATAAGTGTGAAATGCTTTTCACTTTTATTCATTTGTATTTCCTTTACTATTAGTGAATTTGAGTATGTCTTCATGGTTTTTGGTCAATTGAATATGAATTGCCTATTGCTCATTTTTTTCCTATTGAGTTATCAGTTTATAAGAGGTTTTTGTATATTATAGAAATTAATAGGGGCATCTGGGTGGCTCAGTAGTTGAGCGTCTGCCTTTGGCTCAGGTCATGATCTCAGGGTCCTGGGATCAAGCCCCGCATCAGGCTCCCTGCTCATCAGGGGATCTGCTTCTCCCTCCCCCTGCTCTTGTGCTCTTGCTTGCTTTCTCTCTCTCTCTCTCCCTCTCAAATAAATAAACATAAAATCTTAAAAAAAAAATACTACTGTTTGACCAACTCAGGATGTCGGGTTTTTGTTTTGTTTTGTTTTGTTTTACAAGAGAACAAATCTACACCTTTATTTACTTTTCATTAAATTTAAATCCTTGAGGGGTACAGCATCACACGGATTCTGTGGCCAATGGCTTTAGCAGGAAGGTTGCTTCGGAATTTGGCACGAACCATGCCACTGTTTCCATGAGCATGAGTTACTTTTCCCCAGATTACTCTGGTTTTGTTTAGTTTGCCACCAGGAGTCACTGTGTTGTTCTTTGCTTTGTACACATAAGCACATCTCTTGCCTAGATAGAATTCTGTTTCATCTCGAGCATAAACACCTTGGATTTTAAGAAGAGCTGTATGCTCCCTCTGGTTCCGGAGACCCCGCTTATAGCCAGCAAAAATGGCCTTGGACCACAGCCTTCCAGACATTATTTGGCGTTATAGGAGTCCTGTTCCCAGCAGGCCTCCACAGACTCCCAAGATGGCCAGGATGTAGGTTTTTAAATGAACCAAAGAATAGTTTAAAACTGAATTAAAATTTTTTTATTGTGAAAAATTTCAAACATATATTCTTTATTATGAAAAATTGTAAACATAAAGACTACATAATGAAATCCTTTTAATATCTGTCATCTGGATTTAATAGTTATTAACATTTTGCCATAATTGCTTTTTTTTTTAATTCCTAAAATATTTTAAGTAGGAATGTCATGGTATTTAACCCATAAATATTTTGAGATCTAATCCTTTTGTTGTGTTAAATAATGTAGCCAAACCTCCTTATTTACAACTGGTCTAGTTTTTTTTTCCTTTTAAAAATTTTATTTATTTATTTGAGAGAGAGAGAGCACTAGCAGGGCCAGGAGCAGAGGGAGAGGGAGAAGCAGACTCCCCGTTGAGCAAGGAGCCCATGTGGAGCTCGGTCCCAGGACCTTGGGATCACAACCCGAGCCGAAGGCAGATGCCCAACTGACCGAGCCACCCAGGCACCCCACAGCTGGATTAGTTATAATGATAGTAAATAGGATTCTAAAAAACTACTAACACATTCTGTTCTTAAGAAATGTTAACTCTGTTGCTTCTGCAATCAGTTTAACAACTTTTATTTTTATATTTGAAGAAATCTTATTATGTAGGTCCTGTTGTTGAAAAAAGAGCCATACTCCTCTGCAATGGCAAACTAAGGCTCAGTACAGTCCAGCAGACTTTCGGCCTCTCTCTTGTCGAAATGCTCCACGGTAGGTAGAATTCAAGAAATTGGTTCTACCCCACGCTCCCTCCTTCTACCATCTATTTTGTAACTTTCATTGATAATAAAGGTGAAGTATACAAACCATTCAGTGATTCACGAGAAAGTTAACAAGAATTGTTCATTGCCTACTGTATACACAAGTCTATCATAGGTACCAAAACACATGGGAAATACGGGTTCCGCCCTTGAGGAACTTACAGCCTAGCTGGAAGACCTAAATGTACACAGGAAAAAACTGGAAGAGTTACAAAGCAATATATAACAGCTGCAAAGGAATGACATTAAAACCTCATATATACCTGTTGCACGAAACATAAAGATCATAGCATTGCAGAATATTTCTTAAAGGAGTTGGTCATTTTAATATGCAGCAAACATGGGATGAGAAGGGTATCCCTAAATGCCAGCGAACTGAGCTGTGCCCACTCTTCAAATGCACAGCATGGTGGGTTTTTTATGCCTCATTCTTCTAATGGTAGCCACCACGTTGAACATGAAATCTGTTTCTAGCACCAGCATTTTCTTGTTTTGACACATGCATTTGTGATATGATTTCATAATTGTCATCTGTCCTGGGTGGAGTTACTGTTCCATTCCGGGTGTACCATATTTTACTTCACCATATTTTCTTTGACCTTCCAGTGGTTTCCAGTTTCAGCAGCATACATAGCACTGATAAAAACCTCTCTGCATATTTTACATGTTGTTCCTGGAAAGTATAGATTTTTCAGAGGTGAAATTACAGCGTCAAAGGTGAGGCACAGTAGATTTGAAAGAACCAGAGAAGGTCCAGGCATGTGTTAAGGCCACTGGCCCTGGGTTACTGCAGAACAAACCATTCAGGATTATCTGGACCATTCTAGTCTAGCAGTAGTCAGCTAAGCGTCCTTAGGTGTCTAGAGGTTGGTAATGACCTAAAGAGTAAAGCTTCCTCCAGAGAGTAGCTGTTCCCACCTTCACATAGTTTCTGGAGAAACTGCTTAAGAGCGAGTAGAGAGGGACACTCCATACGCAACCCCTAACACATGTGCACTATATACACAATCATATACATAGCACTGAGTGATAAGTGCCCCGCCTGGGTAAAGATGGATGTCCCCTAGCTATGCCTACGTCATCAATGCCGTCAATACCCGCTCCTGCCATATAACGTCACCCTCAGTAGTACTCAGTCCTTCCGTCTCCCCAGTTGTCTGCACGGTCTTACAATGATCAGTTCAGTATTATCAACTACTCTATTCTTACCCTCAAAAAAAATATTTATCTTCTTTTTCTTCATAGAATAAGATGAGAGATCCTAAATTTCCTATGTGTTTATTTCACTTTGCAGACTCGCACTGGATCCTTCTCTGTGCTGATAGCGAAGGCTTCATCCCGTTAACATTCACGGCCACCCAGGAAATAACCATCAGAGATGGCAGCGCAAATGTCTTC
This sequence comes from Callorhinus ursinus, assembly GCF_003265705.2. Lineage (NCBI taxonomy): Eukaryota > Metazoa > Chordata > Mammalia > Carnivora > Otariidae > Callorhinus > Callorhinus ursinus. The sequence continues at coordinate 19,700,820 of NW_027397072.1, read as the reverse complement.
ACGGACTCTGTCTCAGAGTCTTAATCCTGCTCCTTCTCTTGAAGTCTTGAGAGACCTGACTGTCGAGAGCGTAGACGCCACCGGCTGATCTATCCATTTAGGCAGTATGGCCTGATACCCTTTCAGATGAGGTCATTCAGACAATATCTCTTTTCCACCGTGGACTCTCCTCGGCTGGGGTTTGCACAGTCGCTCAGAGGTGAAGCACCTGCTGTGGTTGGCTTGGCCGCTTTTCCTCCTTGTCTCCCTCCCCACCCCACCCCACCCCTCGCCGCCCTGGGCTGCAGCCCCCTGCTTTCCGGCAGAGCTCAGTCTTTGTTAGATGGCTCAAAAAGTGGTTGTTTACATATTCATGACTGTGGTTTTGTCTAAGGGCAGAATTCCCAGAACAAAACAGTATTCTGGTGCCATATGGATTGTGTTTTATGGTTTCTCTGAGGCTTTCTGTCCCTTACCCCAAACTGTTAAAGCTGTCTTAGAAGCACTTAAAAGGTACTTCAGCATTGTTATAGACCATTTCCTTGGCTTAGAGTTGAGAGTAAGAGGTACTGGAGAACATATGCTCTGACATATCCTTCTTACCCCAAACCAGCAGGAAGGAATCAGCAAAGCTCAAAAGAAGACAAAAAATCAATTGATTTCTGTCCCCAGGGCAGAACAGGAAGTAGTTCTGATGTTGGCTGGACCTGCCAGGATTTAAACCTAACTCTCTTGCTTCCTTAAAAAATTCTGGCCAACTAAGGTCCGAAAAACTAGCCCTGGGCAAATAGCAAATGTCAAGTGCTTTGACCCCTCTGGACCCCACTGGAGCATGTGCTTATGTTAATAGTGTGATGCCAAGCCCAGTTGATGTCTAAGGCATGATGGCGTGCTGTGGCTACTCCTGATTTTCTCCCTGAAATGCCTTTTTTCTTTTTTTCTTTTTCCAGTTTTGGGATCATAAAAATGTCCTATTTTTCTCCCAGTAGTCACCTCCCTTAGTTGAATTGTCACTTTCATTTTGATGTTTCTCTTTTCCCTCCATTCAAGTCTTAGAGACCAGCAAAGAGTCTCTGAGAGAAAGTAGTTCAGAAAATTGGAGATTTCACTGAATCCGAGGTAGGTAAAAAGTACCAGCTTATTATAATTAACGGGCTGAAGTGCCAACTTAGTAGAGTGGAAAGAGCCCTGAATGCAACTTCAGATGGACACACCACTTCTCAAACAGGATCATAAATTTCAGTGACGGCAGCCTGACAAATTGATGAGTGTGTGGCTGGTCAGGGCACATCTGCAGATAAATTGTTTTAGCCAGAGAGGTTCCATTAGCACATATGCATCTTTTCCCCCTTTCCTTGAAAATTATCTGGAAGGAAAGGTTTCGTGCCCTTGGGGACTCCTGTCTCTCTGTTACCGTTTATGAAGATGGAGCTGGGATAGGAAAGAGGCGAGGGCCCATTTTGTGGTTCAAATGCATTAGGCGGCTGCTAGAATAATGGAAGTGGAGGCTGCTGGTCTGTCATCAGGTGCCTGAGAGCCGTCGCCGAGGACAGCCTGGGGCCTGGCTCCATTTGCAGAGGAAGTGTCTGGGCGGGATGAAAGCACACTATTAGGAAGCCTGGGGGGCCTGGGGACCCTGTAGTAAGATCAGGGCAGGTGCGTCAAGGTACAGGTTATAACCACCGTTTCCCTGGTCAGAGTCCTGTGAATGAGTCCATAAAGTCCCTAAAGCTTGGTGTGGCTGTTATGAATGTTTTGATGGTATTTTCTCTGTGATTATCGCTGGTATAAAGAGAAGTTCTTGATTTTATGTTTGTGGACATTGTATTTCTTCTGGTGGACAGTCTGGCACATAAATTATGTATTTCTTTACAACAAATCTGATTCCATGACAACTCTCCTACGAAAGAACGTTTCCTTGGCCCCTGCTATTATTATAGTCATTGGAGCAATAGAAGTTAATGCAGTATTTGCTGGCTTTGGATACAGGGACAGAAGAGCTATAATCTTTTAATTATTGTTTAATGTTCTGTTGAGAATATTTTGCATAAGGAAAGACGTTCTTTACAAATCCCATTTGGTGCCCAAATTTTTCTAAATTTCATATGGGTATTTATTATTTGATACACACAATACATATAAAGCATAGGAAGGCTTAGTTAAAAAAATTTTTTTTATTTATTAGAGAGAGAGCACAAGCAGGGGGAGTAGCGGAGGGAGAGGGAGAAGCAGGCTCCCTGCTGAGCAGGGAGCTGGACACAGGGCTCAATCCCAGGACCCCAGGATCATGACCTGAGCTGGAGGCAGCCGCTTAACCAACTGAGCCACCCAGGTGCCCCAGGAAGGCTTAATAACAAAATGAGCCACCGACCACCTAACTTAAGAATCAGAACGTTACTAGAAACCATTCTGGATCCTTCTCTATAGAGATAACTGCACCCCGGAGGTAACTGATCTCTTGATTGTTGTAATGATCATTCTTTCCTTTCTTTTTTTACCACAACCACCTATACACATTGGCCTAAAGAACATAGTGTTCATTTCCCCTTGTTTTTGAGCTTTATACAATGGTGTTATATTGTATATAGTCCTCTGCAGCTTAATGTTTTTCACTCACTATTATTTCTAAGAATCCATGCTCGTTAGGTGTTTGTTCTATTATTTTCACTGTTTTGAGTTACCATAATATTTCCTGCTGTGTACATTTGCGCCGGTCCCTGGTTTTATTTTTGCAATTATAAACAATATTGCCTTGAATATTCTTGTTAAGTATGTCCTGATGCAAGTATTGGAGAAGTCTCACTAGGGTCTTTTTTTTTTTTTTTTAAGATTTTATTTATTTTGAGAGTAAGGGAGCCCCGTGTGAGCGAGGGAGGTTGCAGAGGGAGGGAGAGAATCTCAAGCAGACTCCATGCTGAGCGCGGAGCCCCATGCAGGGAGGAACTCAGTCTCACAACTGTGAGATCCTGACCTGAGCCAAAATCAAGAGTCAGATGCTTAACTGACTGAGCCACCTATGCCCCCTCTCTGGGGTCTTTGACATAGATATGGAATTGCTGGAGCACAAAGGGTGTGTAAATTCAAATTATTTTCCCAGGTGGTCACATCAGTCTTCACTCCCAGCAGCGATGTATCAGAGCTCCTATTCTACATGTTCAAGACTTCTTAACTTAGGACAATGGGGTAGTTTTAAATTGTTTCTCATTGTGATCCTAATTTTTACTTCCAGACCACCAATGAAATTGAGCATCTTTCATCTGTTTACTGGCCATTTGAGTTTTCTCTTTTGCAAAACCCCTGCTTGTTTCTTTTGCCCCAGTTTCTATCGGGTTGTCTTTTTCTTCTCGAGTAGTAGGGATTCTTTTTATATTCTAGATGTTGTTACTATGTGTGGCTAATATCTTCACCCAGTTTGTGTCTTGTCTTTTCTCTTTACGGTGTGTTTTGTTGAACAAACTGTTCATTTTAAGGAAGTCACACTTATCTATCTTTCCTTTTATGAAAGGTTTGCCTTTCACATTTCTTTTTTTTTTTTTAAGATTTTATTTATTTGACAGAGAGAGACACAGCAAGAGAGGGAACACAAGCAGGGGGAGTGGGAGAGGGAGAAGCAGGCTTCCCGCCGAGCAGGGAGCCCGACGTGGGGCTCGATCCCAGGACCCTGGGATCATGACCTGAGCCGAAGGCAGACGCTTAACGACTGAGCCACCCAGGAGCCCCTCACATTTATTTCTTTAATCAACATTTTGTTGGGTACTTGAGGGGGACCCTCTGAGTTTTCTCTCTGTAGATCACTCCCATTCAATATTCTGTCCTGCAAACTCTAGCCACTTTGGTCTCCCCAAACTCATCTTCTCAGCTTAGAGTCCTCTGGGCTCCAAATGGTTCCCTTCAGTATCATCTGGAAACTCTCAAGGCAATAAGCTGGGGTAAATCGTAAGCTTCACCTCATTTGTTTCCCATCTTCCAGAGATTCCTCCTTTGTTGCTTCATGCCCAGCATCTTGAAAACTGTTGTTTCATATATTCTCTCCGTTTCTTTTTTATTGCTTCAGCTGAGAGGCTAGGTCTGGTCTCTACTATTCCATCATGGCCAAAAGCAAAAGTCTTTCCACAACCTGTTCATTTATTTTAAGGTATTTTATATTTTTTGTTGCTACTGTTTAAAAATTATGTTTTATAACTGTTGCTGGCATATACAAATGTAATTTCTTTTTGTTAATGTTATGTCCAATTATCTGGCTATACTCCCTTATTCTAATAATTTATTTGTAGATTCTTTTGGGTTTTCTGTGTAGAAATTATTTACAAATAATGGCAATTTTGTTTCTTCCTTTCTAATTATTATACTATGACTACACTAGCTAGATCTGCTGATGAAGTGTTGACTAGAAGCAGTGATTGTAGGTATCCTTATTCCTGATTTTAAAGGGACTATCACCATTAAGAATGATGTTCACTATAGGTTTTTGGTAGATATCCTTTCTCAGGTTTAAAAATTTCCTTTTCCTCTTGGTTTGCTTAGTACTTTTATCTTAAAATGGTATTAGCGTTTTATCAAATGATTCTGTATCTATTGAGAACACAATTTTTTTCCTCCTTTAATCTGTTAATGTGGTAAGTTTCATTCGACAGATTTTTCTCATGTGAGACAAACTTGGCATTCTTAGAATAAACCCAGTGTGTTCATGATGTGCTTATTTTTTAGACATTGCCAGACTCAGTTTACTAATATTTTGTTTTGGATTCTTGCTTCCATGTTCTGTGTTCAAGATTAGCCTGTAAATTTCCTCTCCTTTCACTTTGCTTGTCTGGTTTTGGTATCAAATGTATTCTGGCCTGATATAAATGAGTTGCAGGGTGTGCCCTTATTCTGTTCCCTAGAAAGGTTTTCAGAAGCTATGAAATGATCCTTGATGAAAGTTTGATAGCACTTGGTAATATCATTTCGATCTCGTGTTTTCTTTGTGGGAATACTTTAAAATATTTATTTCATTCCTTGAATGCTTATGAGATCATTTAGGATTTCTGTTGTTTACAGTCACACACATATACACTCAGTTCTGTTATAATGCTTGTTTTGAAAACACAAATTTGCTCCAACACAGTTACTATATTAAGGAACAATTAGAGTATAACGTGACTTTCCTTGCTGATGCACCAGTTTTGTCCTGAAGAAACAGTAGGTGAACACAGAAGTCTGTACCCAGCTGAGCGGAGTCCTATAGGAGCACATGAATGGACATACGGACACATCTCCGACACCCCGCAGGCAGCTCTGTCAGTGGCCATGTGGTTAGGAGACACTCCCGGCCATATCTGGGGCTACAGTTTTCTGTCCAACTTCTACCATTTGCTAATAACCTATAAGCTGCAACCCTTTCCTCCCGTTGCTTAATCCACACTCGCTGTGCGTGGGGGGGGCATGGTAGAGTGAGCGGGGGAGAGAAAAAACTAAGAAGACACCAAGTTTTTGGTTTTGGTGACCTGATAGATGCGGACATAATTTACTGAAAATGCAGGAGGCAGAGGGCGCCTGGGGGGTGCAGTTGGTTGAGCGACTGCCTTCGGCTCAGGTCATGAGCCTGGAGTCCCGGGATCGAGTCCCGCATCGGGCTCCCTGCTCAGCGGGGAGCCTGCTTCTCCCTTTGACTCAACCCCCCTCTCATGTGCTCTCTTTCTCTCTCTCATTCTCTCTCTCAAATAAATAAATAAAATCTTTAAAAAAAAATAAAATGCAGGAGGCAGAACAAATGTGGGGAGGTATTGAGTTCCACTTTACACAGAGGCTGTTTTACTGCCTGAAGAACACTCAGATGGGCTTCTGAAGTTCAGCAGAGAGTTCAGGGTTAGAAAGAGAGGTGTAGGGCGCCTGGGTGGCTCAGTTGGTTGAGTGTCCGACTCTTGATTTCGGCTCAGGTTGTGATCTCAGGGTTGTGGGTTCGAGCCCTCGTCAGACTCTGCACTGGGCTAGGCGTGGAGCCTGCTTAGGATGCTTTCACTCTCTCTCTCGCTCTCTCTTTCTCTCTCAAAGGAAGGAAGGAACAAAAGGTAGCAGAGAGGGAAGGGGCAAGGGAGATGCCTGCTCTTTGTCAGTGATGGGCCCAGGGGCGGGCCCTGGCGGCAAGGAGACATCCTCTTTCTCTGAAACCGGAGGTCTGGCTCTAGAGGGTGGTGTCGGAAGAGGGTCGGGGACACGGCGGGAGGCTCCATGGGCAAATGTGAGTCGAAGGACCCAGAGTAGAAATAATGGGTGGAATTGGCAATAATAATTCCCAAATAGTGGGGATCATACCGTGGGATCGGAGCATAGGGTCAGAGGAGGGGATGCTGGCATTTGGTTTCAGAGGAGGAACGGTCCTGGTGGCACCAAAGTCTGTACATCAGCTGTTGCTCCAATAAATGTGTTCAATACCAGCTACCTCCACAGGCTTTGGAGTCAGGCCTACTTAGGTTCAAGGCCATTGCTGCCGCCAGTCGACCTTAGGCAAGTTACTTAATCTCTGCCAGCCTCATCTGAAAATGAGAATAATAGTACCTGCTTCATAGGGCTGCTGTGAGGGAGAAATGGAATAATACATTTTGGGCAGCCCCTTATCACCTCCTGTCTCTGAGATCTAACCCCTCTAACCCAGAGGTGGCCCCCTGCAGCTGTATTTAGATAGTATAGTTTGGCTCCTTGAGACTGCACTCCTGGGAGTAACATAAAGTTTGGCACAAGCTTCTGATCCTACCTGCACTGCCCATGTTTCCAAAGCACAGCATGGCAACATGGTAGAAACCTTATGTTGCCTCCTGTCTTAGCAGGTACTGTGTCCCCACAGCCAGTGATTTTCCATTGCCGAGAAACCGTTGTGCGTGTGCGTGTGTGCCATGCCCAGCCAGGGGTGAGCAGAGCTTCCTGTCAGCCCGTTCCTAAGTCAGATGGGCAATGAAGAGAAGTGGACCCAGCTCTTTCCCTGATGCCCTATGACCTCAAGGATCAGATACCCATGTCAGTGGCACAAGGGCGGAGAGTTCAGGCATCATACAGACCAGGTCACACCATGCACTCTCACTCTGAGGTCAGGTTCCTTTTTGGGCTACGGTGTTCATGGAGGAAGCAAGATGTTTCATGCTTCGAGGGGTATATCCTGCCTGAGTGTGAGTCTGAGCTCTGGCAGTCTTACGTGCGAGTCTGGAACTAAGAGGCAGCCAAAGGTCTAATGAGGAAGTGGAAGGGGGCCTAAGCCCTGGGTGGGGGCTCCGGAAAACTGACCCCCATGGAGGGGACAGAGGCAGGGCAAGTCTGCACCTCCTGGTCACCTCTTTAGGTGTCTTGGCTTCTCTGGTAGTTGATGGGGCATCGGGACTCTCATGGGTTCCCCAACCCCTCTGTAGCCCACTGCAGCCTGCTGCCCTGGGCTACTCTAGAGTCTCCACTTCTTATCTCTTCCAAAGGAAAGAAGGAACCCACCTCCCACATGGCCATCTCTGGTCTGAGGAAATGCAGGGTCAGGGGTGTGTGGCTGAGGAGACGTAGCCAGGGGCAGTGACATCAGGCACCCTCCCCCCTCCCTTCTTGGGTGGTGGCTACCCAGGAGGTGGGATGAGAGGGGTGGCCACAGTTGTGTTTTACAGACTCAATAGAAGATAAAGCCTTTAATATATATATATATATACATATATATTTTTAAAATAAACCTCAGTGGATCTTTCTTCCCCAAAGATACAGCCTTTAGAAAACTGTGGTCCCTGTGCCTTTGTAAGATACAATTTCAGAAAAGTATTTCCACAAAAAAAACTTTTGTTCCTAAAAATGATTGATGTTTGGTAGCTCAATATCAGTCTGTGTCTGATTCCAGAAACTGTTGCCGGCTTATCCGAACAAGCCTAAAGCCTTGAGAAATGCCTCTCATGTCCAGCTCAGTCTCCTCCCCACCTGCTGTCCCCATTTGCTCCCTCTGGGGTCTGTTGGTCTCAGTGCCTCTATCTGTGTCTCTCCTGATGTCATCCCTAACATGTCCGTCTGTCCCCACTCTGCCCATTCGTGTGGTGTCTGTCAGCCTCTCAGATGTCCACTGGAGCATCGGGAAGAACAGGAGGTCTGTGCGTCTGTCCTGTCGGGTGAGCAAGTTGTGGGGCTTCCTTTTCCCAGGAATAGTTGCTCTTGGGATGCTTTCCAGGTCAAGGTTACCTGGAGCTGGGTGGTCCGGGGCACAGGCCTATCTGACCTGGTCTGTGCTCAACAAGCAAGAAGTGGCAGGCGAGGGTCCTGGAGCCCGGGCCAATCCCTTCAGGAGGTGTGCCTGAAGACTCCATATCCCAGGGGAAGAGACAGGTCACGTGTAACCTTCGAAGTCGGTGCGCTAAGGGACTGAGAAGAAAGAGGGACTCCGAGCCCTGAAGACGCTGGCTCCTGCTGTTCCAGCCCACACAAGGTCAGCCCTCAAGCGAGGCTGTAGCTGGTCCTCCTGTAAAAGGGAAAGAAACCAAAGAGACAGATGAGGGCGGAGGGGGACTGTGTCGGAACACGGACCCCTATGGACGTGACAGTGGCGCTCCCCGCCTCCCTAGCAGCTCCTCCCTCCCCCACCCCTAGAATAAAGCTACAGCCCCTGTTTTTCCGACAAGTCCATCCAGCAATTCCCTATCTGCGTGTCACTCCGAGTGTGCGTGTGGCCTCAGTGTTCCTGGGCCAGAGTTTGAGCCATCCACACCGAGAACGAGGGGCCGATGACAGTGGCACTTCCTGCCAATCCCGTGTGTTCCTCTGTGTGGATGTGCGCTGGTATTGGTGGCCTCCAAACAGGCGGCCATGTGCTTGTGACAGCTGCCAGCCCAGACGTCCTGACACTGCGGCACCAGCGTGGCCTTGGCCTCTGTGCTGGGCTGGGCACGCAGAAACGAATAAAACCCAGCCCCGGCTCCAAGATCCCCACAGTCCACTGGGCAAGCCAGCCGGCGGGCCTCTCAGCCCTGGGGAGCAGGACCAGTGCCCTGGAAGCCAGGAGAACAAGGTTCAGGGCGCAGCTCGGCACAGTCTGTGGGGGAAAGAGTAGAAGACCCAGCTTTCGGCTCCCAGGCGGGAGGATGGCGCCATCACAGGAGGAGGAGGCCCATGGGGAAAGAAGATGAGTTCAGTAGTTCAGGGCTCTTTGAAAGTGACTCCATGCTTGTGGGACATCGGGTGGAGACGTGTCAATGAGAGCCAGACACGTGGATCCGGAACTTGAAGGGAGTCCGGGGGTAGGGGCAGCTTTAGGAGTCACGAGGCACAGGAGGGGCTCGAGATCAAGCAAGTGGGCGAGGCGCCTGGCTTTATGGAGAGCAAAGAGAGCAGGGCCAAGGGGGGAGCCCTTCCATACTACAGCCAACGGATAATCGAGAGGGGGGAGACTGAGGAGGGACGTGCAGAGCAGCTGAAGAAAATCCAGGAGGGGGCGCCTGGGTGGCTCAGTCAGTGAAGCATCTGCCTTCTGCTCAGGTCATGATCCCAGGGTCCTGGGATCGAGCCCCGCATCGGGCTCCCCGCTCAGCACGGAGTCTGCGTCTCCCTCTCCCACTCCCCCTGCTTGTGCGTGCTCTCGCTCTCTCTCTGACAAATAAATAAATAAAATCTTTTAAAAAAGAACGAAAATCCAGGAGCACCCAGGTGGCTCAGTTGGTTTTGGCTCAGGTCGTGATCTCAGGGTCATAAGATCAAGCCCCGTGTTGGGTTCCGTGCTCTGCGGGGAGTCTGCTTCTCTTCCTCTCCCTCTGCTCCCCGCCCCCACAACTCAGGCTCTCACTCACTCTCTCTCAAAAATAACTAAATAAATCTTTTAAAAAAAGGAAAAAACCCAGGAACATATGGCATCACCGAAGAGTGATGAATCTGCGGGAAGAGTCTGCAGAGGCAGGAGCGTTCGACTGTGTAAATGCCTCAGGGACAACTGTGGACCCGTTAGTCAGTCTCACACCGGGGCACGTTTGTGCGTCGCTGGGTGTTGGTACCCTGCTGTGTGTACCCATGTGCATGGGGTGCCTACCTCTGAAGACTCTGCCGGCGGGAAGGGTCCTGGCTGGGCACCTTTGGAGTGGGGCCAACCATGAGGATGCACAGACCAGTGAGGATCATGCAGGTGGGCACGACCCCGATGAGGACCTTGAGGGTCACCACCACTGGCTCCGCCTGCTTGCAGGCTCCTGCCTCATAGCCCGCAAACCTGGAGAAAGAGCATCCCACGCACCCAGCTGAGATCCCAGCGGGCCTGGCAGGAGGGGTCCCCGATACCCCACCCCCACATTGCCCTGAATGTAGGCGTCATCTCCTGGCCAGATCAGCTTAACCATAGTGGAAGAGAGAGTTGAGGGAATGGGCTGGCCAGGGAGCTCTGACAGAACTGAGAATGTGGGGACCTGGGGCTTCAGGAGGGTCACAGCCCCCAAGAAAGTCCCCTCTCTGTCATGGGTGCGGAGAAAGCCAGGGCAGGTGTTGCCCTACACTCTCTGAAGAGCAGACGAGCGGGTGGCCCCTGGCCACTAGGGTGGAGGACCCTGCCTTCTTCCCACCCTACTCGTTCGTTGCTCGTTCCTCTAGAGCAGCCCAACCCTGGGACTCACTCCAGACTGAGAGTGGAGATGCCCAGGGCGCCTGCGCCAGAAAGCTTGGTGAAGAAGACATAGGATGAATAGAAGATGGTCTCTAGGCCTGGGCCATGCTGGTGCTGCTGCTGGAAGGCATCCACCACATCTGGAAGCATGGACCTGCGGGAGAGGGCTGCAGAATTACCCCTTTAATCCCCTTGATAGCCATCAGCCCGAGAGCTCTCTGGGGACAGAGAGCAAGTCAGAGTCATCCTTGGGTTCCTGCTGCCCAGGACCAGGACTGGCCCACAGAGAGCCCGGCGATAGCCCCTTCCCCCAACACAGCTGCCCACCATTCCTGCCATCTGGTGCCCTTCCAGGAGTGCTCCAAGGACGGAGCTGTTGGCCTCCATCTCCTGCAGGTGGGACAGCCCGTCCCCAGCACAGGCTGGGCACAAGGGGCCTGGGGCAACAGGTGGATGTGAAAGAGGGCACACCCACTAGGAAGGACGTGAAGCTCCACATCCCTTTCCCCTCACCCAGCCTACCAGGGTAGCAGCAAGGACACAGCAATGCTCACGCCAGATACAAAGGCCACCACATATGCCACAGGTGCAGTGGGCACAGCAGCCAACAGGATTGCAAAAGGCACCATCATCTGGGGAGACAGATGTGCCAGCTGATCCTTCCACCTGCCCCTGACTTGCTCGTTCATCCCCACACTCACCGGTCTTTACTTATAACCCCTGCGCCTGGTCCTTTGCTAGGGCCTGAAGACACAAGCAAGTACAGATCAGTCCTGCCAGCCCTCAGGAGGCTCCGGCTCCAAGGCCACCTCCCTGACCCTGCCACCTTCCCTGTAGCCTCCCCCCAGGCCTTGCTTCTTGCCTCACTCACACAGATCCCGAAGGCTGAAGTCTTCTTCCCAAATCGTTGTAGGACCCACTCCCACAGCGGGGTGCTCAGCACAGCCGAGACCTATGAACAGACAGAATCATCCCAGCCCGGACTGTGTTGCCAATGCCTTAACCCACCCAGGTTCCAGAAGCCCTGGCTTTTACGTGGGATGCTCGACCTTGACTTTGCACCCTGGTTGGAACCAGTGGCTATGAACTTCATGACCCCAGCCTCGATCCCACCCTTTGCTGGAGTGCAGGTGACTAAGATCACAGAGGAGTCCAGAATGTTGACCGGAATTCTGGCTACACATGTCTTGTCAAGAACCACACAGGTCCCCAACTCAGGTCGCTGAGGGAGCTTGTCTCCGCCACCCCAGGACCACTCACCAGGATGGTTAGCACCACGCTCTGGACGTGATCATGGAGCCGGGACGCATGTGTACAGAACAGGACCAGGTAGCTTTGCTCCACCTGAGGAGGCCAACAGGAAGTGGGCATGTATCGGGAATGGCAGGAACTCAGAAGTCAAGGGCAAGGCCTAGGTTGCACTCCTGGCCTCTTCTTTGGGACCTCAAACACCAGTTGCTGCCATCATCATGCATCATGCATCATGCAGTCCCCTCCCCCACAAAGGACACTCAGCCCCGAAACAGGTATAACTACTATTCTTAGTCCATCCTCTCCCTTTCCCAGCTAGTGGACCTTACTACCCAGATTTTGTCAGCTGCTTGGTGTCTAGGCCTTGACCCTTCCTGGTCCCACAAGCTCTATCTGGGTCTCTCTCCTCCCTGCACCAGACTCTCTGGAACCCGTGCCAGCCACCATTTCTCTATACTTAAGCCTAACTCTGGTTGGTGGAGCTGAGAGGCGGAACCTGAACTACACAGGGTCAGTATGGCCAGAGCCAAGGCCTAGAGGTACCTGAATGGCTGCTGAGATGAACAGGAAGGAGATCCCCAGCTTTAGGTAGGGCGGGTGCCGGACAGCGAGGCCCAGCCCAGCCAGGAAGCTCAGGCTTTGGCCTGAGGCTGGGGCAGAGGAGTCTGCAACACGGGAAAGTAACACTCGGGCTTGGCAGAGTTCAAAACCAAAACCCAGGCCCAAGAGGAATCCTGTCCCAGCTCCGGCTTCCCACACTCTGACTGCACCCCCTTACCTGGTCTCTCCTTCACCCCGAGGCAGAGCAAACCAGTGCACACGGGGTAGGTCAGAGCAAGCACGGCGGCTGCAGTGGAGTAGAGACGAGTCTGTGGGACAGGACAGAACTGGGGTGGGGGTGATGTCTCCAGCCTACGGAAGTGGGGGCACCCAGGGCAAGAGCACTTCCCGAAAGGGCAGAGGGACCCTCAGCCCAAGTCCAGGGATGCTGGGTGCCTCTCCTCCCAACCAGCAGAGCAGGAGATGGAGATCTCTGGGCCCAGAACGGCCCTTCTGCTGCCCCTGTGCCTCCTGCATGAAGAGGAGGGCATCCATGCCACCAGAGGTCAGAGCCCCTCCTCTCTCTCTTTCTCATTTTTTTAAGGCAAACATTCATTGGTGGCACTTCTGCATGCTAGACCCTGAGGTTACAGGGATGAATATGTGACTCCTGTCCATCCCTAATGAGGGGCTTCAGGTGTGGAAGACAGACTCACGAGCAGACAGCTACAGCACAGTGGAGGGCACGAGAACCCAGATAAAGAGCGAAAAGAGAAATGGTGCTACCTGTTGTCCAGGGGAAGATATCTGAGTAATAAAATCCATGTAGGGGCACCTGGGTGGCTCAGTTGGTTAAGCGACTGCCTTCGGCTCAGGTCATGATCCCAGGGTCCTGGGATCGAGCCCCGCATCGGGCTCCCTGCTCGGCGGGATGCCTGCTTTTCCCTCTCCCACTCCCCCTGCTTGTGTTCCCTCTCTCTGTCTCTCTCTCTCTGTCAATTAAATAAATAAAATCTTTATAAAAAAAAAATCCATGTAAAGACATGCATGGGAGTAACAGTCACCTGCCCAGGCTGAGGCTGTCTCTGGGGAGGGAAAGGAAGAAGGAGGTGGACAGGGCCTCCCGTGGGTGGGCTCCGCACAGTTGCACAGGACCCCACATTCAGGAGGGAGCTGTGGTAGGCCTTAAGGCTCTGCTCTCACTGTCTTGAAACGCTTGATCATTTTAACTCTGAATCTGTGTTTTGTAAGTGAAGCCAATGGGACGACACAGCAGGAGCTACCTGAGGCTTTGTGCCTTGGCCCACACGAGGCTCCACCTCTAGGGGTGGAGTTCTCAGCCTCCTGCTGCCCATTCCTTTGCACTCCAGGCCAGGCCAACCCAAGACCACTGTCACCCCCAGCTAGAGAGTGACCTTTGGGGATAGGGCCTGTGGAGACCTGAGTGGGGACCTAGGCGTACGTGGGAGAGTCCATCTGGGAGGGGCAAGGCCACAACTTTCTGGCCCTAGCCCGGCAGCCATGATGGGTCTGAGGGCACCTGGGTGGGGCCGCTCATGCACCTCGACCCAAGCAATCCCTTGGTTAGGGCAGTGGGCCATGGGAAGGAGAGACTGGCTTCCCTGCTCTCTCTAGAGCCCGGCGTTTTCATTTCGCACCGTACATGGGCAGAATGTGTCTGCAGATGTATTAGTAGCTGGCCTTGCAGATGGGTCTGCGGATGGATACACAGTACTTCACTGTGTGGGTGCTGGGCCATGATGTGGTATTAGTCTCACATCATCGATTCTCAAACGCTGGGGGGGGAGCAGAATCCCCTGGAGGGCTTGTTCAAATATAGACCGCTGGCCCCCTCCCCAAATTTGTAAAGCACCAGTTATGGGTGGGGCCCAAGAGTTGGCCTTGCTAAGTTTCCGGGTGATGCGGCTCTGCTGCAGCTGTTGCCCAGGGAGCACACTTTGAGAACCACAGCTGTATATTTTATAAATCTGAATTATTTTTTAAATGAGCAAAGAAGAATGATGCAGAGAACACTGAGGAGAGGCCCCGCGCCGGAGCTGCAGGGGGACAGCCTGGGTTGGGTCCTGAAGGTGAGCGCCAGCCATGTTGGAACTCGTTTACAGAGTCACCCCGCCTGGCTGGAGGCTGGGGTACCGTGTGGGAGGCTGATGCGGTGCTGGGGTGACCGGGAGATGTTGGGGATGCAAGGTCCAGAAGATCTGGGGCCCAACACGGGCATCGGCTTTGGTAATGGGTTGGAGTGGGGGTAATGGCTGGAGAGGGAGGAGTAAGTGTTGGCTCCTGGGGTTCTGGCAGACAGTGCTACCGTTTGCTTAAGGGGAAAATAGCTGAACTGGACGGGTAACATAGATGCACGTGCCTTAGCTGCTGAAGAGAGAGGTGGTTTGCCGGGAGAGGAAGGGGGACTGCTTCCAGGTTTCCCTCGTGCGTGCACACCGGGGGTGAGGCTGGGGAGCAGGGCCCCTATTCAGGGCGGGGTGCGACGGGCCACGGAGGGGGGCGTTACCCAGCGCGCCGCAGGGACGCCACACCCTCTCCCCTGCCCCTGCCTCTGCCCGTGGCCCTTCCCCACCCCTCTCCCCGCCTGCAGCTCTGCGATCTGTTGCTTCCCGCTGAGAAGGCGCCCGGGCGGAGAAGCGGGGTCGGCCGGACGGAGGACGCGGGGCGGGGAGCGGGTGGAGAGGCTGATGCCGGCTGGAGGAGCGGGAGGGAGAAGGCGAGCGACGCCTCCCCGCGGGGGCACTCACCGCGTCGGGGGAGACGGCGAGCGGCCCGGCGAGCGCCGCGTCCTCGCACCTGTGCGGCCTGTGGGCGCCCGCCACGATGAGCCCGTGGACGGCGGCCCCCATCAGCGTCCCCGCCATCTCCATGGTCATCCCTGCGACAGAGCGGCGCCGGGTGACGGGCGCTGGCCGGCCCAGGGGCCGCGGCGTCCCCGCCCGACCGCACGCCCGCACTCACGGTACGCCGTGGCCGAGTCCCGCTCCCTCGGGCAGGGGGTCAGGAGCATGGTGAGCGCCGCGTAGGGCACCTGGAAGAACTGCGGACGCCCGGGCGCCGGGCTCAGGCTGGCCCCCCTCGGCCCCCAGTCCCAGCCCCGCCGCCCCAGGCTGGCCGGTCCCGGCTGATGCCCCCAAGGCCAGAGGGGTGAGCAGGGGGCGGGCAGTGGGTCCCTCGGGGCCACCTACCGTCTCCCCTCCGCACACACTTTACAGTGGCCACTGGCCGGCAATGGGGTTCCAGGAGTCCAAGCCCCGGCCCGGGGGTAGGGGTGGGGGTGGGAGCACCGGCTTACCGTGGCCAGGGCCTGGAACAGGCAGTAGAAGCTCGTGTACCAGAGGCCCCGCAGGCTGGTGAAGGGGGGCAGGAACCACAGGAGGAAGTAGGCCACGGTGATGAAGGGCGTGCAGCCCAGCACCCTGTGGAAGCAGAGCGGGCGTGGAGGACCAGGAGGGGGGACACGAAGGGCAAACCTGAAACAACCACACCCTTCTGGGCCTAAGTCCTCTGCCCCCAGCAGGAGCCCTAGGCTGGGGCTGCCAGGGTGCTCACCGTGGAGGAGGAGAGGGAGGGGTGGCTGATGGATGCCGCCGGCAGCCTGGGGTGGGGGGCCACTCGCTGCAGAGCTCGGCGGCACCTGGGGATTGGCGTTGCCATTCCCTGTATCCAGGGCCCTGGAGCATCAGCGAGTCCTATTTCCTTTGTGAGGACTTCCAAGACCTCCAGCCCACCCTGGCCACACACAGACCCCTGGATCTAGGCCTGGGAGCCTGGGAGGCTCTGTGCAGCCCTGTGCCTCCTGGTGACGGAGAGCCCCCAGGAATGTCTCTGAACTCCTGCATGGCTCAGCCTGACCTGGTCCCGCGACATCACCTGTTACTGTCTTGTCCTCTCCCTGTCCCCAGGGGTTTCCACTAAGAAGCAGGACTGTGACAAACACAGTGGCCGCAGGCCAGGGTTGGAAGGACCGTGGGGCTGCTCACCAGGGCATGAGGTGTCCAGCCCCTGTCCTCCTGCTTCTGCTGATGAAGTACCCAGCCACAGGGTCGGCAGCTGCCCCAGACACCTTCCCTCCAAACAGGACAAGTGACACCTGGGCAGCAGAGACCTGAAAAGCACAGGTGGAGGATGGTTGAGGCCTGGCGGAGTCAGAGAGGGTGTCTGGGCCTGCCCACCTGCCAGCGGAAAGCGCTGGGAACCTGGCAGGGGGCAGAGCCGCTGTGTAAAGGTCTATGGGGTCTCTTTCCCAGGACACAAATCCAGAAGGCTCTGGGACACACCTGAGCTAGGGAAGAGAGGGGCAGGGGAGGGGCTGACAGCCACAGGCTGGCATGTTCCCGTTACCATTCCTGCCCAGTCGCTTTTGGAGAAGGCTCGGGGACCCTCATCTGTGCAAGAAGGGGGACAGAGGTAGACTTTTCGTTTCACAATGACAATGTTTTATTCATTTTTCTGATTACATAAATGACACACTCATTATAAAAACATTCAAACGGTACAGAAAAATATTGAGCAAAGCTCATCTGAAATCCCCTCACCCTGAGACAACTGCCAGAGCATTTTGGTGATCACCCTTTCAGGCATTTATTTATGTGCATTCATAATTTATAATTTTACATAAATGAGATCATATCAGTGTCATTTAACAAAATCATGGGTACTATACGAGAAATCTTTTTTTCTGCTTACCCTCTCTCCTCCACCATCCCCTGCCATAGGCAACAGTAACAGCCTGTGAATATCCTTCTGTAATTTATTTTCTTCATGCTTGTATTTTAATTATGTAGAATCCCATATTTACACATACGCATGTACCTACATATATGAGGCATGTCTTTATTTCGGTAAAATGGGATCAATTTGTATACTCGTCTCTAAAAGCAACTTCTCTCACTTGACAGTGCATCATGGAAATCCCTCCAAGTCAGCTGGTATAGATCTAGCTCGTTCTTTTGAATGACTACACAATCGTCCATTATGTGGATATTACACAACTTATTATCCAACTACTTCTATACTGTTGGGCATTCATATTGTTTCCCCATTTTTCACCATAAACAGCCTGCAATAAACATCCTTAAGGGGGTTGCCCTCAAAGGCATTTGGCTTACTGTCAGTTTGGGGACAGAAGTGCTATCTATCCAGTGAAGTACAGGTTGGGGAGGGAGAACTGGGTACCAAGGAACATGGGAACAGGGGGCCCTGGGCTGCTCCCCACACTCACCTGGGCCACATCAAGCAGGAAGAGTTGCAGGTAAAAGGCTGTGGCGCTGGAGGCCACCTGGTTGGGGATCCCACCAATGCCATAGCACACCTTGGTACAGAATGAGAGCTGACCGGCTCTGCTGTCCTGAGGGGAGACATAGGAGCTAAGCCCCCCACCTGCGCCGATACACAACAGTTCCCCACATCCTCCTGAGCCTCCGTAAGCATCCTGAGGTCCCTTGAGGGCTTTTCCAGTAACCTCTCAGTCCTCATTTGTCCTAAATCATCTTAAAGGGAAGTGAGACAAAGAGGGAAAAATTAATCCTAAGCCATGACCTCTCAAAGATCCCACATCCCACGGGACAAGTTCTCCCTATTTCCCTCTTAGTGCTTCCCCCTCAGTTTGTTTTGTTCTCTGAGTCAGCAAGTCAGAGTGAACTGAATAAAGCACTGTATTTCTCGAAGCCTCCTGTGTCAAACAGAATATTCCTACCAACTTCAAGAGTTGTCTTGATGAGCAAATGAAGCTGAATGTTATTTGGTCCAGAAGCTGGCTGTTAACTGTTCAGGACTTCGGCCAGTCCTCAAACCATTGGCAGCCTGAAATCAGCTGTGGTGAATTTATACCACAGGAATCAGCAAACACTATAAATCAGAATTGCTTTATTTTTCTGGAGACACTGTTTACTAGCCCACCACTGAAATAAAGTAATGTTCATGACTCCAAATGTGTGTGTGTGTGTGTGCGCGCACACGTGTGCATGTGTGCATGTGCATGGAGATAGATATATATCTCATAAGCCCTAAGTTATCCAGCGAACTCCAGACTGGAATATTCGACTGCCTACTCACAGACCCACATGGTTGCCTAACAGGCATTTCAGCTTAGCATGGTCAAAACACAGCTCCTGATTTCCATCCACTGCCTAAACCAACTCCTAACCCTATTGTCCCTAGTGCATTAAATAGCTCCAATGTCCAATGTCCACTCAGCAGCTCGGGCCATAAACCTAGGAGTCCTTGATTTCTCTTTCCCAATTTCCCCACCAAATCTATCAGTAGTCCCCTAAGTGGCTTCCCAGCTTCTGCTCTCATTCCCCACTGTCCACTCTCTATCCAGCAGCCAAGGTGATCTTTTCATAACATAAATTTGATGGTGTCTCATCTCTGCTTAAAACTCTCCAACAGCTTGCCACTGCAGTTTGAATACGATTTCAAGTCCTTCCCATATGGCCTACAGGGGCCCACCCTATCAACCCCCACCTCACTTCGGATTGCTCTCCTCAACCTTGGTAGCTTCCTTGCTATGCCTCAAAATGACCATGCCCGTTGCTGCCTCAGGGCCTTTGTACTTCCTGTTCCTTCTGTCTAGAAGGCTCTTCCTCTGAGTCTTTGCAGAGCTGACGCCTTGCCGTTCAAGCCTGAATCATCTCCTCACAGAGGCCCTCCCTGACTACCTGACTCTCTCTCTAGTGCACCTAATACCTGATACATTCTCATTTATTTCCTGCCTCTCCCCACGAGAATGTAGACTCTCTGAGAGCATGTGCTATAATTTTTTTTCACCACCATGTCCCCAGTACCTAGAACCATGTGTGGTATACAGTAGGTGCTCAATATGTATTTGTTGAAGAAATAAATGTCATGAAGACACTAGGTAAAAGGCTGTTTCTTCAAAAGATGGTGGGAATCCTTCCTTTTGATCCTTTGCTTGGGGACGAGAGGGGGAGTGGGGAGGACTATGACTTCACCCATTTTAGTATCTTGCAGGACACCCCAGATGGGCCCTTCTAAAGGGAAGTTCTTGCCAGATAAGGGTTTATCATATCCTTTGCACACTCTTCCTAGCCCGCAGAAGAAAACCACACACGAGGCAGGATGTCATCTCCTTTTCTGACGTTTGTGTGAACATTATTTCAATTTCCAGAAATTGTTAATAAGAGGCAGAATCCAACATGATAGCGCCACCCCACCCCATGTGCCTCTTGTTTCCCCCTAAACGCGCCTAGCAAGCTTCTGGCACAGAGAAGTCACTTGAAAGATTGAGAAATTCCGGCTGGAACTACTCTCAGAGCCTTGCAGATGACAGTTTCACCTACTTAAATCATAAGCCTTTCACATTTAACCGAGCACAAGTTTTAGCGTTGGACTAACTTGGATTCAAATTCTGTCTGCCACTTCTAGCCGTGTGATGCAGGGCAAGGTACCTCACCGGGCCTGAGCTTCGGTTCCTCGCATGTAAAGCCGGGTGGAAAATACACCGCAGAGGTCGTTATGAGAATAAATGCTGGCACTTCTTTCGCAACGTCAGTTTTCCCTCTTGCCATTCATCTCCCCCTGAATTTCTAAATTTCCCTGGGAAATGAGAGTCCCCAGGGGGCGTCCCTATCTCACTTTCTTTCTTGGGGGCCACAAGCCTTTGCTCTGAGGTGTCTGACAGGAAGCACTGAGTCGACAAAGGGAATCCAGGTGCTGAAGTGATGCCACAGACAATGGATGCATTGAGCAGGGAGCAAGCGATGGGTCTTTGTTCAGCACAAAGCTCAGCAGTCCTACCCCCTCTCGCATACAGCCACCCTGGCCGGCTTGTGCCGGCCCCATCCACGCAGGGGATAAGGAAGGCCTGAGGACACCCCTGGCTTCCCACCTGCCCTCCACCCTCACTGGGGGGCCTACTTGCCAGGAAGTCATCTCTGGGGGCAGTCTGCAGGAGAAGCCCGGGGCCAGGCTGTGCGGGGCTAGCTGAGCCCACACCACGTGCCAGGAGACTGGGGAGGGGAGGCAGCCCCCCCCCCCCCACCGGACACACACACCGGGAAGTCCCACCTGCCCAGGGTGCCCGAGAGCTCTGGGAAGACCTGGACTGTAGCGGGCAAGAGCTCTAATTTGGGAATCAAGAACCCAGAGACTGGCGCTGGTCCTGGCAGCCTCGCTGAACCAATGCAACAAGTTACTTCACTTGTCTAGGACTCAGTTTCCCAACCTGTTCTCTCTCGGGCTCCCGAGTATCTCGGCCTCTCGGCTCTCAACTGTCAAAGTCCACTAGGGGGGCTCGGAAGCCTGAAGGCTGGGGCCAGCGCCCCTTTCCGCCGCCTCCCTCGCGCAGCCCCCGCTCCCCCCTCGTCCTCGCCCTGAGCTCACCGAGCTGCGCTCCGAGGTGCGCGCTTCCGGCTGGGGCGGCGGCGCCTCGTCCACGGGGGCCCGGGGCGCTCCGGGGGACGCGGTCATGGCGTACGGCAGCTCCGTCCGCGGCCGCGGCCCTGCGGCGTTATCGCCCGGCCCGCGCCCCGGCTTCCGCGGGGAGGGCGGCTCCGGGGGCCGAGTGGGCGCGGCGCGGCGAGGGGCGGGCCGCGGGCAACGCGGGGGACGGCGGGGAGGCTCGAAGGGCGCTGTTCCATTTCCCCCAAGAGCCCGAACTCGCCGGGGGGGGGGGGGGGGGGTGGGGGGTAACGGCCGGTAAGTCCCTCGGGACTGCTGTCCTGGGGGCAGGTCCCCGAGGGAGGGAGAGCCGGCGCCGGTTTGCGCTGAACACCCTGCTAAATCCTCGCAGGTGAAAACCCGCCAGATCCATTTATTTGAAAAACGACGCAATAGAATTGACTTGCTTAGACTATGGCTGAAAAGGTTCACAACCTACATTTGATACAAGGTGCCTGAAACACACATTGCCCAGCCTCTCGCAGATGAGATGGGTGTAGCCACGTAACTCAGTTCAGCCTGTGAATGAAAGCAGAGCAGCGTACATGCAGTTTGCCAGAAAAGTCCTTCAAAGGGAAGGGGTCACACGGCACACAAAAAGTAACCGAAAATGCACCAAAGACCTAAGCGTAAAGGCTAAAACTAAAACACCTACTATAAAACACCTCGAAGGGGCGCCTGGGTGGCTCAGTCGTTAAGCATCTGCCTTGGTCTCAGGTCATGATCCTAGGGTCCTGGGATCAAGCCCTACATCGGGCCCTCCGCTCAGCGGGGAGTCTGTTTCTCCCTCTACCACTCCCCCTGCTTGTGTTCCCTCTCTGTCAAATAAATTTAAAAAAAAAAAATCTTTAAAAAAAGAAAACAGGAGCAAATCTTCATAACCTTGGGTTAGACAACTGTTTCTTAGGACACCAGTTGGACCATCTAAATGAACAATTTTGTGTTGCAAACCATCCAACAAGTGAAAAGATGACCCACCAAATGGGAGAAGTATCTGCAAATCTTAAAGACTGGTACTGGAATATATAAAGAACTCTTACAACTCAACAATAAAAGACAACCCAATTTAAAAATGGGCAAAGGATTTCTATAGGTATTTCTCCAAAGATAGACAGTGAGCACATGAAAAGATGCTTATGTCATTAAGGAAATACAAAATTACAAAATACCACACCACTGGATGCCTAGGATTAAAATGGCCGACAGGAACAAGCACTGGGGAGGGTGTGGAGAAATCACACCTTGCTAGCGGACATGTTAACCGGTGGAGGCACTATGGAACTCTGGCTCTTCAGAAAGTTAAACCTGTAATCACCTTATGACCCAGCAATTCTTCCTAAGTATATACCCTAGAAAAAAACATGTTCACACAAAAACTTAAACACAAATGTCCGTAGCAACATTATTTATAACCCAAAGTGAAACCCAAATGTCCATCAACTGATGGATAAATGTATATCCATACAATGGACTAGTATTGTCCAAAATAAAAAGAACATGGATGAACTTTGGAAACCTTAAAAGATGCAAAAACCATATATTGTATGACTCCATTTATATGCAATGTCCAGTATAGGTAAATCTGCAGACAGATTTTAGATTTGCGGTTGCCTAGGACTTTGGGTAGAGAATGAGTACAGGGCTGAACACAGGATGAAAATATTCTAAAGTTAGATTATGATGGTGTTTGCACAATCCTGTCTACACTAAAAGCCACCAAATTGTACACTTTAATTCGGTAAATGGTAAGGTGTGTGAATTATATCCCAATAAAGCCGTTTTTCTGTTTTTTAAAAGGAAAGGTGTGTGCTTCTTCCCACTGGATGGAATGCAGATGTGACTAGTGCTAGAGCAGCTCTCTTGTGGCCTTGGGTTAAGTGCTGGTATCAGCAGATGAACAACACATGAGTCTGAAGTTTTATGAAGTTGATCTACCAGTTCTGAATTGCTTCCCTCTGGACTTTTGCATGGAAATAAAATTTTGTTTTGTAAGTCACTATTAGTTTAGACTTTTCTGTCACAGCTAAATATAATCCTAAAGTGTATGCTACCCAGTCTAAATCATTTTCTATGCCTCAATTATTTTTTCTAAATAGAGGTATAATTGACATATAACAGTATACTAGTTTCAGGTGTACAAAGTAATGATTCAGTATTTGTATATACTGCAAATATGCCTCAATTCTTTAACCTATAAAATGGGTACCTCCTGTTTTCTTGATTGCAGCCTTATCAACAGTGGATGGATAATTAGATAATGCATGTGCTAAATATTTAAGTCCTTGGAAACAAATAAACTCAAGCTGAAGTTTCTTTGGATAATCTACTTTTACATACATAATTTTATAGCATTTTTAGGTCTGGAAGCACTTCATTCCCAATATTTGTACTTTGCTGCATATACTACAATTTAAAAATTTTAAAAAGTAAAAAAAGAAACACCACATCTTTTTTTTTTGCCCCCTGCACAAAAATGTAACTAAAAGGCATTTGTCGCTAACAGCTATTATTCTAGTTAAAATGATGCTATGTTCTGAACGTAATTTTTAAAGACAAATACGTTAGACGTCAATAGATAAAATAGCATTACAATAACCAAGAAGCCTGCCTTTTAACTAATATAAAACACTGATTCACTTAAAAATACCTGAAAGGATGTACACCAAAATGTTATTAGTGGTTATATTATTTGAAAGGTGAAACTGGTGATTTCAAGATCATTCCAGCATTTTACAATTTTCTACAATGAATATGAATCATCTGTGAAAAAAATATTTAAAGCAAATGACAAAGAGCCAAATATTAGTCTATTGAATAAGCCACTTGTATCTGAAGATTTAGTGTGATGAGCAATTTCTTAATTAAATGGTTTGTACTTAGAAAAAGAACAAAGAAGTAAACCCTACCAAGGAGTCTTCATGCTAGTTCAACTCAGGACACAAATGGTTTTTAAAAAAACCTACCTCTGAACATGTTCACACAAAAACTTGAACACATGTTCATAGCAACACTATTTATAACCCAAAGTGAAACCCAAATGTCCATCACCTGATGGATAAATGTATTAAAAATATCACATTTTAACATTTCTGAGGATTACATAAAGTAACACTGATTAAAGTATCTGGCAAACAGAGGGCACCTAATAAATGCTGATTCTCAAACTGAATGACTTTGCCAATGCCAAATAAAAATAACAAATGAACCCAGATGTAACTATTGTATAAGAAACAACTGTGGATTATTTCACAGATCCTTTTAATGAATTATTTCATTCTTAAGACAATAGTTCTTTAACCGTTAGCAAAAGCTTGCTTTAAAAATAAGGCACTGAAACAGATGCATAATACCGTATTTTCAACACAATGAAACGTAATGAAAAATGTTCTGAATGAGAAAAGTATATAAAATAAGACCAATTTTACAGCCTGCATAATGCATAGTAATTTAACCATTAAATCAGAATCTGTAAAACTAGAAATGTACTTCTTGTATCAGCCTTAACAATTTTTCAAGAAACTGACGGGTTTTGAAACAACTACATAGTTGTATTGTATTCTACACCTAAAATGTTTGATTATTTTCAAGTTTGCCTTCCCTTGCCTTGCCAAATTCAATTTACATTTTCTAAAGTCAGTATGTTTTACATAATCTACACCTTTAATTAACAACTTTACAATTTTGAACTTTTAAAGTAGAAAGTTTTATCAGATGATTCTCATTTTGAAAACCTCTGAGAATATTATTCACATTAATGAAGGTATTCACAGTTACAAAAAATGAAAGTTATTGCTGACAATGGGTCTTTCTCCATAGGAATTTCTCATTGGGGTGTATTCTACATGTACACACAAGAAAACCTCCAATGTACCTTCTGGATAATTATAAACTGGAAAATCCACAAAGGAGGCCTTTTTATAGGTACAAGAAAAGTATTTCCAATGAGAAGCCCCTTTATAGAAATATATTTAGAATCACATAGACTATAATTATGCAAATTAAATTATACAATGCTTCATGATAGGCCTTTAGGAAACATTTTCTTACAGACTCTTGAAAAATATATTAACAATCATCTTTTTATATCTTAAAGTGCTCAATGATTTTTACCACCCCCTCATTTTAAGAATGCCATTATGTCTCACAGAGAGGGCTCTACTACACAGCTGTAAACATAATGACAGTATTTTCTATTATGTATCTGTTCATTTTTCAAAGTAAATGACAAAAGGAAAAGGCTCTTTTGCCCTGCCTCTCTTCCTGATAAAAAGGCTTCTACCATGTGAAAGGCTGGGAGCTAGAAAAGGAAGCAGTCTTAATATGGACCTCAAACAGAAGATGCAGCTTATAAACCAGGTCATCTAGTTATGTGCATTTCCCTTTTGTTATTCCTGAGCTTCTAATGAAAATCTCATTTAAATGTTCCAGCCTCCTCTCAGCTGTGCTTAGAGGAGAGGAAGTATAGGTTTATATTATGATTAATTAAGAGTTAAGGGGAACAGTCTTAAGAACCAACTGTGGGAGATAAAGGATAAAACTTAAAGGTCTAGAAGTCCCATTTCAGTGGAGAGTCTTCTTCCACTGTTTGTGGTGAAGCACGCAGGTTTATTTTCTTAGGGTGGAAGCATAATGCAGGATTCCCTGAACACTGGTTCTTCTACTACATACCTTATCACTTGAGACTACAAATGCAGAGATCTGGGACCCATCCCAGATACAATGAATCAGAATGTGTATGGTAGATGCCTGGAATAGACATTTTGAAATGCTTCCCAAGTGATTCTAACACTAAGATTTGAGAATCATTGTAAACTGCTTCGTAAGAATGGTTCCTTCAAGAGGTCCGTAAAGTCAAATTATTTTCATAACCAAACTAAGACACTATTTGCTCCCCCCCCCATTTTCTCATGAATATACAGCAGCATTTACTAGAGGCTACATGATGTGCAATATCACAACAGATTGAATGTGGAAGCAGATATGAGATTCCATCTGTCTTCTTTAAGTCAGACAGTAAAGATAGTTGCAAAAAATGGAATACAATGCCACTTTTCTCAGTAAATTTTTTAGAAAATGCTTTTCATTAAAATGTGGTTTATACTAACAGGTGCTTATTATTGTTAATGAATATTTTATAAATAATTTTATTTTCAGTATCATATATATTATCCACATAAACAAAAGTTCTTGAGACCAGAGTTTGAGAACTGCTCTTTCCAGCAGACACCCAGTGCCCTGTGAACATTACTGCTGATAGATATGGCTACTTAGTTCCTTGGCACATTCAATGTAAATTTTGCTTTAAATAAGATTCAATAAATAATTTGCAAAAAAAAAAAAAGCTTCTTAAACTTATCTTCAGGCAAGGGAATTCAATCTGACAGTGAAGTACAGAAGTCTAACCAGTTCAGATTAAAAGATTAAGATACAAAACATGATTTCCTTGGTGGCATCAGAATGTAACAAATAATCCTTTAATGTATACCCAGGTTGACTCTAATATATGGAATAGAAAACCATACTTTATGTGATGCATTTAAAAAATATTAAATAGCAATGTGCCAACACAAGCATTAGATTCTAAGTGAATGGTAGCAAATGAAAGGCTTACTCAAAAATGTTAGCTAAAAACAAATCCTTAATTTTCAAAAGAAAAAATAAGGGATGAACTCGGGTTCCTGGACAGAAAAGAAATTTTTAAAAATTACACCTCTTGAAATGTCAAAATGTGAATAGGCAGATTAATATTGACATTGTACTAAGCTGCACAATTTTATCCTTAAAGTACATTTTAGATTCTGTGCCAAAATAATGAGTATATCTTGCCATTAGAAAATAAAAATGGTGAACACTTGGAGGTTCAGGCATAGCTGTGGTGAAAGAAGTTCCTTCTAGCCTTCTGACTGTATCTCAGATGTAAAATAATTACATTGATGTTTTTTAACCTGTCATGTATAATTTTCTTAATATATTGCTATTTAAAAAATCTGAGACAGCTAACATCTAAACAAACCACTGCTGGTTGGGAATATTTGAATGAATGATGCTGTGAATACATTTGCTAATTTTTACCACATTAAGATTCTATATGATACAGCGATTTAATATATCTTATTGCTGAATAACTGGTATTTGAAAATAAGTATAGTTTTCTTTCTGAGTAGTCTTTTGGAAAAAGTGCATTGAATATAGTTTCCAGTCATAGTTCACTTTCCTAACTTGTACCTATTTAAAAATCTTCTGATCAGGAGGGAGTTAAATCATGCCCGAACTAAAAGTCCAGCGAATCTGACTTCCTTTCCCTCATTTTGGTTTGCATGTTCATTTACAACCATCATTTCTCTTCAAACTTTCCACTTAATGTATCAAAAATCAATGTTATGAAAGTTGTCTAAAAGGTTCAGCGGTTTTTTGGAGTCTCTGAATGACTACAGCATTCTGTAAATCTGCTTCTTCCAATGTGAGTGTTTCATCTAGCAATTTGAGGAAAGGAAGAGCTGTGGCCAGGGAAAAGGGAGGACTTCTTTGAGATCCTTGGTATTTTTCGATGAAGTCTTTGATGTGGCTTATCCTGTAAAATAGCACAAACTATTAATATAATTTTATGAAAACTGGAATTAATGTAAGATAATAACTTGAAGATAACCTATCTAGCTATGTTAATACATAGAATAGTCAAATTATGACGACAGAACTAACCATTTGGGCTTTTTAAAGGTTGACCCTGGGTAGTAAGGAATTACTATTAATTATCTTCAGTGTGACAAGGGTATTATGGTTACATTTTATTTTTTGTTTTAAATTTAATTAATACACATTATTAGTTTCAGAGGTAGAGCTCAGTGATTCATCATATATAATGTTATGGTTACATTTTTATAGAGTACATCTCTTTTACAGTTATATTGAAATATTTACATAGGAAACCATATGAAGTCTAAGACTTCCTTGGAAACAGTTCAGTGGAACTGACTGCGGGATCGCTGTATCTTCTCTTTTGTTTGAAGTGCGTGTGTGTGTATCTGGAAGTTCCTGTAACAGAAATTGTGTATGTCTATATCTGACTGAATGGATCAAATATGGTCCCACTAGTAATATTACACACACACAGGCTATATCTCTTAAATACCAGGTCATGCTGTGTTTCAAACACAATTAGGAAAATTCTTAACTCAGTGTAGGTAGAATTTCAGTTAGTAAAATCAACATTACAATGTGCAATTTTGGAGGTAGCTCAAAGTTATGTTCACCTAAATATATGTGTATGTATGTAGAGAGAATGCATGCAGAGTTCATTACAACTAAGATGCCATTGATTTGTTTTTTTTTTTTTTAAGATTTTATTTTGAGACAGAGAGAGAGAGAGAGAGAGCACAAGAAGGGATAGGGTGAGAGGGAGAAGCAGACTCCCTGCCGAGCAGGGAGCCCGATATGGGACTCGATCCAAGGACTCTGGGATCATGACCTGAGCCGAAGGCAGTCGCTTAACCAACTGAGTCACCCAGGCGCCCAAGATTCCATTGATTTTTAAGACACATCATTTTATGTGTTGCTAAAAAAAAAATCCAGATTATGACAAAATATTTTCTTAACACTTAGAATGTTTATATTTATTGAAAGCACAATTAACTTAATTTCATGTAAACATTTCTCAAATTAAGTATGTGCTCCTATTAGAATAAAATTGTTAAGCCATTCCTAATACTTGAACATTGTTCAGACTCAGATCCTTTGAATCACTTTTGATTCGGTCATAATTTGGTATTTTTCTTTTCTTTCTTTTTTTGAAATTTTATTTATTTAAGAGAGAGAGACAGAGAGAGTGAGCATGAGCAGGGGGAGAGGGAGAAGCAGGTTTCTCACTGTGCTGGGAGCCCGATGCGGGGCTCGATCCCAGGACGCTGAGATCATAACCTGAGCCGAAGGCAGATGTTTAACTGACTGAACCACCCAGGTGCCCCTGGTACATATTTTTCAATATAATACCAGCCCTCTGTATTAACAGGTGTGTTCGTGATAAAGAATTTCTTTAAAAAAGATACTCTCTCTGAGATTTTTTTTCTTCAGCTGATACTTGTTCTGCATGCTTTGAGGTAGATGCCAAGACAAAGATAATTATGTAATGATTGCCATGTAGCCAACCATGGATTTTAGGATAAACCCCCATTTCAGAGAGGCTAAAATGTGAAAAAATGTTTAACTCAGAATTAATGAAATATGCCAAATCACGAAAAGCAGAATTCTCCCAATCAATTCACTAGAATTCTTTAATTGCCACTCTATAAAACCTGTGTGAGTTGCCAAAAAAGTCTAGGACACAGTCTCATGTATTATTTGGATACCAAAAGTTGGGATAATGAAAGGCTAAAGCTAATGGCAAATAATATAAATATAAAAAGAAAACAGTAAAGATTAAAGGAACCATGCAGTAAAAAAAATTTTTTTTTTTTTTTTTAAAGATTTCACGTATCCAGGGCGCCTGGGTGGCTCAGTTGGTTAAGCGACTGCCTTCGGCTCAGGTCATGGTCCTGGAGTCCCGGGATCGAGTCCCGCATCAGGCTCCCTGCTCAGCGGGGGGTCTGCTTCTCCCTCTGCCCCTCTTCCCTCTCATGTTCTCTATCTCTCATTCTCTCTCAAATAAATAAATAAAATCTTTAAAAAAAATCCTATTAAAAAAAGATTTCACGTATCCATTTACAGAGAGAGAGACAGTGAGAGAGGGAACACAAGCAGGGGGAGTGGGAGAGGGAGAAGCAGGCTTCCCG